>NC_141549.1:5587500-5888750 GCF_021556685.1 Rattus norvegicus | reverse complement strand
GAGGCCAGGCGAGGCAGGCCAGCTGGCCAGTGGGGAGTCCCGGGCGTGGGCGCAAGTAGTTGGGGAAGCCCCGCCGCTGCCTCCTGGGCTCCATTGTGTGTGCTGTGCCCCCCGACTTGGCCTCGGAGTCCTCCTCTATAAAACAGTCCCCTGAGGAGGGGTGACCTGCGTGCCACTGGCAGGCGAGGCACCACAAGAGCCAGAGACGGGTAACAGACCTGGGGACCAAAGAACCTGCAACTGAAAGAGGTTGAGACGTGCCGGACCCCCAGCTTTCGTGGGCGGAGCTTCGAAGGGGCGGGCGCCCGTGGGGCGGATCCTGAGTGGGGGCGGGACCGGGGCCGGCACCTGGGTGAGGTCGCGCAGTCCCGCCCCCTCGCACTTCCGTGTGCCGCGGCGCCAGAACAGGAGGCGGCGGCCGCGGGGATCCCGCGAGCGGCCCCTGAACATCTACCCTTCTTGCCGGGACCCGGGAGGTCCCCACTGGCCTCCGGGCCCGTCCTGATCAGACTCGTGTCGACCTCCCCGTCCACGCGCATCCGGGAGAGCCGCGCCACGAGACGGACCCGGGCCCGCCGGGACCCCTGGTGTCTGGCCCTGCGTCGAGAGGTGAGTGAGAGCTGGGCCCAGGCGCGGGGTCCGAGTTAACTCGAGGGCGCAGAGGCCTTCCCCCACCCCCCGCTTTCTCTCGCCCGTAGCCTCCTTTCCCCCCTTCCTTCTCCGACTCCGGGTTCTGAAACTGAGAAACTGAGCCACGAGCAGCCAAAGTCCCGCCGAGCACAGAGACCCGCGGTTGCCTCGGTACTCTGGTCCGTCTGACCCTCTCTTCGACGGCTGGAGCCCAGGCCCGACTACTCCCAGCATCTTTACCCCGCTGTGTGTCCTCAGCCCCGCCGAGGGTCGTCCGATCTTCTCGAATCTCCCTGGGGCCTCTGCACGTTCGTCGGCCCCCACCCCCTCTTGCCTGATCCTCTGCTCCCAGGCCAGGTCCGTTTGCTCCTCGTCGTCCGTGTACTCCATCTCCCCACCCCCACCAGACCCGCCGCCCCCTCAACCCAGTCCTCCCGGAGCCGCACCCCCAGCCCACGCTCGCCCGCCCCTGCCAGTCCAGTCTCGGTTCCTTTTCACCACCGGGCGGAGGCCCGGCCGCCGGTCTCCTTAGCCTCCAGTGCTTGGGTCCCAGGCGGGCGGACTCTGGCGGCGCCGCCTCCTCGTCCTATCTCTTCTTTCTGTCTCGGTGTCTTTCTTGGCTTTCCTTGCATCTGTCTCTGTGCTGGGCGTGGCTCCAGCCTCCACCATTCCCCCGTCCTCTCGGATCCTCTGAGCCCCTTCCCCGGGTAGCCTCTGCCTGGTGCTGTCAGTCTCTGACCCGCAGGAGAGACGCCACCCGCTCTGGGGGCCCAGTAAGGTGACAAGGACAGCAGTGACGGGAGTGCCCTGCTGGCTGGCAGTGGAGAAGGAGGCCCCTCACAACTGCTCCCACTTCCCCAACTCCCTCAGTACAGGGGAGGGGAGAGGAGCGATCCTCATTAAGTACTCCACTCAAACCTGTAGGATTTAGAATGAGTGGGGGAGATTCCTTTTTCCTTTGGCCCCTACCCTGAGCCCTTGGAGAAGTTTGGCTTCTGTTGTCGTAGTATCGGTGTAGGACCTGTGGGTATGGTGTGTATCTTGTCTCCTTGTGTAATGTTTGTCATAGTGGGACTTCCCCAGTGAATGTGTCCTTTTTCATGTGTGACTTGCTTGTACTTATATGGCTGTCTGTGTGTTCTGAGGCTCGATGTGTGCCACATCCAACTTCATATACATCATGTCTTGTCACTGGCTTCCCCTCTACATTTTTGTGCTTTGACCTGCTTATGTATCCGCATCCCTGTGTGTCCCAAAAGTCTGTGCACTCTATCACAATGACCATGAGTCCTTTAACTGTGGGAGCCCACACTATTGGTGTGCCAACCCCCTAGGCTTGTGAGTGTGTAAGTGGTTCATCTTCTTCCGCTGCTGATCTTCTGTGACCAAGCTGATCAGGTACAGAGGGGAGGGGACTGGGTTTCCTCATTCCTGGTATGGATTAGACTGGGGTGTGGTGAACAGGCCAGCAAAGGGCAGCTGGTGTGTGTGTGTGTGTGTGTGTGTGTGTGTGTGTGTGTGTGCGTGTGTGTGTGTGACAGTATCTTTGTATGCTATTGTAAAGGCTCAGGTATATGACAGGGCTGTGTGGAAGGTGACACTGCAGTGTAGAACTCTGGTGGGAGAGGGTGACTGGTAGGAGACTCACAGTCTGACTGTATGAAACTGCGGGTGTGTATTGAGAAGTGATGGAGTGATGGTGGTTGTGGGTAACAGAGAGGCTCAGTGTAGGTAATAGCAACAGGAGGGGTGTGATAAGAGGTGAGGAGGGAAGGTGATACCTGGCTCTGCATGTTTTTATGAGTGTGCAGGAGGCACTGGGTGTGTGCTTGGCATGCACAAACCCGGCCCTGACTCCTGAGGAGATGGGGAACGCTAGGGACAAGACCTGGGGTTATAATGGTCTGATTGAGAACTCAGGTTCTAGACCAAAAAAAGCAGTGGAGTCACTTACCATGCCCTTTAGGAGCCAGAGTCCCATGCCCAGCCTGTGTGGCTGAGAAAGTGAAGACTCCGAGGACAGTGGCTCCTCAGCAGTGTTGGCCACACTGAGAGGGCTGTGCATGCGGGGCTCGTTCCTGGCTGTGTGTCCCATCCTGGAATCTGGGATGAGTGAAAACCTAGGGAGTTCCCAATAGGTTGCCTCTCCTGTCTCCCTGACTAGGCTGCTTGCAAGGAGGGCTTCTTCGTAGAGTGTCAGGACCCAGCCCTGCTCAGCCCCACCCAGCCGGCCCCCCAGTCTCTGTAGCTGTGATGGGAGGTGTGGGGGTGACTCAGAACTGTGACTCCTGCTGGGCTCTGACACCGTTTACCTGGCACAGCTAATTGGAGTTTAAATTTAAGCTAGAAATAATTTGAAGGACGATGGAAAGATAAAGCCCGAGGCTGCTGCTGTGTCCAGGAAGTAGCAATGGGTCTCTAGCTGGGCGATTGGGGCCTTTTGAGGAGACCCAGCCTGTGGAAATGCCAGGATACCTAGGCCAGTGCACTATGCTGCTTTTGCCATTCCTTCTGTTCAGGATATCTCTAGGCCTCTGTGTTCTCAGCTGTATAATGGTGCAACAGTAATGTGAGAATCTATAAAACAAGGATGAAGATGAGTCACCATGCATCTGTTACTCTTTCCTCTCTCTTGTTTTTTTGTGGCACTAAAGATCGAACCCAAGGCCTTACTTAGAAGCACCACTAAACTACATCTTAAACTCTCTCTCTCTCTCTCTCTTTTAAATTTTTGAGACAAAGTCTCATTAGGTTGCTCAGGCTGGCCTTGAACTTTCCATGTAGCCCAGGCTAGCCTTGAACATTCATTTTTTTTTTTTTTTATGCCTCAGCTTCTGAGCAGCTAGGCTTACAGGTGTGTTCCACTATATCCTGTCCATCCCTTCCTATCCCTGTGACTCTAGCTCAGAAGATGTGTCTGGCAGGACACATCTTGAAGCCTCAGAGTCACCTTAGCAGTGGAGCAGTAACAATTTTCTCCACATAAAACATAGGCTTAGAACTGGGCCTAGCCACACAGGCCTTTAATCCCAGCACCCAGGAGGGAGAGGAAGGGGATCTCTCAGTCAGGGATGCACAGAGAGACCAGTCTCAAAAAAAGGCTCTCCCAGTTTACAACTTGAAGCCAGCCTGGGTTACTGGGTTACATCACACACACACACACACACACACACACACACACACACACACACACACACACACACACAGGAATTGTCTGAGGTTGGTGCTTGATCATTCTCTGCAATTTTGGTCAGACCAAGTATTCTTCACCCTCCACCAGCCACCCCACCCCCCACTCCCCACCATACCCATGGTCTTCTTACCATCCTAGACAGGTCATTCTAAGGGCAAGGACACAGCGTTCTGACCCTAACATCAAGGGGATACATAGCTGGTTCCCAAGAGAATTTGGGCCTAACGGCCATCCTTAGAAGAGAGAGTCAAGTCCAGGGAGCCCTACTTCCTTTCGCCCATCAGAGCTGAGCTGGCCTGGGCTGGCAGTGTGGAGGCTGGTGCGGGGCCTGGGCTGGCTGTGCTTCCCAGCTCAGCTGTTTTCTCCTGTTCCTACAGGTCTGCTGGGAATTGGCCCAGGCAAGGGCGTTAGGCCCACTGACTTGTGGTGGTTAGTGAGTAGCCGCAGCACAGCAGGGGCCAAGATGAGCAGGAGCTGGGAGGCCCAGGTAGGATAGGTCATCTCAGGCAGATGGGCAATGAGCCAGGGCGCCTTTCCTCTTCGAGACTCGTTGGCTTCCAGTGGGACTGGCTGGATCCCAGTACATTCTGGCCGTAAAACAGTGTTCAGGGGAGGAGCCCTTTGCTTTTTATCCATAAAGGACTTCCTGCCTGATACCTGCTTGTGGCTTCTCCCCTGGAGCTCAGAAGACTGGAACCAGACAGTCCTCTGTGGGTGAAGCAGGGATGATACTGGTTTGGGTCAGTTTGGTCAGTTGGAGGGAGATAATATGCAAACCAGGGGTTAGGGAGGAGGTGTAAGCTTTTCCTTGGTTCCTCAAACTGCCCTCCTCTCACAAGGCAACAGGCTCACCTGTGCCCCATGGTGGGCGGAATGCTGGCTTGGGAATAGAGTGGAGTCTCCCAGAAGGACTGGGTGGTCCCCATCTCCTCAGTCTCCTGATTCAGTGCCCCCTGTGGGGTGGGGCCAGCCTTGCTTTTCTGAGCCCCTATTGCAATAAAGTCCCGTGAGTCAGGTGCTGTAGCTTTGTGGGTGTGTGAAGCCCTGGTAGAAACCCCAGCACCCAAAATAAACGAAAAAAGAAAGACAGAAGAGACAGAAAGGAGGGAGGGAGGAAGGAAGTAGTGTGTGTGACTAGAGGAGCCCCAGTGAGCAGAGGTCTGTATGTGTGACACACACACATGCATGTATGTGTGTATGGGGGTATGTGTGTGTGTGCTGGAATCAGGGGAGTGTTGGAACAAGCTGGCAAGGATGGTCTCTCTCCAGGAATCTCCCTGTTCGGCCCCATTCCTTAGCTACAGTTAGTGTGGGGGCGTTTGAAGTTTCCTCAGTGTAGTGAGGGAGGAGGTTCTCACTCCAGTTCGGGTGGGGCAAGGTCAGGATCTTCACTGGGTCTTCTGTCTGTTCACCTACCCAATCCTGGAGGGGAGGACTTGATCTGCTTGGGCTTCTCAGTTACCTGAGGTCGGAGAAGCCAGCTCTACCCATCACTTAGCCTCAGTTTCATTAGCTTTGGAGCCTGCCTACTGCAAAACTCAAACATCACCTGGCTGCCTGGCAGAGACATGCACGTGCCCACACAGGGAGACAAAGCCAAGCCGCACCAGACATTCTCACCTCAGGCACGCACCGCCTACACATGAGCACACAGTTGTCCACATGCATCTCCTCAAGGAACACACTCAAACCCTCATGCAGAGGCTTCTTTCTGCGAATGTCCACACACGTCACGTTGTGCCCGTGCTAGGTCAGATGGGATCATTACCCACTCTGGCAACCAGAGTCTGTCACCTGACAATGAAGTTCCAAGTGTAGGTAAGATCACCAGGGCTAGCTGGGTGGTGGTGACCCATGTCTTTAATCCCAGTGTTTGGGAGAAAGAGGCATGTGGAGCTCTGAGTTCGAGGCCAGCCTGGTCTACATAGCAAGTTTCAGGATAGCCAGGGCTACACAGAAAAGCCTTGCCTCGAGGGGGAAAAAAAACCAGAAACACAGCAGAGAGAAAGAGAAAAGATCACCAGGGCTGGAGGAAGTTAGGCCACACTGGGAGGGGAATCCGCCCACGTGACCCAGGCCCCAGGGCTCACCAGGGTTTGTTGTTGGAGATAGGGGCACATGTGTGGAGGAGGGGTCCTGTCAGCTGCTTCAAGCTGTGGCCACAGAAGAGGAAGTGTGTGGGCCGTTTGGTCATAGGGCCAAAGTGACCATAGGCCAGTGAGGGACCTACAGCCACCCTGTCCTGACGTTATGCCTAGAGAGAATGGAATTGCTGAACTCTGAAGCCAGTGGGCCATTTTTCTCCTAGGGTCCACTATCCATGTCTTGAGCCCAGAGGAGAGACCTAGTTGCTCCAAGATGTTTCCAGACACTCACTTCCTCTGGGCTGCCAGGAAGTGGTTTCAGAGTGGGACTGACCAGTTCCGCCCATGGCTTGCCTCACCTCAACTCTGCCTGTGGGGGAACAGGATCTGCTGTGGGTTAGGCCAATTGACCAGGTTTTCCAAACCAAGACTGTCGAGGCTTGCCTGGAATTCTGGTGGAAGATGGGGGCCTAAGAACAATAAGGCTCCTGCAGCCCCGAGCCCAGCTCCTCTCTTGTCCCAAGACTCTGAGTGGAAGCACAGGGGCTTCAGCACCAGTAGGACAGCCCCTGAGGGTGGCAGGGACTCTCCTGTGTTCCATTCAATAGCACGCAGCCTATATAGATAAATCTGTGCAGGGACCTTGGTTTCCCTCTCTGACAAAATCGTGTTTATACAAATACTACCTGTATGAGTGATTTGGGAAACGAGGTAATACATGTAAAGTAACAGGAACTGGTTGAACACGGCTCTAATCCCAACGCTCTGGAAGCAGTGGCAGGACAGACCTCTGTGAGTCTACACAGTGGGTTCCAGGACAATCAGGGCTGCACAGAGAAACACCTACCTGAAAACAGCAACCGCCGCCGCCGCCGCCACCGCCGCCGCCGCCGCCACCACCACCACCACCACCACCACCACCACCACCACCACCACCACCACCACCACCACCACCATCACCACCACCACCACCACCACCACCACCACCTAGCAGGAGCTAAAGGCATGCAGAGTAACCAGACCTAGCAGTGTTACCGCTAATGCACCGCAATTGTTTGATGAGCTAGGACCAGCCTGGTGTCACAGCCACATGGATGTGGAACCCAGCTGAGAAGTTGGGTCTCTGACACCCCCATCCTGTCAGCTGTGCTCCCACCCACATTAGTAGGCACTGGGGAGGGCTGTACTCATTCCGTGGGCCCTATGTCCTCTTCAGAAGAAGCCCAGGGTGGAGGAGCTAGGCAATCAGCTGCACAGCCTGCTCCTACTTGTATCCCCCTTGCTCCCTTTCCCAGTGAGGAAGATAGATCTCACAGCCATGGTTGAAGGGAGGGGGGAAAGGAGCCCACAGCTGCTTCAGGCTCCTTCAGCTCCTCTCTGCTTTCTAACCCCTGCAGGACTTTGGGTTTAAAAGGAGGAGGTGGGTGGTGAGCCCTCTTACCAGGCTGCCTATCCTTGGGACGCCTGCAGTCAGCATTTCAGTCAGAAGGGTTAGCTAGCTGGGACTGATTAGGTTGGCGAGGGGACATATGCATGCATCCTCGATCCATCTATCACTGGTCTGCGGCAGCGGTGGGAGGGGCCTCCGTGTCCAGGAATACGAGGAGGTCAGCTCATTTTTGCTCACTGCTGTCTGGGACCAAGAGGCTGAGAGTGACTGTTTACAAATGGCGGTGTGGCATGCAGGCCCAGGAGGCTGGAGGTCAGAGGTCAGTGAAGCCTGTGCTGCATGTGAGGAGGACATGCTGAAGGTGCAGGGACAGGACCCCTGCGACATCAGGCATTCCCTGATGTAGGTGTTCCTGGCCGTGTTCCCAAGCCAGAGACTGGGCTGTTCTCAGTCTCTAATACCTCATCTGAGAAATGGGCAGAGCAGGGGTGCCCTGTGAGATCTGAATGGTGGGAAGGAGCTACTGTCAGGGGCAGGGTACAGAACACTGCCCACAGAGGCTCCTCACAGAAGGTGTTTGGTTGTCAGGGAAGTGAAAGGGGTCCCTGTAACCAGGGCACGGGACTGAGGACAGGACAACTGCCTAGATCAGGGAGGTCAAAGCTACAGGTTGATGGATTTGGTGGGAAGCACTAGGAGCTGAGTCGGGGATGACAGGGTTTGCCTTACTGTCTTAAATGTCCTGAAAGCCCTGCTTAGAGTGAGGCATAGGGACTGTGGGAGGCAGAGTACAGGAGGGTAAGCAGTCTGGGCTTGGGGTAGGGGCCAGGTTCGAGTAGGAGGCAGGGGCAGGAGAGACCCGAGGCTTGCTACAAAGGCAGACTTGGGAGTGGGCTGCACAGGGGAATGCAAGCCAGCAGAAAACAGGCCCCAGATTGCTGGCCTGATGACTGTGAGCATGGGCACTCTTGGCAGAGGAGGACACATAGAGTGGGGTGTTAGTAGGCTGCCATGGGCTGACCTGAGCGGTTTTTTTTTTTTTTTTTTTTTGACTCATTCATGTGGAGAGGTTGGAGAGCTAGGTGGACACATAAGCCCACAGTACAGGGTTCTAGGTCCAAAGTGAGGCCTGAGAATCTAAAGCCGGATTGGGATGGAAAGGACCCCCTTTGGAAAAGCTTGAAAGACTTCAGATACACGATAGAACAGCTGCCTCTCAAAGGTCCCTGCCTAGGGGCCAGGAGGGCAGGCCTGTGGTCTCTGGGCTGCTGTTTTCACAACAGCCACGGAAGCTTTGGATCGTATCTACAGCCATGTTGAGTAAACAGGCCAGTCACTAGGCCAAGGCAGGATCAGATGTCTGTGGTGTAGCCTGTAGGGCTGTTGGGTACATGGTAGGAGGATCTCTAGAATCTACCAGTGACAGAGCCAGAGAAAGCTTGGGGGTCTAGATTATCAGGACAAGGAGACTATGAGACCCTGAGCAGCTGCCGCTGAGCTGGGCTTTGCCCATTCACTACTACACCAGCCTAGATGGGATCCTAGAGTAGCAGGAAGCCCAGGGCATCCCACGGCTGGATAACCAAGAGGACTAAGGACAACTGGAGACGGTGGTGGGGCAGGCGGAAGAGAGAAGGGCAGACATGCGTGTAGCAAGGTTGACAGCTTCTGTGTCAACTGCCTCATTCCAGGCCCTGTGTTCAGCATGGTGCATGGGGAAGGTCACTGCCATATTGCAGATGGGCACACTAAAGAGACTTGGCCACATTCTGGCTACATCTGCCCAGCCCATTTAGGCCTGAGCTCACCAGTTCCTGTCTGTATTACTTGTGAGAGGGATGGCACACCTCGTGGGTGCTGCTCCACCCACTGCCATCTTGAAGGTTGAAGACAAAAACCAGAGTGGCCATGTGCCTTCTCCCAGGCACAACACAGTTTACGGTTAGGAACCTGAGCATTCGGAGGGCGAGACAGTGTAAGGATGGACAAGTCTAAGAGTCTGGGCTGGATCCCCCTCCCCTTCCTGTGCCCCCGAGACCCCCCCCCCCCCGCCGTTGGCTTTGTGGCTTTGGTTGAATTGCTCAACCTCTTGGTCATCTTGTGCAGTGTGAGCCTGGGGCTCATGGAGGTCATCTGCGGGCTGCCCCACCACAGCGTTTAGAACCCTCCTCTCTTTTGCAGGCTGGTGACTGCCACCCATAAGCTCCAGCTTCAGCCTCGGCTTACTCCCCTCAGGGGCTTGCAGGCTGAGGCCTGCCCTCGGACGCGGCTGACCAGCCTCTCCCTCTCTTCCACACTTTGGACTTCTCTTTGGACCTCCTAAAAAGGCAAGCCCTTCCTGGCCTTGTTCCCTGCTATCCTTCCCGGTCCCTCCTTTTCTCCCTAGCCATTGTGTCCAAGGCACTGTGACAGGAAAAGCTTTATTTGGTGCCAGAACCTAATCAGGTATGCAAGGTCCTTCCAGACCCCTGTGTTCAACTCTTTGCCTATGGTATGTCTGTTGTCCATCTGTCTACTATGTTTATCACACCATGTGGGGTGTGTGCATGTGTGTGTACGTGTGTGTACGTGTATGTGTGTGTGTGTGTGTGTGTGTGTGTGTATGTGTGCGTATGCGCGAGTGCGTGCGTGCGTGTGCTGACATACCTGGCTCTGTGTTGACATGTGACAGCAATGGGTGAATGGTGGGAGGTGTTTGTTCCTTTGTGTATGCACTGTGTCATTTTAGGGCTATGTATGTTTCTCTGTATGTCTACCTTTGATGGAAACTCCCCACACCTGATTGTATTTAAGTTAGTTGGTTTGCATGTGTGTGGTTGTTTTTGGAGAGTCCTGGATAAACACATACACACACACACACACACACATATCCCACCCTGGTTCCTCACAGCAAACCTCTAGTCCTCACAGAAGCTGGCTTCTGACTTCTGACTTGGGACATGAAAGGCCTTTGAGTCTCCCTCATGGGTACCTCGAACTCTCCCTCTGGTTAAGCTCAGAGAGCCTCGATCTGGGGGCCAGCTAGATGACCACAATTCTGTGCCTGGTGTAGGCTGTGCCCTTGAAGAGTTCCTATTCCATGTGTGCTGGCAGAGGGCTTGTGACCTCGTTGACAGCCAGGAACCCGGCCAGCTGTGATATCACTCCCAGCACCCCAGCCCGTAGACCTTTGCAGCCCTTTCTGTGTTTTTTTTTTTGTTTTTTGTTTTTTGTTTTTTGTTTTTTGTTTTTTTTTTCCGGAGCTGGGGACCGAACCCAGGGCCTTGTGCTTGCTAGGCAAGCGCTCTACCACTGAGCTAAATCCCCAACCAAATAAGTGTTTTGTTTTTTTTTTTTCTTTTCTTTCTTTCTTTCTTTTTTTTTTTTTTTTTTTTTTTTTTGCAGCCCTTTCTACCTCAGCCTTTCGTGCCCTGCCCCTGAGGAAAGCCTGCTTTCTTCCTGCTCAGTATCCCTTAGTCCTCGACCTCCCCCCCCCCCCCCGCCCCTTTGTGCTCCATCAGCCTTCTCTGTTTGTACCGCTTACTGGCTGGGTGATCTGCCAGTAACCTGGGGCTCAGGCAGTCTTTGGTGGCTCCAGCCCCCAGCCTGTTTTGTGCAGAATCATGTACATTCGTGTTTTCTTGATAAGACCCCAGCTTTCACTTGATTCTTAAGGCAGCCCAGTGTCCACTTCCTATCTCCATGGACTGTGTTTGGGATTGTTTTTGTTTCTGAGGCAGGATCCTTTTGCAGCCCAGGCTGGCCTGGAACTCCCAATCCTGCTTAGTGCTGGGATTGCAGACAGACAGGGCCCACCACACTTGCATGCAATTAATCCAGATTTTCATGTTTTGTGTGTGTGGGGGTGTTGTTTGTTTGTGTGTTTGTTTTTATGCTAAGGATTGAATCTAGGGTCTTGTGTATACCAAGCAAGTGTTCTAACACTGAGCTCCACTCTGGCTTTTAGTAGTGGGATGGCTGGGTGGTCTTCACATAGCCAGAACTGAGATGACCGAGCTAGAGGCAGAGCCACTACCCCACCTACAACAAAGCCAAGTTATCAGATGGCCGAGGCAGAGGTTACCTACCAACAGGGAAGCGGCTGCCTTCCTCGGGAGTGGGAAAAGATTCCCAAGGCTGGCTTTTTGAACTAGATGAGAGACAGATGAGAAGAAAGCCATTCTGGCTAAGGGGAAATGTCCAGCTTCACAGGGCCTGGCAAGTGAGGTGCCAAGCAGCCAGAGGCATCCGAGACGGACAACAGGATGGGACCAGGCTGTGGGGAGCCTTAAATGCCAGGTTGAGGCCTCTGGCTTCTTCTGAGAACAGTGCTAGTTGAGAAGGTGCCACTCTGAGGGCAGAGGCACAGCTGGGACAGCAGAGTTTTGAAGAGTTGAAGACGAGAGAACATGGGTGGTGACTTGTCCCACGGAGAGAGGGAGGGGTGGAAGGAGGAACCCTGGTAAGGACACGAGTCCAGTCCCACAGAAGGCATTCCGGTACTGAGACCTGGCTATGACCTGAGACCATAGGCTCTGGTAGAGGTTTTCTCTCTCGCCTTTCCTGCAATCCTGCTGGACCTATCTCCTGGGTTGTGAAAGCCCACAGCCTCCTTGACTTGGTTCTGCCAGGGAATTCCGTCATGGAGGTCATCCTCCCAACCAGTCAGTCACAGGCCCCGCCTGGTTGTTCTTCATACCTACCCCTGTTCTTTACAACTGCACAGCCAGCTTTCACTCACCTGCTAGCACATCACTGCTCCCTGGCCCGTGGCAGCTATGTTGGCTCTTCTGTCCTTCATTCTGCCCTCCAGACCTACATAGGCAGAGCAGCGGCCCCAGGAGGGCACCGTTTTGCCAACATCTGCATCTCGTCCTGGCATAGATGAAACAGTCCGTGGCAGGCAGTGGGTGCCAGTCTGAGGTTAGGCAGGTGTGGGTGGTAGAGGGATTTGAGGAAAGATAGGACTCCTTGAAGGTCAGAGCCCAGGGATCTGTTGAAGAAGTCAGATGATCCCTCAGGACCTTCAGCTGCTGTTTCTTGAGTCTGTTCACACTTTTCCATCGAGGTCTGATCTAGGCCACTCTTCTCCACTCTCAGCCCAAGCGTTTCTCTCTGTCCAATGGATGTAACTCTATGGCCTGGGAGGCCGAATCAGGCCAGGGTAGAGGGAACCCTGTGAGAGCTGGGACCTCTCATGTGAACTTGCCCTCGGTTTCCACTCTTGCTCTAAGGAGGTAGATGCATCTTTCTCTGCTCTTTCTCTCCACACTTGAAGCCTCCTAGTGGGAATGCCAACAGTGCCTCCCTAGTCACCTTGAGGCTAGCCTCTCTCAGTGCTTTGGGCTGACTGGAAACAGGTTTCTGTTTGTTCTGGAGAAGGTGACCTGCCTACTGTGGCTTGGCCACTGCCTTCCTCACCTCAAGGCTTCTGGTCTCTGGCAAGGATAGGGAAGCAGACCAGTTTCCCAGGTCTTCAGAAATGGAGGAAAGACAACAGTTCAGGGGTCTGTACTAAAGGTGTCGGGATGAGTGTAGGTGAATAGACTGGTCTAGCACACGGGTCTGCATTCTCACCTTGCTTTTCTGTCCTCATAAATGTTTGTGCTGTTCCTGCTGTATTTGTCTCCATTTCTGCCTCTCCTCTCTACATCTTTCCTTGGCATAGAAAGAGCATGAGCTAAAGCATCCAGCAGGCCCACGTTCAGTCTCCTCACCACTTACTCATACTTACGAGCTGTGTGACCTTGAGTAAGTCACTTACTGTCTTTGAACCTTGATTTCTTCATCCAGAAAACACTTCCTGGGGCTACACAGGGATCAAGTGAGCTAATATAATTGCAAGGTTAATGCAGTGTGTTGACATCTTGGACAGGACAGTCTTTCTCAGAAATGTGTGAGCTGAGATTGACAGCTTGTGTTTGACTCTGCCTCATAGACAGGCTGGAGGAGCAGGACAGAGAGGCTGAGAGCCCCCAACAAGGGGAGAAGCCAGTCTCCTCCCTGTGAAATGCTGGAGGATATCCCCTGCTGTCCCCCTGGGCCTGCAAAACCTGGGGCTGAGCCATTGTCTTTCCTTTGGGGCCTGTGGACCTGGGCCCATTTGCATGGGGTTTATAAATGGCGAGCACACCTTGCCTTTGTGCTTCTCACCACTGCTTAGACACTGCAAGGTTGTGGGGCAGCCTGACTTCACTGTGCAGATGGACGCTTGCCCAGCGCCTCTCTCAGGGTCATGAGATGGAAGCAGATGTTAGCTAGCTCGTGTGTCTTGTTTCCTGTCTCGGGTCTCAGTGCTCCAAAGGAGAGCCAAGGGGGTATTAGCAGGAACTCGGGGCACAGTGATTTGACCCCTGAACGACTGTTGGGTAGTCCCTTGGCAGCCCACAAAGACCATGCCTCCCCTGTGCTGGTAGCACTGTGGCCTGGATGCAGGTTTAGGGCTGGGGCCCAGACCTGCTGTGGTTGTGGTTGTCCCTCCAGTGGTTTGTAACAGTAAGCTGTCGTGAGTGAGAACCGAAACACAGGCCTCAGGGGCAGCCAATGGATCAGGTCCTGAGCCTTGCGTCACACCCCTGTGGCTGCTCTGACCCCTTGTCTCTTGCACACAATCCCTGAGCCCAGGGCAAGCTAAGAGTAAGAAAAGCCATGGGCCTGCAGGCAAGCAGAACTGGACACCAGGGGGAGCTGTGGGAAGAAGCTGGCCACAAGAGTGTGGATGGAGTTGCCTCCTCATCCAGAATGAGTTGCCACATGTTCCTGCAGACATGATTTTCCTGTCTCAGAATCAGGGACAGTTTCCCAGCTTTCCCGGGCTGGTGAGCAGGTAGAAGAGGCCCAGTGGGGGGATGAGTGGACTCAGAGAGGATGTAGAGCATGGGGATGACATTACCCAGTGGGTATGTATGTCCTGGGCCCTCAGGTTGATGTTGGCCCTTATCCTGGTGGGCTTGTCATTAGCATGACATTCTAGAGACCAGGGGCAAGTCCTCATCTGGAGTGTGGAGTTGCAGAGATTCAGAGCCCAGGAGGCCTGGAAAGCTACAGAGCTGAGACAGCAGTGGCACCAAGGACCTGTGTCTTACCTCACCATTTGCTACCTGGAGAGATGGCTCTAGCTTCTTGTCTCTGAGGAGCCTAGGTCCCTTCTACTTTTTCTCAGCCTGTTCAGTTTTACCCTCTGAGGTGCTGAGGAAGCTGCTCACTACCTATCTTGATTCTGGGTTATCTCATTGAGAGGCAAAGGCAGAGCTGTGCCCACTCTGATCTGGCCTTTGGTATCTGGACAAAGGCCCATGGCAAGTGTGTGCTATGGAGGGTCCTGCTTATTACTTCAGACCCTGGAAGTACTCACCGGGACACTTGGTGCCTTGGACTCTGAGGTCAGTAGGAGGTCCAAGATGTCTTTGTTCCTTGGGTATTTGGGACATCTGTCTGAAACTCCTGCAGTGACCAATGGCAGGCCTGTGTAGTGTGCATCTCATCCCACCATTTACTGGCCTCTTATCATAGCACATCCACTTCCATGGCCAGGTGAGTCCTTGTGCTGGTTAGATGTTAGATGTGTGTGTGTGTGTGTGTGTGTGTGTGTGTGTGTGTGTGTGTGTGTGAACTTAACACAATCTGGAAACATCTGAGAAGAGAGACTTTCAATTGAGAAAATGTCTCCATCCGATTGGCCTATAGGCAAGTCTGTAGGACATTTTCTAGATTGATGTGGGAGCTCAATTCACTGTAGACACTATGGACAGTGCCACTCCTGGGCAGGCAGTTCTGGGAATTATAAGAAAGGTAGCTGACAGCCCAGAAAATAAACCAGTAAGCAGCTTGGTCCCTGGTGTGGTCCTGCAGCCAGTTCCTGTAAGCTGTAAGATGAGATAAATCCGCTCTTTCTCCTGTGTGTTGCTTTGGTCATGGTGTTTATCACAGCGACAGAGAGCGAACTAAGACAGTCTTGTTCTCGCAGACGTGTTGCCCCTCCCCGTGCCCACCAACCACACAGACTCCAGGCCAGGAAAGCCCAGAGCTCCTCCATCTCTAACCTCCAAATTGTCGTGGGCACTGGTGTAGTGCCCAGCATTTGCCCACCCCACCTGCTGGTTTCAGGTCAGAGACCGGCGGATGTGGGCACAGGCCAGCACTGCACACCTGCTCTCACTTTTACTGAGTCCAAGCCAGACCAGGGTAGGAGTTGGTGGGACCGGCCTCTCTAGTCTGCCTGCTCTGCTCTGGCGAGGGCCCCAAGCTCTGGCTGGGCACTCGGGGCTGGACCACGGGTTGAGGTCAGTGTTTCCTGTGAGCTCATCTGGACTGGAAGCTCCAGGCAGACCTGGCTGCTATTCTGGTTGCTCTGCTGAGGAGCTGAAGGGAACTGCCTCAGGCTGGGCAGCGGTTTTATTCTTGTTGTTGTTGTTATTGTTGTTGTTGTTGTTGTTGTTGTTGATGGTGGTGGTGGTGGTGGCGGCAGGGGCGGCGGCTGTGTGTGTGTGTGTGTGCCCTGAATCTAGCTTTGTATATTACACTCAATATTAAAATAGTATTATATTTGGAGAAGAATATGAAACTGTATCCTCTCTTCACATTCCTGTACCATGTCCTCCCAGCCCTCTCTCCTTGCATGGCTACTGCTTCTATTCTCAGTGTGAAACGGCAGGCAATCTAGACAGGCAGGAGGCCTGTGACCCGAGGGGCTCTTGTTCAGAAGGGTAGGGTGTGCTGACAAGTCAGGGCAGAGGTGTATGACTCTAGCTTTCAGTTCTGGTTCAGTCTGAGTCTAAGTTTCCCCATCTACAGGATGGGGACCTTTAGTTGATGAAACAGTTTGGCTGTGCCTCTCTGCCTGGGTGTTTATAAGCAAAATCAACAAAGAATCAAGAGGTGCTTCGTGGGCCTAGCGAGACAAGAGGGCAGCTGTTGGCACCGAGTGCAGAGCCCAACACACACAAGGCCCTGGCGTGTATAGATGTTCAGTAATTGGCCATGAGAGATGATTGTCTGAGGAGCTCAGGCTCAGATGCCTCCAGGGCCCAGCTCAGGGATGGGGCAGGGTCCAGGCCTGGTAGACTGACAGAAAAGGAGCCACTGTAGCCGCTGGTGCTCAGGCCTGGTGTCCCCTCCTTTAGTCTTACCAGAGGTGCTGCAAGCCCAGCTGTTCCCACTGGCAGTAGGGACGAGGACGTTTGGGGTGAGTGGCTCTCTGTGTGGTGAAGCTCTCTGGGGAGCGGGTGCTGAGCATCCCTGCCAGCCGCCTCTGTGCTGTCGCTGCTCCCCTGCCTCAGCTCCACCCCTTCCCATGCACAATCTCATTCCAGGCTCCATCATGGCACCGTTCCTGCGCATCTCCTTCAATTCCTATGAGCTGGGCTCCCTGCAGGCGGAGGACGACGCAAGCCAGCCTTTCTGTGCCGTGAAGATGAAGGAGGCACTCACCACAGGTAGGGTCGGAAGGCTCACCAGACGGACATGGGGCTTGGCGGGAAGAGGCTAACCTTCTTCCCTAGATCCTTCTTGTCTTCCTGAACTACCCAGCTGAGGACGCGGGAAGACAGAAGCACCCAGTTCCCGACACTCCACGGTGGTTTAGTTGAGCCTGCCACATCTCGAGTTTTACCCTACTGTGACTTCCACATGTCTGCCTGGGCCCGGCCTGTGCTGGGCACCAAGGCTATTGGAGTGCTCCAGGACTGACTTGGCCCTGCCCTCTCCCCTAGAAGGGAGAGCAAGACAGGTCCCAGGAGATGAGTCCTGTGCTGAGGGAGCCTAGGGAAGACCCTGTCCCAGCCTAGAGTCAGGGAGGCTTACTGGAGGAGGAAGCCTTCGCTGTCCCTGATGTTCCCTGATGGCTGCTGCCCACACACCTGTGAGGTTCTGACTGCGCTGCCCCCTCCTCCTGGAGGTCCCTGAATCTTAAGGGACGGTTCAGAGTCTCTGTCTTTGTCCCCTGCAACCCCAGCACAGCTGTGACTTACTGCGTACCTGAGGAATGCAGGGTTCATGTCTTTGGGACTGACCGTGGTTAGCATGTGGCAGCTCGCATGTGATCACTGGGTGAATGCAGGCAGAAAGGGAAGTTGAAATGGAGCTGGAGTAGAGTTCCAGGGAAGGGAGCAGTGAGAGCGAAGCACTGTGGGTGGCACGAGCCAGAGTCCTAATGGCACAGAGGCTGCTGGGTGTTCAGTACGATGTGAGAGCCACAGCACATCCTTGGGGCTGGAGAGAAAGTCGACTGTGTACAATCGAGGGATAAGGAAGTCCAGGAAAGTAGGAACTCGCCTCGGTCTGACTTCTCTGCCTGGCCCTGTCGCAGACCGAGGGAAGACTCTGGTACAGAAGAAGCCCACCATGTACCCTGAGTGGAAGTCAACATTCGACGCCCACATCTATGAAGGCCGTGTCATCCAGATCGTGCTGATGCGGGCAGCTGAAGACCCCATGTCGGAGGTGACCGTGGGCGTGTCAGTGCTGGCTGAGCGCTGCAAGAAGAACAACGGCAAGGCTGAGTTCTGGGTGAGAGGCTTGTGAGCCAGGGTCTTGCATGGATGCTCGTGGGCTGGGGCTTGGAGAGTGAATGAGTTCAATTCTGTAGCTGCTGTGACCTGAGCTTAAATCCTGGCCCCGATGTACCAGTCCTCGGCCCCCGAGCCTCTTTCCACTTCAAGGTCCCACCAGAGAAAACGAGCACTGATGTCAAGTGCTTAGTGCAAGCCAGGCGTAGTGTCCTAGGTTTATAATCCTACGTACTTGGGAAGCTGACACGGGGTGCCACAAGTTCAAGGCCTGCCGGGTAACGTGAAGTTAGCTGTGGCTGTGGCTCAGTGACAGAGTGCTTGTGTAGCATCTCTCCAGCACCACAGAGTGTGAGGCACCTCCTATGGCCTGCAGGAAGTCACCGTGGTAACTTAGCTAACTCTCCCCGCCAGTTAATGTGGACAGGCAGGGTATGCTCGTACAGTGCCGAGCTCCCACCCCAGCACCAGGCCCCCTTCTCAGGCACCTGTTGTTCCTATTTTGGGGAGTCTGCTGAGGATATTACAGGTCTAGCCAGGCACGGAACCCACATCACGATATTTAGCAGAAAAGAGGTAAGAGAAGAAAGTTGGCAGTCTGCACACTCACCTGCTGAAACTAGGACTGCACATGCCTGGGGCCACATGCATCTGTGGTAGTGTTCTTGTTGGCTGCAGAATGCCAGAGCCAATACAATCCTGTGGTCTTCTGCAGCCAAAATGTGTTTTTAAAAAGGCTCAGTGACCATTGGACACACTGGTCAGCCTTAATGAGTGAAGGAGCCTAGATAGAAGGGGGGTCACATAGGACAGCCCCGACTCTTAAGCCGGTTAGGCAGGGATCCAGGAGCCTCCTGGCCAGGTGCTCTCCTTGAGGAAATAGCACTGGCTCTGTGTCCCGAGAGGCTTGGGCCTTTCCCTCTCTGGACTGTCTGGGCTACTGGAGAACCGATCTCTGAGAGCAGCGTTCTGCGTTCTCAGGCACAGTGGTGTGGTGTCTGCGTGTGAAGATGGGGGTAGGGCGGGGAGTTCCCCTGTACACTGTTCCTGGGCCGTGTGGCCTAGCAGGGTGTGGGCTGGACCCTTTTCACTTCCCCAAATGTAATAATACCCTGGGTGCAAAGTGGGGCGGGGCTTGGGCGGGGCCCTGCCTACCCTGGACAGGCTGGGGTCTGGCCAGGCTCTAGGGCCCCCCTTGGCCTTGAGGGAGACCAATGGGGCGGGTTCTGAGTCTCCCATGGGCCAGGCCCGCCCTCACTGACTTGACATCCCCCTCCCACCCCTGCAGCTGGACCTGCAGCCTCAGGCCAAGGTGCTGATGTGTGTGCAGTATTTCCTGGAGGATGGGGGTAAGGCCCACGGGCAGGGCAAGCTCCTTTGCCAGGTCAGAGGCAGCTGGAAGGAGTCCCAAAGCAAGCAACTCCCATGGGGATGTGTGGGGGCCATCTGGGGAGGGACTGGAGGGGCTGACCTTAATGGACTGGGGCTGACTTTACTGTATGGCTCGTAGATTGCAAACAGTCCATGCGTAGTGAGGAGGAGGCCATGTTCCCAACTATGAACCGCCGTGGAGCCATTAAACAGGCCAAGATTCACTACATCAAGAACCACGAGTTCATCGCCACCTTCTTTGGGCAGCCCACCTTCTGTTCTGTGTGCAAAGAGTTTGTCTGGTGAGGGCTGGTAACCCCTGCCGGGGGTGGCACAGGAAGGAAGGGATTGAACTGGAGCATCCTCACTCACTCTGCTGTTGGGGCTTTGCCTTTCAGGGGCCTCAACAAGCAAGGCTACAAATGCAGGCGTAAGTCTCTCCTCTGTTTGGTGTGTGCATGTATGTGCTGACGCGTGTCACTGTGTCTCTGGGTCTGGATAGCAAGTCTGGACAAGAGCCCTATGTACATGAGTGTGTGTGCTCGAGTCAGTCAGTGCCAGGCTGGCTTGTTGCAGCTGGCTGGATCCAGTTCTGTGCATTCCTTCCTAACTCTGTGCAGGTTCCCAGGCTGTTGCCCAAAATCTGCTGTTGTAGAGATTTACATGGAGACCAGCCACTGACTAGGCAGGGACACACACGAGGTCTCTGCCCCCAGGGTGGGCGTGAGATCCTCACTAGCCCTCCCGTGACTGTATGCTTGTTGTAGATGAACGTGTGTGACGCACAGGTGTGAGCGTGAGCGCTCCTTTCACGGTGACACAAAGTGTGCAGCAGTCTCTGCAGACCGTGGGTGTGATCGAGCACAGGCTGCTCTCCCAAGTGCACGGCCTTGGTCTCAGCACGGGCCAAGTGCCCCTTTCCTTGTCTGTAAACTACAGACAGTAGGTTCAAGTGTGAAGACCCATGGGATAACATACATACATGTAAGCTATGTTTTGAGGGCTTAGCAGGTGGTGAGTGTTCAGTAAAAGAAGTCTGTTGTTGTGATCACGCAAGCTCTGTGTGGATGGGCAGGTGTCTCTGTGGGGCGTGTCATATGGACCGGTGAAGGAGAGCTCAGCAGCTACTTGCTGACCTGGAGGAAAGAAATCGAAAAGAGGGGCTTTCCTCCTGCCCCTATACAGTCTCACTTCTTACTACCCACCCCCCACACACACCACTACTGAGGGTCCTTGAGCCTTCTCTAATTCTAACTACCCTTTAGACTGGCCTGTCTCTTGCCCATGCTTTGCAGGCTGCTCTGGAAAGGATAGCGGGGGGAAGGGGGAATAAAGCCCCGGGCTGAGGCCTGTGTAGGGTGAGGGTGTGGGCGGCCAGTGAGAAGGCTGGCTTTGTGCAGAGGGCTGTAGTTGGCCAGTAGTGTCAGCTCAGACTCTGCCTCTCTTGGTGCCTCCCCCACCCCGCCTGGGCCTGTGCCCCTTCAAGAATGCAACGCTGCCATCCATAAGAAATGCATCGACAAGATTATCGGCCGCTGCACTGGCACTGCTACCAATAGCCGGGACACCATCGTGAGCTGGGCCCAGGGCGCGGGGGTCTGGGGACTGTTAGATGGGAGGGCCATGGGTACCCAAGACTCTGTGGGGCTCACCTTCTTTCCTCACTTTCTTTCACTTTCCTTGCATCTTTTCTGGGCTCCTTGGGCCTTTGGGTTTCCCAGACCTTGGTGGAACCCCGTTATGCACCTGACAACCCACAGTTTTGGAGAGCTGGCATGTGACCCCTGACCTGTGATACCCTTCCCTCCAGTTCCAGAAAGAACGCTTCAACATCGACATGCCTCACCGATTCAAGGTCTATAACTACATGAGCCCCACCTTCTGTGACCACTGTGGCAGTTTGCTCTGGGGATTGGTGAAACAGGGATTAAAGTGTGAAGGTGTGTGCTACACAGGTCCCAGGTCCTCCACCTCCTAAGCCCAGTACCCACCATCATGCCTGATTCTTCTCATGCTGGCCCTAAAACCAAAGGACTCTTATTTGTCTCCCCTTCATATGTCTCCAAGTTACATCCCCAGTGCACAGCTCACATCACTGAGGAGCAGGTGACTGGAAGTGCTTAACCAGGGCTTGCTGCACTAGCAGGCCCTGTCTGCCTTCCTCCCTCTCCCCCTCCCCTGCCTCCTCTCCGTCCCCTGCCCCCTCCCCTTATCCCAAGCTTCCCTTCAGGAGAATCTCAAAGCCCTGAGGAAAGCTGCCTCACTCACTTGTCTCAGATGTTAAAGAGGTTAGCTCTCTCTCTCTCTCTCTCTCTCTCTCTCTCTCCCCTCCCCCCTCCCCTTTCTCTCTCTCTTTGGCAGGTTCTCACACAGTAGCCAAGGCTGGCCTTGAGTTTAGAGCAGTCCTCCTGCCTCCACCTCCCGTTGCTGGGATTATGGGTGTGAGTGGCTGTACCCATTAGTCTCCTTTTCTTTCTTTGAACCATGACATATCATGGTGGTTTCAAATGCCCTCATCCCCAGAAGCTCAACAGTCCAAAAAGGTCCCCTCCCTCCTACCCCACCTCCTACCCCCCCATCCATATCTGAGACCTGACACTGCTGGGCCCTCCTCTGATTCTTGCAGACTGCGGCATGAATGTGCACCACAAATGCCGGGAGAAGGTGGCCAACCTGTGTGGTATCAACCAAAAGCTCTTGGCTGAGGCCTTGAACCAAGTGACCCAGGTAGGCAGGGCTTGAGGGGCCTGGACACAGGGCAGTGGGAGCAGAGAGTATCAGGGCTGGCAATATACCTGGGGAGCCTAAGGTGGGTGAGGCTTCGGGAAGATTGTTGATGGATTTAGGTGGCAGAGAGAGGTGGCCTCGTTATCTTTGGAGGTTTCATCATTCAGGAAGCTGTTAACTGAGGAGAGGCAGGGGCTGCAGAGTTGAATGTTGGGACATTGTGAACAAGGACCGGGTCTATGTTATGTGTGTGCCATGTAGGGCATGTAGGTGTATATGTGTGGTATAGGTATTGTGTATGTGACAGATGTGTGCATGTATGTGTGCGTGTAGTATTTATTTGGTATGTAGTGTGTGTTCCCAGAGTATAGTAGCTAGGTGTGTGTGGTATATAGTGTACTGTGTGCATTTGTATGCTGTGTGTACATAAGTGTGTATGACATGTTTACATAGTATGAGTGTTGTGTGTATTCAGTGTGTGGTATGTGTGGGTGGTGGTATGTAGGTATGTAGCATGTGAAATGTATGTACATAATATATATGATATGCGTATGTGTGGCACTGTGTGAATGTACAGTGTGTGGTGTGTGGTGGTGTGTGTGAACTTAACACAATCTGGAAACATCTGAGAAGAGAGACTTTCAATTGAGAAAATGTCTCCATCCGATTGGCCTATAGGCAAGTCTGTAGGACATTTTCTAGATTGATGTGGCAGGCATTTAAGGGGTAACACAAAACTTTAGAGTGAAAATCTAGAGCCAGATATGAAGTTAGTGGCCGGCAAGATGTTTCAGTGGGTAAAGGCATTTTTCCAAACAGCCTAACAGCCGAAGTTCCCTCCATAAAACACACAATAGGAGAGAAACAAATCCTACAACTAGGTCCTCTGGTCGCCATGAGTGTCATGTGGCACGTGTGTGTGTGCGCACACATATCCATTCACATATACACAAACACATGTAAAAATTTCTTAAAAATGAGATTACACAGTTTATGAAATGCTTAGGAAGGCATGGTTCAGTTTACTAATGTCTGCCTATAATCTGTGGAAGGGAGGAATGAGAACCGGGAGGCCCGGACCCTGTCTCTCTGACACCATTGACATTGAGGGGATATTGTGGTTGGGGTCCTCTTCCTGGCCTGAGACTTCTGACAGTGACTTTCCATTCCGATGCCCTTTCCCTAGAAAGCTTCCCGGAAGCCAGAGACACCAGAGACTGTCGGAATATACCAGGGATTCGAGAAGAAGACAGCTGTCTCTGGGAATGACATCCCAGGTGAATCTGGGTCACATATCCCTTTAAAGCTACCATTCCCTGACAGGGCAAGGGAAAAGAACAGTAGTGAGACTTGGGATAAGGTACTAAGCTTCTTTCTCTCCAAGGCCCTTCCTTCCCCAGCCCACCCTCGGGACTCCAGTAAATTCTCTCTGTCTAGTAAGTCCTGGAAAGAGGCACCACTCTCGGCAAGCAGCCTTTTCTCCTCTCCAAGGCCCCTTGCCTAGTCCACTCCTGCCCCTGGAAAGGGAGTCATGTAGACTAGATCTTAGTCTCTCCCTCTCTCTCTTGACAGACAACAACGGGACCTATGGCAAGATCTGGGAGGGGAGCAACCGGTGCCGCCTTGAGAACTTCACCTTCCAGAAAGTACTTGGCAAAGGCAGCTTTGGCAAGGTGAGGGAGGCCCGAGGACCAGGGCTCAGGGGTTTCCTGTTAAGTCCCAGAGGCCGGGTACTGGTAACCTCCAGGGTCTTTGCTCAGAATCTTGCCCGTCGGTAGGTACTGCTTGCAGAACTGAAGGGCAAGGAAAGGTACTTTGCAATCAAGTACCTGAAGAAGGACGTGGTGTTGATCGACGATGACGTGGAGTGCACCATGGTGGAGAAGCGGGTGCTGGCGCTCGCCTGGGAGAATCCCTTCCTCACCCATCTCATCTGTACCTTCCAGACCAAGGTTCCTACCTGTCACCACCCATGCCTTAACTCTGCCATCCTCCCTGCAGTGGGGCTGTGTCTGTTCCAGTCACACCTCCCAAATTGTCACCCTTAACCCAAGTCCTGTGCTCTCTGCTTCTGTCTGGGGCTGGCTTCCATATCTTCTACATGGGTATCTCCTACTTGTCCCTTTACCTCTGTCCCTTTACTCCCCACCCCACTCCAGGACCACCTCTTCTTTGTGATGGAGTTCCTCAATGGGGGCGATCTGATGTTCCACATTCAGGACAAAGGCCGCTTCGAACTCTACCGGGCTACGTATGTGAGGAGAGGGACTTTGGCTTCGTGTACTGGCACTGTCCTTCATTCTTTCTCTCCCCTCCCCATAGCCACACCCTGCCCTCCCCCTCCCATGAGTCAGGATAGAGCTATCACTGTGGAGACAGGGGACATCGTGCGGGTCCTCTAGGTCCTGTCCTCTGTCCAGCCTCAGTCAGAACAGCAGAGTGGACAGTGCCCTGAGTGACACTGGACCCTGTAGTGGGCAGGGCCCTAGACCACAGTAGTAATGCTGTCAAGCATTTGTGTGCCCCTGAGGTGTGCTTGGGTCCATGGTGTTGGTTTAGCATTTCCCACCCATCACATATGTGTATGTGTGAATGGATCCATGGGATGATGGGACTGGTGGGCAAAGTCCTGGAATACCATCTCTTACTCAGGTTTTATGCAGCTGAGATCATCTGCGGACTGCAGTTTCTACATGGCAAAGGCATCATTTACAGGTATTGTTGGTACCAGGGCTGTGGGGACTTCTGGGAAGGATGGTGCCTGACCTGACCACTGGCCCAACACTGCTGAGAGTACGTCTTTGGCTGAGTACTTGCCTAACCCTCTGACTTGGTGCAGGAATTTTTCTGCCCCTTCAGCTGAGGCTAGTGCAGCTCCTGGACTGGAAACTCATTCCCCTTGCTCAGTGCTGTAGGAAAAGGGGCAGCGCAGGCAGGTTCATTGTCTCCCTACTTGATGCTTAGCCCTCTCATTCCAAAGGCCCCAATCTAAGATCTCACCAATAGCAACGGTTCCCTAAGTCTGCATCCAGGACATTAGGTTCCACCCTGTGGCAGGCTGCCGTACGCTCACCAGAAGGGCTGAGGCTGTCCTCTGCGTATCTTGATGTGGGCTGATACTAAACTATTCATCAGGAAAAACAACCTATGGAGCCAAGTTGTGGCTTTATACCTCTGTAATCCCAGGACTCGGGATGCAGAGACAGGCAGGTCTCTGAGTTCGAGGTCAGCCTGAGCTACATAGGGCATCCAAGGCTGCGTACTGAGACTCTGTTCCAGGTTTCTGAGGTGCACTCGTGTGCACTTACCCACACACAGACATGCATTTAAAGGTTGCATTTAAAGGTATGCATTTAAAGGTTGGCGAGAGTGGAGTGTGGTAGCCCATTCCTTTAATCCCAGCACTCTGGAAGGGAGAGGCAGGCAGATCTCTTGAGTTAGAGGCTAGCCTGGTCTACATAGTGAGCTCCAGAATAGCCAAGGCTATGTAGAGACCCTGTCTCAAAAAAAAAAAGAAGTGTATGTGAGATACATATTCCAATTTGCTTGTCTGTGCCTAGAATTGCTAAAGGCTGGCTGGTGGTTAAGATTAGTAGAGATGAACCTCGTACTGTTTGCACATATTGTTATTTGTTCCCATGCCTGTAAGTTATCTATTCAAATGACTAATGATGGAATAAACTCGGCTCCTGCCCTGGTTGAGTCAGACAAGCCTGAGTTGGGTAGAAGGGCGTGGTTTATATCTGCCAGCCAGTTAGGTCACAAGGGACAGTTGTTACTCTGAACCGCACTCAGGGCTTCAGGGAGGAGGGTACTTTGTGTCACTTTTGGCATAGTGGGTGGTTGCCAGAGGCACCCGTTTAGCTCCTGAGATCGCCTTTCTCCTCCATGTTCTCTTGTGCTCTGAGGAGAAGTTATGGACTTTTGGGGCTAAAACCCAGCATGGCACCAACGCTGGGTCAGGACTTGTGCCCAGGGATATTCTGTCCTGTGATCTCTTCAGGGACCTCAAGCTAGACAATGTAATGCTGGACAAGGATGGCCACATCAAGATTGCTGACTTCGGGATGTGCAAAGAGAATATATTTGGGGAGAACCGGGCCAGCACATTCTGCGGCACTCCTGACTACATCGCCCCTGAGGTAAGAAGATGTCTCTCACTCAGCTGTGCATTTGGCCTCGGTAGGAGCCAGAGGGGCTCCTGAAGAAGGCTGGTACCCTATTCTGACCACTGTTGCCCCAGATCCTGCAGGGCCTGAAGTACTCATTTTCCGTGGACTGGTGGTCTTTTGGGGTCCTCCTCTATGAGATGCTCATTGGCCAGTCCCCCTTCCATGGTGATGATGAGGACGAGCTCTTTGAGTCCATCCGGGTGGACACACCACACTACCCGCGCTGGATCACCAAGGAGTCCAAGGACATCATGGAGAAGGCAAGGCCTGGCTGATACATGCCTTTGGGCTTTCCGGAGGGCCTGACTCTAGAGTAGGAGCTCCCTGAGGCTCCATGCCTGGCATATCCCAAGCCTTGTTCTGTCCTTATTCCCAGATAGTCCTTTTGAATCCCTTGCCTGGAATCAGCAGGTTGTGGTCAGGGTCTGGAGACAGATAGACCTGTGGGCGAGTTCTGGCTCTGTCTGGAACTAGCTGGTGACTGTGGGCGGGTCACTTAACCTCTCTCCTTATCTTTGCACTGCCTCAGAGTTGCTAGAAGCACACAGAAACCCCTAACACCCAGCACCTAGGCAGATAGTATCACTAAAACATACAGCTTAACCCTCAGCCTGAGTTCCTTGGGCTGAGCCTGCCCAGTCTTAGAGCCATTGGGCTGCTAGCAGCTCGCTGAGCTCCAGTTTCCCATGGCCTTGAGTCTGAGCACGGCCCCTGTGGATTGCAGCTCTTCGAGAGGGACCCTGCCAAGAGGCTGGGAGTAACAGGAAACATCAGGCTTCACCCCTTTTTCAAGACTATCAACTGGAACCTGCTGGAGAAGCGGAAGGTGGAGCCGCCCTTTAAGCCCAAAGTGGTATGTCACCCCACCCCTGCTTCAGGCCTGGCCCTTCCCTTGCTCTGCCCCCTGCCCTACACCATCCCCACACTCCCCACTCTCCTTCCAGCAAGCCTGCTTCTTGATCTCTCCCGGCATGCTGTACCACCGTCTCTTCTCTACATGCTCATCCTCTCTGCCCAGCAGGCATTCGGTACACATTGGGAATGGCAGATTCAGGATCTTGAACTGGGGAGTGTAGCTCAGTGGCAGAGATCTTAACCTACCTCTAGGCTTGGTCACCAAATAGAAGCAGGAGAGACAGAAACAGGCAGGCGTGGTGGAGCACACCAGTCCTAGCACTTGGGAGGCAGAAGCTGGAGAGTGGTTACAAGTTCGAGGTCAGCCTAGTCTTCACAGTGAGTCCTCGGTTGGCCAGGGCTACATAGTGGGACCCTGTTTCAAACCAACAACAAAGAGTGGCAGGCACCTGTAATCCCAGTAGAGGGGGTAGCGAGGGCCCTGATGCTGAGGTAAGGGTATTGTAAGTCTGGGTCAGCCAGGGGTGCATAGCCAGGTCTCGTCTGAGACAGACAGACCAAGAGACAGGACCTTACTGTGGGTGCTCAGTCTGACTCAGAACTCTTGACTTGTTATCCTCCTGCAGACACACACCACCATGCCTGCTATTGGCCATTTTTCATAATTAAATTCTTCAGTACCCTGTGTCCCCAGAGCTGTATTTTGGCCACTAGAGTTAGGGCTTCGCTTCCATCCTCCATCTGTCTGTTCCTCAATCACAAAGGACTTGCCGAGTCCTTGTTGGGTGCAGAGCACTGTGCTTGGCTTTAGCAGGGTGAGGAGAAGTCCTAAATCCTGATGACCCCAGCAAGATGCCGGCACACTGGTGACACTTGTGATGGAGGGCAGCAATATGGGAGATGTCACAGGGCACACAGTGTGGGTTGCTTCCGGGAGAGAAGAGCAATAGGAACCAGGATTGCAGGGACCAGAGTGGTCTGTGAGGATGCTTCGAAAGAACTGATATATGGGAGTAGGGCTCAGCTGTCAGGTAGAAAGCATCCAGGTAGCGAGCTGTTTGTATGTATCGGGGCCTCATCCTCAGCAGCCACGGGACTGGTTGAGATTGGGAGATGATGTCACTGGGAAGCAGGAACCTGCTCAGAGCTCTGTGATCAGATGCTCAGTGGAGACAGGCCGGTCTCAACTTCAAGACCAGGCGTCACAGCAGCATCCTGGCTTTTAAAAATAAGTTAGGGCACAGTGTCCCCTTTGTGGTCATAGTTCCTCCTCTGGCTGCCTTTTCTCTCACTTGCTTTCTGTCCTCTGTTGGTACATACTGTTCCCACTGGGCCATCTCTGTAGCATGCCCCACATTTGTGCTTTGAGACAGCAGAGCCCTTCCCGATGTGGGTCTCACAGTCAGAGGCTCCCTGACCAGGGGGATAAGCTGGCCCAGCTTTAAGAGCAGCGCATGGCTCTTGCTCTAAGAGGTTTCTTCCTCCACACGCTAGGTGTGTGTGGGGATGAGCGGCCTCTGCCCCTGGGGGCAGGGCAGGTATGTGAGCAGGGCAGTGGGCTCTCAGCCCTAAGAGCTGGCCTGACAGGAAGTGAGCCCAGGGGGTGTGGTGTAGCTCAGTGACAGGTCGGTGTCCGTCAAAGTCAAAGACCAGAACCAGGCATGGTAGGACATAGCTGTGACCCCAGGCCTTGGGAGGGAGAGACAGGAAGAGCCGGGGTTCAGGGCCAGACTCAGTTGCCTGAAACCATCTTGAAAGAGCAAAAACAAGAACAAAAACCAGATTCCAATGTTTCACCTATCAAATCTCTGGCCATAGAGTGAGGCCTGATGTCTCTGAGCCTGTTTTTCTGCAAATGGAGTAGTAGCGATTCTCTCTGGGACTCTGATGTATGGTAAGAAGAAAGAAGGACGTGCTCTTTCTCCCCTAATCCACCAGTTCTCAAAAGAAGCCAGAAATCTGAAGTTCTGTGTTAAACAATATTGCTTTAGAGCCTATGGACCCCAGCACTGAGGGCGAGACATGTAGTTCCACTGTGGAGCTTAACACCAGGCCTCCTGATCCAATTCCTAACAGTTTACCAGACAAAGCATGCTAGCCCAAATGCTAGCTCAGGTGCTAGCCCAAATGCTAGCTCAAGTGCTTGTACCTTCCAGCTCAGTGTGGCCCAGAGTTCACCGGAAGCCCGTTACCATCTTATGCAGTCCTCAGGGGCAGTGAATTAGGAACTTTTCTTATAAACAGCCTGAGAATAAATATTTAGTTTGCAGGCCCCTCTCTCAGTGCAGCCCCACTCCTTGTTCAGCAGATGAGTGCGGCTGTGTAGTCATAAAGCTTGATTTGTGGGCACAGACATTTGCATTTGACTTCATTTTCATATGCCACTGGATAGTCTTTTCTTCTCCCATCCATTTCAAATTGTAGAGCTGGACTATGAGTGGCGGTGCTCAGTGGTTCTAGTGTCTGAGAGGGTGAGGCAGGAAGATCATGAATTTGTAGGCAGCCTGGGCTATATAATGAGACCTTGTTTCAAAAATACCAAAACTAAAACCAACCAACCAAAAATAGCAAATTCTTAGCTATTCTAAAAAAAAGCTATTCTTAGCTCATAGGCCTCCACTGAGAGCAGATAGGAGATGTGTGGCCTGCAGGCTGTAGTTCACTGACCCTGTTCTGGAGGATGTCCCTGTCCTTACTTACCCAGTGCACCCTGCCTCCCTTCCTCATCTCTTGGGGAAACAGCGTTCCCCTGTGATGGGACTGTCCTTGGGTTGCTGGTGACATCCTCTTTCCCCGTTGAGTCGACTGCCCTGGCTAGCACGACAAGGGTCCAGAAGCCTGGGTACCTGGCATGCCTTTGAAGGCAGACATTGGAGACACTCTGACCCCCTGCTACTTTTTGCTCACAGAAATCCCCTTCAGACTACAGCAACTTTGACCCAGAGTTCCTGAATGAGAAACCCCAACTTTCCTTCAGTGACAAGAACCTCATCGACTCTATGGACCAGACAGCCTTCAAGGGCTTCTCCTTTGTGAACCCCAAATATGAGCAATTCCTGGAATAGTGAGCTCCCAGACCTGCTTTTAATGCCCCGGCAGAGTAGGCCCATCTGCCCTGGTTTGCATCCGCACTGCCCATGAAGAAGAGTGGGTGACTGGTGATTCCTGCTGCTGCCCCCTCTTCCTCGGAGAGTCTGGCTCCTGTTGGCTGGGCTCACAGTACTTCCTCTGTGAACTGTTTGTGAATTTGCCTTCCTTTTGCCATCGGAGGGAAACTGTAAATCCTGTGTGTCATTACTTGAATGTAGTTATTGAAATATATATTATATATATATGCACATATATATAATAGGCTGTATATATTGCTCAGTATAGAAAGCATGTAGGAGACTGGTGATGTGTTGACCTTTTTTTAAAAAAAACCATATGTATACGTGTGTATGTATACATCTACACACGTATACATATATGTATGTATGTATGTATGTATGTATGTATGTATATATGACCAAAAGAAAAAGAGAGCACAAGCTACCTGAACCACAGGATTGTTTATGTGTGTATAAATAAACACTGAATGGTACCAACCTGACTGTGGGGACATTTATGTCCCAGGAAGTTGGTGGCAGGTGCTCCTGCCACTGTCGACTGCAGTGGCGTACCCCTGGGTCTTCATGCAAATGTGTTTGTGTTTAGGGGGTTCTTTTGCTCCAGGGCCCCGGGACTGCAGGAACCACAGATGTCACCGCGGGGTCATGGTAGAGGTGAGACTGGTTGTAACCTGTCTCTGGGTAGAGAGGGCCAGCCCAGAATTCAGAGAGGCAGAAAGCCAGGCCTGAAAGTCGGAGCAGGGCACACGGCTGTGCGTGTGTCCCAATACTAGTGTTTGCTTAGTGTGCGTAAAACTCGGTCCCATTTCCAGCGCCATCACACGCATGCACGCGTGAGGGATGTAGTTCTGTTGGTTGAGCATCTGCCTCGAGTGCACGCGGGAGGCCCCATCCCAGCAGGGTATAAACCTGACATTTGTAAACCTGACGTATGGGAGGTGCTAGCAGGAGGATTAGGAGTTTAGGTTCATTCTCAACCACACAGAAAGTGTTGAGGCCAGCCTGGGCTATAAGAAACCCTGTCTTAAAAATAATTCAGAAAAGACTTAGAGTCTGGCCCTAGATTAGGCAGGGAGATGAAGAAAAAAAGACAAAGATTTTAGGCATAGGACTCAAACCTCAAAATCATGCCCTTGATTGTTTTAAGCCTCAAAATCCTCATCTGAGAAATGGGTACAAGGCAAAGAGGTGACAGCTATAATTGCACATCTTTTTGTTGTTTTGGTTTTTTTTGAGACTGTCTCTCTGTAGTCTCAGCTGGCCTCCAGCTCTGTAGATCAGGCTGGCCTCACAGAGGTCTCTGCCTCTGCCTCCTGAGCGCTGGGATAAAAGGTGCGCGTCAGCACACCTGCCTGAAACCACACATCTCTTTATTGCTTATCTTCTTTCTCGGGACAGGAGTCAGCATCTAAGTCCTAAGGTGATTCCACAGGAGTCCTTGCTGCCTGGAGAGGAAAGGGGCAGGGAGGGGAGAAATGCCCAGTGCCTGGATGGTGTGTTCCAGTGTGCTGACCACTGACTACTGCACAGTCAAGGAGTCTGGCTCTAAGACACAGCACCTGGCTGCTGCCTGCGAGCCGTGCCAGCATAGCCATGGACTGCAGGGGCCCCTAACTGGGCTCTCTTCACTGCCTCCATCCCTCCCACTCTATAAGCTTCCAGTTTGTCCCTGCCTCCCTCAGTCTGTTCCTGCCTGCAGCCTAGGGCACCGTTCACAGACAGAGCCCTCCCTTGGGCCCCTCTGGTCCAGCCCCTGGGGCCCCCCGTTGGCTCTTTGTCCTGGAGGTGGATAAGGCAGTCCTAGCTCCTGATTGGCTGGTCCAGTAGCAATGCTACTGACTGCCAGCAGCTCATTCTTTTGGGCTGAGGTACAAATTTCCACAGCCTGAGAGGCAAGACGGACTGGAACTAGCGAAGAAAGAGGCTTAGAGGGATGGGAGTGTAGTTCTGTCCTCTCCCTGTCCCCAGGAGGAGGTGCCCAGGGTCCCCAGTGTTCTGTTTGTGCTATAACAAGCCAAGGTTTCCGGCACTTCCCTGAGGCCACCGGCAATGGTGGTAGAACAGAAATTGTATTGATGCTCGAATTTGGGGGCTCCCGCCATCCTGCCTCTCCAAGCAGGGCCTCGTACACAGCTCTACCTGCAAGGATGGGTTTCCTCCCCTGCAGAAGGGAGGGAAGGTTAAGTGGTTTCTCAGTTTCAGGCAGTGAGGAGTGGTGAGAACACAAAGAGGCTGAAGGTTTGTGTTTCACTCTGAGCTGCCACACACTAGCTCAGTTCCTTACCAGCCTGTCTCCCTCCCAGAGATAGAATGGACCACTAATCCGTGCTGCCGTGGAACAACCGGTTTGGGAGAGCTTCACCCATGGCCAGGGGCTGGTGCCTGTGGGACCTACCTCAGGAAGCCCTCATTTGCTGTGGGAAGCAGCTGTCAGGGATGCTGCCTCTGCTCGAGTGCCTGGGAAGGCACGTGTCTGACTCTAGACCTGTTCCCAGCTTTTGAGTAGGAGCCAGGCCTGGCCCATTGGCCAGGAAATGCCTCTCCTGCTAGGCTCAAAGCCACTTACCCTACTCTAAGGGTCTGGAAGCCGGCGGATTGCCTTTGCCAAGTGGATATACAGGCGGCAGGAAGCACAGCCCTGGTAAAGACAGGGCAAGCAGCTCACTCCCGACAGGACAGGGCAGTGAGGATGCTAAGGTGCCTGGGCACACAGCACAGGGTCTGCCATCAAAATGCCCTAGATGTAAATGCTGTGTGTCCCAGTGACCTCAGCAAGTGACTTAATCTCCCAGAACCCCAGTTTCACTTCCTTATTGGAAGATGGAGCTGACCAGGATGGCTGTTGGCTATGATGACACAATCGTATGTATACATGTTGCATAGACAGCTTAGGAAACAGCAGCCACGGTGACCCCACCCCTTGGGGGGCGGGGATGACGCGTTCTGCCCCACACTGGATGACTGCAGGTAACCACTAGTATGTATCTACCCAGTCACTCGACGACGTTCCCCCTTCAGGCAGAGGTACTCAGGAACCTCATGCCCAGACTTGTCAGAATGCCTGCGTCTGCATGTGTTAACTGAAGGAAACAGGAAGTGAGCAGAAGCCTGGGCATTTGGGGAGCTGCTTAAGGATTTTCCTGTCAGGTGCGGGGGCGCAAAAGTTTTGCAGAAAGATCAGTAGGAAACTAGTGGCTTGGGGGTGGGGGTAGGGAGAGGAGGGGGTTGGGGGTGGGGCAGGGATCTCACCTTATTGCTTCTAAGTGCCTGCTTTAAAATTTATCCTTATTCTTCAGTGTGTGTGTGCACATATGTGTACTGTGCATGTAAGAGCAGGCGCCCTCAGAGGTCAGAGGAATCAGGTCTCCTGGTGGCTGGAATTACAGGAATTGTTAGCTGTAAATGTAATTCTGGTTTTTTGTTTTTTTTTTTTCTATATGATTCCTTGATCCCAAGTAAATGGCACAGGGACCTTATATTTATTCATAAGCTGCAAGCACTAAGCTGGGCAGGTTCTGAGCTATCCTAACCCTACTATGCTGGCCTGGATTACTTCCCAACCACATGCCCAGTACTTGCCGTCTGACCCTTGCCCTGGCTTGCTCTGGTTCATGTGTGTCCTCGTGGCTGCTCTCTCATGGAAACCTAATAGTGAATCCTCCTGGTCCTCCTCTCTTTCCCTCTCTGTCTCTGTCTCTCTGTGTCTGTCTCTGTGTCTGTCTCTCTCTGTCTGTCTGTCTCTCCTGTCTCTCTCTCCTGGGATTGGAAGTCCTCCCCTGTTCTCTCCTGCCCAGCTACTGGCTGACCAGCACTTTATTAGAAAACAATCTTTACACATCATCGAGACAGGAGATGCTCCAATAATCATGACAGCGCCAACATCTGGACTTCAATCAGGTCCCTGGCACAGAAGCCAGCATCTGAAATACAGTGTACAAAACCATCCCCTAACATGAGCCCCTTTGGATGATGGGATCCAAACTCAGATCCTCTGGAAGAGAGAGCAATTCATGCTCTTAACCATTGAGCTAAGTCTCAAAGCCCAGATGTGCCTGCTTCTGAGGGTGCTGGCATCTGGGGGGGTACAGGACAGAGCTACAGAAAAGAAAGATACATGGCATGAGTGAGTGGATACATCTGTGGATGGATGGATGGATGGATGGATGGATGGACAGGTGGATGGACAAATGGATGGATGAGTGGACAGATTGATAGAAGGACCAGCTAGACCTTAGGTGTCTGTTAGACTGCCTGGAATTCAGCGGTGCGTACTGACAAAAGGTACGTACGTATCTTTCATACCAAGTTCTTAGCAGGGGTCTCAGTCCTGGCTGAATCCTGGAACCCAATACCCAGGTTAGCCAGGTCTAATTACATTGTCATCTTGGAGGAGGTCCAGGCATCATATTTTGAAAGCTCTCCTGATGTTTATGTGTTCAGGATTGAGAGCAAGTTAGGCGAGGTGAGAATCTGCATATTGCCCAGTGAAGCTAGGAAAAGCTGCTCAGAAAAGCCACACCTTGGAAATCAAGTCACTTATCAGCACTGCCAGACCAGCCCATTGCTTGCCGTGTGGAGGAGGCTTGGCTTTGGAGCCCCTGGAGGACTGCTCCATGTCTAGGGCAACAGACAGAAAAACCGAGGGGTCTGTGAGGTGGCCACTTGGCAGGGCAACATTGCCCACTGCCTGGCTGGGCTACATCGCCCTCTGGTGGAGGCCATCTCTGGCTGCTGCAGACCCAGTGATACATAGGCAATAATGCTGCTTCTTGCATAAATGATTATCTGTTTTTTGTCTCAGAGGATGGTATCCATCCTAATGTGATGGCCAGAGTTCCCAGCAGGTCCTCATTAATGTATGTACAACTTATACAAGTCGGAGGACCATATTTTCAATAGACTCCAATAGAGGGAACAAGGCTACATCCAGAATCGGCCAGGGTGGCGGGGCTCCAGGACGCCCCATGGCTGCCCTTGGCCTCACTTTTACAGGGCTTAACTTTCATCTCTCTCAGGCACCTGCTTCCACTTTGGAACCATCAAAGCTAGACAGGGCCTCTGTACCCCTCCTGTCCCCTGACTGTGCGTAGCAGATGACCTTGGATGACTGCCTGCGGGAAGCCAGAGGTCGGACAGCCGAGTTTGGTCTGCTGAATCCTAACTGCACGGCCAGGGCCCTTTTATCCCCTTAGGAGGGAGGACAGCACATACAAGATCTGAAAACAAAGAAGGGGACCAAGGACAGAGGAAGGCTTCCAAAGCGGGGCCTGAGTCACCATGACTCAGATGGCATCAGGCTCCTGAGGCCGGAGGCATTCTGAGTCCCATCAGCGGATCTACTTCTGCCCTCTGCAGCCATACCCTCTGTGATTTCAGTCTTTGAACCTTAATGTCTGTTCCTAAATCAGGCTTTTTAAGTGGGCCTTAGAAGACCCACAGTTTTCTCCCTCCGCCTGTGTTAAATACATACCCGGGAAGCCCTGACATTTTCTTCTCAGCCCACATTAAGCGCTGCACAAAGGCCAAGGCCTGTGGGAAAGTACTTTCTTCCGAAAGGCCTGCTGGGAATCCGTCTTACTGATTCCACTTGGGCTGTGGGTTGCGTTGTGTGAGTGCTCCTTGCCTGAGTTCTTACGCTCCTTGGTAGGAGCAGGCATCTGCCGCGAGCCAGGATCTTGAGGGGTATGTATCACTCAGGGCCGTCATGAGGCGGATTTTAGTAAGTATGGTTGGCATGTACTGTGTGCAGCCCACAGGCTCAGGACAATGACACTATGTCGAGCACTGTTCTCTCTGCTTCCCTGAATTGTGGCCTGTAATTAATCTTCACAACAGCCCCTGAGGAAATGGCTGTTGCTGGCTGTCAAGCTCCACCTTCACCAGTGAGTCAGCTGAGGGTCTGAAGAGTGGAGGACTTGCCCCGTAGCTCCGGGAGGCTCCTTGGAGTCTGTTCGTCTTTGTCAGGCTTTCTTTGGCAGTGAGCATAATTGCTCACGGGCTTACCTAATACTAGTCAAGAGGAGAATGAGGAGATGACCTTCCCCTCCACAGACGCCCCAAGAAGAGAGAAAAGGAACTGCAGAGGCTAGCAGGGCCACACTTTGGCTTGGCCCTGGAAAGCCCTCAGAGATTATAGAGCCCCAGTGGGTATCTTTGTGGAGTCACCATTTTGTATTTGGAGCCAGAGGAGAAAGGGATGAAGTGGGCCAGGCTTGCCAGAGGAGGCAGTCACAGAGACATGGGGCAATCTTCAGAAGGGACAGTCAGCTATGTACCCAGCACAGCACCTCCTCCTGTAGGTCAGAAGCCTGGCTCCTTCCCTTCTGCCTTCTGCAGGTTCACAGACAGCACGGTGAGCTTAGGTGACAGCCAGAGGCCAGGAAATGTGCAAAGATGGGTTTGGGTGAGTGAGAGCCCAGGATGTGGCAGTAAAGAGTTTCCTTCACCTGGCACAGCCCTGCTCTCCCTGCTCTCTGCCCTTATTGTGCTGGAAGGAGGCACGTGACAGCAGAGATTGCTTCCGGTCCTGCCTGGGACAAGAACTGTGATGGCCATTTCAAGACCAGGCCCTGCAGTAGGCAAAGGCCTCCAGCTGGTGTGGCGGGAGTTCGCTGCCCCCGCCAAGGGTTGGGAAAAGGCTCATGGCTGCGGGAGGCCCGGCACATTAGACATCTGCTGTCAACAGCCCAGCAAGGCTTCTCGAAGCCACTTTCTGGACTTGCAAATCATGGGTTCAAAAATAAGCCAATCAAGCACACTCTGTCTCAACAGCGAGTCAAAAATAACAGTTCACAAAATAGGTTCCCTCAGCTTAACCGTTCTTGAGTGTCCTGTTTGGGAAACAAGGTTTTTATGTTTCAAAAAAATGTAAAAGCCGTTTTTAAACACTGGCTCAGGCATACCAATAACTCAGCGGTAAAGGCCTGTTGATAATGGGCCCATACTCAACCTCCACCTGGCTTGCCCAGGAGTTAGCATTGCTGATGGTCAAACTGTAGAACGCAGGCTTAGAGTAGAATCTGGGTCTACCCCTGCCTGCTGGATCCTGAGTGTAAGGTCCTAGCTTCTAGGGCCCAGCAGGCTCCTTGGTGCTACCGTTTGGGTCTTAACTAATTTCCAAAGGCTCCTGTAGACTGTTGTTTTTTTCTTTTTAAAATTATGTTTATTTTTTAATCGTGTATGCCTGTGTGTGCACACATGCATGCAAATGTGTCATGGCATGCCTGTGGACATCAGGGTACAACGTAAAGGGGTTGGTTCTCTCTCTTTCCACCATGTGGATTCTAGGGATAGATTTTTTTTTATTATTGGTTATTTTATTTATTTACATTTCAAATATTACCCCTCTTCCTGGTTTCCCCTCCATAAACTCCTATCCCACCCCCTCCCCTTGCTTCTATGAGGGTGATCCCCCAACCACCTACCCACATACCCACTCCTGCCTCACCACCTTAACATTCCCCTACACTGGGGCATCGAGCCTTCACAGAACCAAGGGCCTCCCCTCCGATTGATGCCAGACAAGGCCATCATCTGCTACATATGCAGCTGGAGCCGTGGGTACTCTTTGGTTGGTGGTTTAGTCCCTGAGAGCTCTGGGTTGTCTGGTTGGTTGATCTTGTTGTTCTTCCTATGGGGTTGCAAACCCTAGGGATAGATCTTGAACCATCGGTTTTTGCAGCAAGTACCTTTGTCTGTTGAGCCATCTTGCAGGCCCTGTTTTTTTCTTTTTAAAATATATCCCTTCCTGTGTGTGTTTGTGTGTGTGTGTGTATGTGAGTGTATGTGTGTGTATGTATGTGTGCATGTGTGTGTGCATGTGTGTGTATGTGTGTGTATGTGTGCATGTGTGTGTGCATGTGTGTGTATGTGTGTGTATGTGTGTGTATGTGTGTGCATGTGTGTGTATGTGTGTGTATGTGAGGTGTGTATGTGTGTATGTGTGTGCATGTGTGTATGTGTGTGCATGTGTGTGTGCATGTGTGTGTATGTGTGTGTGAGTGTATGTGTGTGTGTGTGTGTGTGTGCGCACATGTGTACGCAGGTGCCCATAGAGGCCAGAGGTATAGTATTGGATCCTTCAGAGCTGCAGTTACTAGCAGTTGTGAGTTGCCCACTGTGGGTGCTGGAAAGTGAACTCTGGTCCTCTACGAGAGTAGCAAGCACTCTGAACCTCTGAGGGATCGCTCCCTATTCTTTTCCTCCTCTTCTTCCTCCTCCTCTTCCTCTTGCATCTCCTTCTTTGAGACAGTCTTGCCCAGACTGGCCTCGAACCTAATCCTCTTGACCCGTCCTCCCAAATACTGGGATAACACATGTGTGCACCACCACGCCTAGTTCTGATGCTCAAGGCTTGACTCCAGACCGTGGTGTTACAGGGATCTTTAAGAGAGTCTTAATGAAAGAGAGTGAGGTCACTGAGCACGAACACCACCTCATCCTGCTCCTCTGTTTTCAGCCACCACGAAATGAACAGGACCCCCCCCCCATACCAAACTCTCCTGCCATACGGCACAGCAACACTAAGACCCAGAGAAAAAAGGCTAAGTGTCTAAGAGGTCTGGGCCTCTTGGCTTCTCGGTGTCCTTATCTCTAGCATGTACACAGCAGTGCCCACTGTATGTGGGTATTCCTAGACACTACAGAAAAATTCCCATGCTGCTTTAGCTCCCGCCAGTGTCCTGCAAATGTTACACAGACAGGTCTTACGCTCAACTCTGTGAGCATTTTAGATGTCTTTAAGTGTGTTTCCAGCTAAATATGCATAAGGGTAAGGTATGGCTGTGCTCAGTACTGCCAAATGGGGAGGGGGCACTTTCAAGGCACAGGAATAGGGTAAAGAGCCACACACTGGGAATCCTTCACGTGCTTCCTCCCTCCATGTGGACTTGGGACTGCCAGCCAGCTCAATGGCAGGAAAATAAGAGCCTGAGGCTGATAGAAACAGCAAATGGAGCCCATGCGGCTTTAAATTATGAGAAAGAGAATTTGAATGTCAAATGTCCCAATTCTTGGCACAATTTAAAAGAAAGTGATATGAAAGGTAGCAGCCGTCACTGTCACCAAACTCCTACTGCAAGTGGCAGCTTTGAGAGACCCAGTGGTGTGGCCCCTGTCTGCTCTGTTCCAAGAGCAGCACCCCGGGGCAGCCTAGAGGCCTCCAGATGCCGGGTTAGTAGCATCCAAAGCCTGGAGGCACAGGTTGTTACAGTGTTTCTTGAAAAGTTTCTAGAGGCAGGTCCTGTGCTAGAGGCTTCTCTGGTGCAGTAGGGGTCGTGGCCCTGGAGGGAAACACAGGGTGAAACGCAGGGTTACTGATTCCATTCCTGAGCAATTAGTAAACACTGACTGTGTGTGAGGGCTGTGCAGGATGCAGGGGGATGGGCAGGTAAGGAGCAGACCCACAGGTCTGCCTGGCAGGCAGGTGGGTAAGCAGAGGTTACAGTGTATGAGACTTGTGGGCATGCAGGGGGAGGTGCTAGCTTCTCTGGGGTAGGCACGGCAACCAAGGAAGGTACCCTGGAAAGGGGTACGGCTAATTCCCAATACCCTCTGAAACGAGCAGTGAGGCATGTGTTAAGTCTGATATCACCAAGTGCTGGTGGGATGCGAAGCCTCCTGTCCCTGCTGGCCACAGTGGGAATAGAAATTGGCCTCCTTTCCCACCCAAAGCAATTTGTCACCGTCCCTGGAGCTCCCCAGTGACTCCATTTAGAAACAGCCTGGTGGGGGCCTGGAGCCTCTTACAGAGATGCTTGTGGCGAAATGTTTGCAAGGAAACAATTAGAAATGACTGGAATGTCCTCACCCCTTAGATCAAGAAGTGAGCTGCGTTCCCTGAACAATACTGGATCGTTCAAATTTGAGTTCCAAGGGCCAAGGAAGCCTCCTGCTTCAATTCCACTAACATCTGTTCATTCAATTCCATCCCACCTCTGTTAAAGGGATGACTCGTACCTGTAATCCTAGCACTGAGTCTCGGCCAACCTGTACTACAGAGTGAAAGCATGACAAAGGGGAAGAGGATGGAAAGGAAAAGGAGGGGATGGTGAAGCACCCTCTCCTCCCCATCTTCCTCCTTCCCCTCTTCTCCCTCCCTCCCCTTCCTCCTCCCCCTGCAGCTCTAGCTCCTTTCTCTAGAAGGATATCATTCTGTAGCCCAGGCTGACTCCAAAACCAGGACCCTACTGCCTCAGCCTCCTGAGTGGGGACTTATACCTACTCTATGGAATCTGAACCAAAGCAGGCCCTAGATGCCTGCAACCCTGGCATGGACATTCAGGAGGCAAGAGCCCCATGGGGATTCCAGCTCTAGGGAAGGACAGACCTGAGAGTCCGAGGAGCCTCCATTAGTGACGTCTCACGTATTAAGATCTGGGTTTTAGGTTATGGCCCCATGGTAGATCACTCGAGCGACAGCAGAGCCCGGGTTCTAGTCTAGGAGAGTGGGACATGCAAGAAAAGACATAAGAGTCTCACCCCAGGGGGCTGGAGAGGTGGCTCAGTGGTTAAGAGCACGGTCTGGGGGCTGGGGATTTAGCTCAGTGGTAGAGCGCTTACCTAGGAAGCGCAAGGCCCTGGGTTCGGTCCCCAGCTCCGAAAAAAAGAACAAAAAAGAGCACGGTCTGCTCTTCCAGAGGTCCTGAGTTCAATTCCTGTCAACCTCATGGTGGCTCACAACCATCTGTAAAGGGATCTGATGCCCTCTGCTGGCAGGCAGGTGATCATGCACACAGAGCACTCATAAACATAAAGTAAATAAACGAATCTTTTAAAAAGGAAAAAATGTCACCGCAGACATGTCACACAGTGGTGGGCTTAAGGGTACCTATTTTAGCTTTTGTGCTTGTCCTCGTTCAGAAGAGCTTGTGATTTAACGGTGCCTTTTGAAGAACGTTCTAACTCTTGACCTGCCTGCTGGTTATCCAGGTCGGTTCCATACACCGCGAGTTTGTTCTCTGTGTTTTCCCTTCTGGATGTGCCATTTCCAAGTTTTGAAACATTAAAAAGAATGGGTAGGCGAGAGGCTGGGGTCAGGAAAGCAGACAGGGGCAGAGAAGCTGCAGCAGCAGACAGGCCTGGAGGCCGTGCGTGTTGAGTGTGAGATTGTGAATGTGCGGTCCCTGAAGGTCCTGGTGGCTGTCCCCTGTCCCCACAGTGTTGAGTAGGGCTGCTGGCACTGACAGCACAGGCCCTGGCTACAGGGGAGCTGACAGGCTTAAATGAACAGAGTAGTTTAACCAGTGCCAGGGGTGGTAAGAGACAGGCATTGTGGCAGGAATTGTGAGCCTGGCATTTTTGGTCGGAGGTGGTGACCACACTCACCTGGGAGCTCAGCTCCAGTCTCTGAGGCCAATGACTCACCTGGACACAGAAGGCAGGCACGCTCCGCCCCAGCTGTGCTCTACCAATCCAAAGGCTCCAAGACTTACACAGAGCTGGAGGTGATCAGAGCCTCAGGGGCTAAAGGGAAAGTGAAGAATTTTTTCCCCAGAAAAGCAAACAGCAAACTTCAACACAAAAGGCCACAGCAGAATGTATTATGTGTCCGTGATCTTTCTGAGAAGGTCAGGAGAGAGTGAACCCTGTGTGGCCCTTCTACACGTGTAGAGGGAAGGGACCCAACATTAGGGGAGATGGTGGCCTTTTCTGACAAAATTGTCATGCAAACTTTCAAATACTAAATAACTTGGAGAGCATGATTGTCCCAGATCAAGAAATAAAACACCAAAGATGTAATGTCAGCCCTTTTAACCTCCTTTGCAACTCTCCCCAGCTCCAGCCCCTAGACACTCCATTTCCTCTCTCTCCAAGAGGCCAGCACCTGCCTCTAGTCTGTGGGGCACGTCTCTGTTCCATAGGCCTGAGGCTTTCCTTAGCCTGAGGTGCAGGACTGTCCCAGGGGACATGTGAACAAGACCTACTCACCTCAGAGGATCCTGACAGACCAAAGAAAAGATTCCACCCGAGTCTATCCTGGTGAGCTCATGAGTTTACTGGGGCTTCTTGCGGGAGCATGGTGACTCTATGTCCTCAGAGTTTTCCAGATCTCACCCGATACGGAAAGTGACCCACCAAAGCTGTGTCCCTGGTTACCTACCCGAACAGTAGGCAACACCAAGGAGAGAAGCTACGTAACATTTGGCAGCTGCCTTGTAAGTCTTGCTAGTTTCTGAGCTTCCAGAGACTTCTAAACGTCCTGAGTTTCCTGAGCCTCCATGTTTTCCCAAGCCTTTTAAACTTCACTTCAAAATGCGAATGTTCCACTTGGGAGGAAAGAGCCCAACAGCACAGTCTAGAGAATAAATTTCACATTGTTGTATATTGATTTATTTATTAGCATGTGTGCGTGTTTGCATGTGTGTGTGTGTGTGTGTGTGTGTGTGTGTGTGTGTGTGCACATGCACACACAGACAGACAGACAAAATACTCATGCACATAAGATAAAATAGCCTTAAAGAATGGGGCTGAGGAGTTGACTCAATGGCTAAGAGCACTTGTTCTTGCAGAGGATGTGGGTTCCATCCCCAGTGACCACACAGTGGCTCACTATCTGTAACTCCAGTCCCAGGGAATCCGAAGCCCTTTTCTGACCTTTGCAGAACCAGGCACACATACGATGCACAGAATGCCGTAGGCAAAGAGCTTATTCACGCAAGATAAATAAATCTTGAAGCCAATGGCTCTTAGTGTAATCAGTTGCCCACAGTTATAGAACACTTCTATCACCAAGATGTACCCCTGTGCCTTTTTGCTGTTACCCTCTAAGCCCCTGAACTCCCAGAACTAGGCAACCACTGTCTCTACAGATGTCAGTCTGGGACATCTTAGACAACGCACCTCTGTGTGCGTGTGTGTGTGTGTGTGTGTGTGTGTGTGTGTGTGTGTGTGTGTGACTGGTTAAGCAGAGCCCTTCCCATGGTTATATTGTGTTACATCGTATAAACTTACCACTGTTTGTTTATTCAGGGGAAAATGATGTGAACTCTGTTTTCAGTCAAGACTGGGATTAGAGAGATCGTGTTTACCTTCCTTCCTGGAACAAACCTGTAAACATGCATGAAACTACAGTTCTTAACACAGCCAGTATCGGGCAACCGAGGTCAATGTTCTCCAAGAGATGAGAAACAACCCCGTGGTTACCCAGCTTCGCTGGTTGTCAGTAGTTCTGTGACTGTGCACAGGGAAGGGGAAGCCACATAAAACGGTGCACGTTCTAAGATAAGGGTGACTCTGGACATCCAGAAGGCCAGTGTGGATGTAAACCCAGGAACACAACCACAGCCTTCACTGAGTCATAGAGAGAGAGATAAACCCAGGTGTCTGAAGAGCCCCGCCCTGCCCTGAAGTTTCAAACCTTCAGCTGAGAGCTCTGCCGGTGCTGAGGGAGACTCATGTGAATCTGAACAATCCCTCAGACCTCACAGCAATGGGGCCTAATGCAGCAGCAGCCTGGAGAGCCTCATGCTCAACTATGTCGGTGTAGAGAGGGGTTGCTGCAGTAGCAGAATAAAAATTCCCCCTAGATTAGGTGCAGAAGTAGGTCCTGCCTAATAAAACTCAGTAGCGAAACCCAAAGGACCCTTTGGTTTCCAAGCAATTTAAGTATATTCTAGAATATCTATGGGAACAGAAAACAAGGCATTTAAACCGAACCTGGTGGGCACTCAGGAGCCAGAGGCAGGTGGGTCTCTGAGTTCAAGGCCAACTTGGTCTACAGAGCGAGTTCCAGGATAACCAGGGCTGCACGGAGAAACTCTTTAAAAACTAAAAAGGAAGAAAGGAAGAAAGGAAGGAAGGAAGGAAGGAAGGAAGGAAGGAAGGGAAGAAAACAAAGCATTCAAATAGTTGGATTGCTGAATGAAAGGAAGAAAAGAGAAGAGAAATGAAAGCAAAACTTTTTTTTTCTTTTCTTTTTTTCGGAGCTGGGGACCGAACCCAGGGCCTTGTGCTTGCTAGGCAAGCACTCTACCACTGAGCTAAATCCCCAACCCCGAAGCAAAACTTTCAAATAGTCGGCTGTGCTGGCTCCCACCTGCAGTCCCAGCACTTGGGAGGCAGAGGCAGGAAGACCACAGCAAGCATAAGGTCAACCTGTCCAGGAGCTACGAGGCAAGATGGCACCCATTCAACAAACAGCCAACACCCGATACGGTAAAATTGACAAGGTGTGACGTCTGCTGGCTAGTGCGGACTGGGTGGATGAAAACAAAGTTACCAGCGGGCAAGGTGCCTTTAATCCCAGCGTTTAGAGGCGGAGGCAATCTGAGTTTGAGGCCAGCCTCCCCTAGGATAATCAGGTCTCCAAAGAGAAACCTTGTCTCAAAAAGCAAAACGAAATCAAAAAACAAAAACAACAAAACACCCCCCCCCCATACACACCCCAAATCAAAGCCAAAACAAGGCAGTTACCCTAAGCTCTTAAACTGTCTCAGGCCCTGTATCAGATACTTGACACTTCTGCACCTGACCTAGCATTCTTGTGACAAACCGGCAAACTGCTAAGAATGTATCACTTACCCTGTAGGCGTCCGGCCCACCCACCCGAAAGCTAAGAATACTGAGAGAGTGCACCCGAAACTTACAGAAGACAGTTCTCCACCGGCCACCAGCCTGCTTACGTGATCCTCCTACCCTCAGTACAGCTGCATACCCTGCTTGGTGATTCCCTTTTGTTCTGTGTCTGGGAAGGTTCCTTCTTCCACAGCATTCAACGTAACTAAAGCATCCAGGCAGGAGGATCTTAAGTTTGAGGCTAGCCTGGGCTATATAGTGGCTCTTATTTCCAAACACACACACACACACACACACACAAAAAGCAAAACTAAACAAAGAAGTCATTCAAACACTCTGAATAAACCGTTTCCTTGTTTCCTTGATTCTGGTGTACAGTCTCTAGCAGTGCAAACTCCCTTGCTTCTGTGGTTTTTTTTTTTTTACAGCGTCTCACTATGTAGACCAGACTGGTCTTGAACTCTCGAAGATCTGCCTGCCTGTCTTCCAAGGATTGAAGGCATGTGCCACCGCTCCCAGAAAGATTTGGTTGTTGTTAAATGTATATGTAGGCATGCTGTGGAAGTCAGAGGACAGACAACCTGTGGTGTATGGCTGGATACTTGCAGTGATCCTCCTGGCCCCACCTGCCCTTTCTCTACAGGAGCACTGGTTATGACAGACACCTGCTTTGCGTGGGCTCTGGGGGTCTGAACTCAGGTTCACATGCTCCCCAATGTACCCACTGAGCAAGCTCCTCAGTCCCTAGCTGTCTCTTGACATCCTCCCTGCCACCACACCCAGACATTGAGATTCGGATCCGGGACAACCAGCTGAGGTGCACAGTTAACATTACTAAAGTGGACCTGGCCTCCAGGTTCTCCCAGCGTCCCTCAGTCCTTATCTGGCATACCCTGCCCTCAGTCCTAACCCTTCCATCCCAGGGTCTGGGCTTCCTGTCCCCCAGTGGCTCTACCCTATATAATCCAGACATCTTGGTCTCTCCTTTCTTCTGTCTTTTCTCTCTTTCCCCTCCCTTCTGTCTCCCTCCTTGTGGCGACCTCCCTGGGACCAGTGGACCAGCCCCTGCCCTTCCCTAGGCCAGCTCCCAATTAACCTGCCTTTATATATATTCAAATCTGGCTTGAATTGGCTCATTTCTCCGGGAGAGAAATAACTTATCACCAGGGAAACTTCTAGAAGCTGATGTGTCCAACTCAAATACAACTCCCCTACTCCTCAGCACCTAGGAGTAAATCTTAGCTCCCTGCAAGCCCCTGAGTGACCTCGCTGGCTCCTCAAGCTTCTGCTGTGTCCCAGACTCTCAGTTCCTCAACGGTGTTTCTTCCCTGCTTCCTACGCAGGCCAGACTTAGGGTTAAAGACAATAGCCAAGTGTGACCACAAGAAAAATGTGACCCAGACGGTAGGTGGAGAGAGCTTGCCCGTGGGGAAGTGGCTCAGCAGAAACTTCTTTTTGTGTGTGGCCCTGGATACTGGAACTCACTCTGGTCTTGTGGACAAGGCTGGCTCGTGTAGACCAGGGTGGCCTTGAAATCAGAGCTCCTTCTGCCTTTGCCTTCCTCATAGTGGGATTAAAGGTGTGTGCCACCATGCTGGGCCGCTTGTTTTTTCATTAATTGTTTTTTGCTAGCATATACAATTCTGGGTTTTATTATGACATTTTCATATACATATATGTATTACTGTGCTTGGCTCATACTTGACCCTCATTGGGGTTGTTTTTATTCAAAAAGTGTTTATTATAACAGTTATCTAGATTAGAATACCAAAAGTAAAGGATAAAAAGAGGGTTTCACTATGACTTCTTTCTGACCGCGTGGTTACGTTTGTTCTCTTTCATTCCCTCTACCCCGTGACCTTTCCTCTCCCCCTCCTCCTTCCCCAGTTAGTTCTCACTTCTGCTTCTCTGTTACATGACTTTGTTCTCTTCTCTCTTTCCCACCCTCACGATCCCTGACCTATAGCTTACTGACCTATACGCACGCACCTCTGAATGTGTATGCACATCCCAATTTAAATGTAATTCCCATATGCGAGGAAACAGGAAGCGATTCTTCCTGGGTGCTGTCAGACTCAGTCCTCTGACAGACAACTGCCGTTCTCATCAGATCAGCAATGCCCGATTTGGGAGACCATCAGATGGGGAGGGAGGGAGGGCCGTTGGACACCTACCACTCCCTACTGCTCCTTGAAGCCTTCTCTGTACAGCTCTGCCCTAACTGCAGGCAGCTTCATAGGTGGGAGCTAGAGTGTATAGGGGAGGAGTTGGGTTAACTGATGTGGGGTATGTGGCTATGGAGGAGCCATCATTCATGCCGGGTAAAGGCTTTTTTGGGGTCCTCCATGTTCTTCCCAGCATCTTCTCACTCATAGGCCAAAGAGCTAATTTCAAATTTCTTACTCTACACTTCCTCATTGGCTCTCACAGAGGTGGCCACCACTCTCCACTGTGGCTTTATATTTATTTATTATAATAAGTACACTGTAGCCGTCTTCAAACACACCAGAAGAGGGCATCAGATCCCATTACAGATGGTTGTGAGACACCATGTGGTTGCTGGGATCTGAACTCAGGACCTCTGGAAGAGCAGTCGGTGCTCTTAACCACTGAGCCATCTCTCCAGCCCTTAAATTTTATTATTATTTTTTTTATTTTATGTGCCTGCGTGAAGGTGCCAGGTCTCCTGGAGCTGGAGTTACACGCAGTGGTGAGCTGCCAACTGGGTGCTGGGAATTGAACCCAGATTCTCCTTACGAGCAGCCAGCGCTCTCAGCTGAGCCATCTCTCCTGCCCCTCTGGAGCCTGACTGACATTCCTATAACTTTGGACTCCTCCCGAGTTCCTGACATGCTAAGCCCAATCCAGAGGGCTGGGAACAGGACCCTCTCCTGTGTCAGGCAGGCTCAGGTTCCTGAGGGACAGACAGCTCCTGGGACAAACTTTTCCTGCCTTGCCAGTTGGACCAGAGGGCTCACGAATCCTAAGGCAGTGACGACTTAGCCTATGTTTGTCCCCAAGCTGGCTCCAATGAGGAACCTGGGTGTTAATGCTGCAGGGCCTCCACAGCACCCAGGCCCTTGGGGTGAGTCCCTATCCCTGTACCGTACAGAGGGGCAAGAATTCTGGCTTGAGAGCTGAACCACCAGAGGCCAGAGAAGCCTTGTGGCTGACGCTTGCCTGTGTTTCGTACGTGACCTGTTTTCTGTGCTTTTTTTTTTTTTTTTTTTTTTTTTTTTTGGTTCTTTTTTTCAGAGCTGGGGACCGAACCCAGGGCCTTGTGCTTCCTAGGTAAGCGCTCTACCACTGAGCTAAATCCCCAGCCCCCTGTTTTCTGTGCTTAATACTTCAAATCCACAGGCTAGTAAATCCCAGATCCCTGCTCGAGGGGTTTGATTTCTGGAATCTTACCCAGAGCACCTGCTATGGCTTTTCTATTACCTCCTCCCAGTCTCAAAGGGAGGACAGCAGACAGAGGTCCAGATTCCTACCACATGCAGCTACCCGGGAAGGAAGTGAGGAGGGATGCCAACCAGAAGTGAGGATGGCAGCCACAGGGTGGTGGGTTAAAGGCACATGTTCAGGGGTGATACAATGTTGCACGGCTTGGTGAATATACTAAGATCTAATTACTTAGATCTCAGTAAACATGACAGGGCCGTGTTAATGACAGGCATCATAAAGTCTAACAGCCGAGTATGTTGGGCAGCTTCCTGAGCTCTGGGCCTGACTCACATACTGGAGGCAGCCCCATGTCTGCCGTCACAGGAAACCTGGTGCTCAAGGCTACTCACTTGCCCTGAATGAACTGCTAGGAAAAGCAACATCTTTGAGCCCTCATTGGGCAGTGTACTGATGGTATTATGTAATTTCTCATAGTTCATCCTCCCAGCAACCCAAGGAAGCTGTCTTTATCCCCACTTAACAGGTGAGGCACTGGGGAGATGACGCTGCAGCACAGGACAACGGAGGCAGGATGGAGAGATTTGTTCCTCCACAGTCGTGATCTGGAAACTTTGTGAAATCCTGCCACCTATGCAACTGGAGACTGAGAAATGAGCAGGGCATTTTCTTTCCAGTTGCCATGTCCCGTTGCCTGGCCACATGGTGGTGTGAATGACAGAAGCCTTTGTTCCCTTAGGCTGACTGCAGCAAGCTCTCACTGGTCCAGGGAAAGTCAAACCTTTGTCTACGCCTCTGTGTAACCTAGAGCCTTACTCCAGACCAGGAGCTACAAAGTTGCCTCAGATGCAGGGTCCCGACTTCTCACCCTCTCCAGGAGCTGAGGGAGAAGTGAAGGAGGGTTCCTCAGGTCCTCAAGGCTTAGGTATCTGGGATTCCAGCACAATCTAGAATCCCAAACCCACAGCAGTTTCACCGACTCCTTGGAGTTCCTGGGTCCCTAAATGCCAGGTTTCGGAGGAGACTGAATTTAGGTGACTGTGGCCTCCAGAGCTCCTCCAGCTGGTTCACTCCCCAGGCATCTGGCTGCCTGCTTAAACTTTTTTTTTTTTTTTTGGTTCTTTTTTTTGGAGCTGGGGACCGAACCCAGGGCCTTGAGCTTCCTAGGCAAACGCTCTACCACTGAGCTAAATCCCCAACCCCCTGCTTAAACTTTTACCATCTCCTTGAGAGAGTGTGGGCCTTGGAGGCAGTCTGGAGGTGAGGGAAGCTACCTTTCCCATCTCTGCTTTGGAAATCAAGCGTTCCCCGACCCCTACCCCTTGCTGTGTTAGGGTTTGAATCCAGATCCTCATGGAGGCTCCTCGAAGCCATCTATGTACAATTCTCCCTAACTGCACCTGACGGCTGGCCCAGACACCTACGAAACTCTCAGGGCACTGCACCAACTCAGACACTGGCACTTCTAGTTCTCCTCCCCTCAGCCTGGCAAATCCCTGGGTTCACAGACAATTAGCGGGGGTGGGGGTGGGTGCGCACAGCAGATCCTCATGGGTCCTAAGGCTGGGTGTACTTGTCCCACTGCCTTCTGGAAACATCTTTTCACGACACACAAGAGCACTGAGCTGTAGGCGGCTCCCATCGCGTCCTGTAGGACAAGGACGTCTACATCATCAGGCTGACTACAGAGCATCTCCTTTAAGGAGGCCGCAAGGACAAAGATGGCAGCCACAAAAAACCCGAGTTGTAGTCCTTTTCTTTCCACACCGGACTGTAGTTAGACCAATTTAAGCTTTCTCCAGGTCGGTTATAAATGAAGAGACTCAGACCAAGGTTGTTTTATTGACAATTACTGGAGGTAATCCCTAATCTACTTTCCTGTCTGCTGGACTTGCTACTTCCCCGGCAGAGTACCCAATACTTGTTCATGGTCACCTCCTCCTGTGGTGGCTTCCTCCTCTCACCTCTCCTCCCTCCGCAACCCCCAACCAGGAAACTCAAAAGCGGCCTACCTCTAATCCCTCCAGTAATTGACTGTAGTCATTTTTATTTAAACAATAGTGTTAGATTAAGGAAGGTTTGCACAACAAAAGCTTTTAGACCTTCAGGTACAGTATTTGATGTTATGATACAAAGCAACAGACCAATCCTCAGCACTGGGCCAAGAAGAATATCTTCTAAAATGGTATCTTGGAGTAAGGATCAAATAAAATGCATACGAAGTTCATTCAGCACTGTCACGGGCACCTCCATCTCCTTCTGCGAGCAGTTGCTTCCCAGATCTCAGAAAACAGCACCTTCCACAGATTGCTGTGGGGTGTGTTTAGCACTGTAGTACCAGAGATGGCCACCAGGTGGTGCCCAAGCACCCCGAATCCCTGATTTTCTGCTTTACCCTTTTGTTGTTATGGACTACATAAGAAAATACATTGTAATTATGTCCAAACTCCAAACTCTTGACTGGGAAGTTCCTCAGCTGTCCCCACAGGGCGATGACTTGCCTTCTTTTCTCAGCGAAGGAGAGTTTCTCCCAGGGTTTGCCCTAAGACCACCCACTGAGGAATCACCGTCTTCTCCCTGAGACCTACCTTATCTGCTGTTTCTGGAGTTGGTACCATTCAGTTCCCTGGCACGGAAGGATCTGGCCAGGCAGCTCACCAGCTGAACAGCTCCGGTTTCAAGGAGCAGACATGTGCCTAGTTCCACAAATGGGCCTCATCTTCCCTATGGACACTGAGGAATTCCTAGGAAGCTTACCAGTGGGCCACCTATAAAAGGAAGCCTTGCGGGACCTTGGGGGGCATGAGGCGGCTAAGAAGGATCAGGAAAGTTTTATAAGGCAGGGAGAACTCCACAGTCCTTTAGGGTACAGTGGTGAGAAAAGGGGCTGGATCCTATCTGGCTAAAAGGCAGGCTACAGTGGGTAGTAGTTCTGGCTTTGCAGAGGCTGAACTGGAGAAGGGGATCCCAGGGTACACCTTAGATCCTGACCCCCCAAGTCTAGACAGCCAGCTCTCTTCCTTTCTCCCTTCCTATACTGGATATGTTCATATCAAAGAAAACAGTCAGGATTAATTTTTTTCTCAAAACATATATTTACCTTTCCACTCGGTACACCCTTGAGCACCTTTGCCAGAACATCCCTGGAATGTGTAGTTCACCCACCCGGCATCCCATGTCCTTCCTAGCCCTTGGTGACAAGGCCCTTCACAGCTTGCACAATGGCGTCTTTGTCAATACCAAACATCTTCAGCAGCTCAGCTGGCTTCCCACTTCGTGGTACTTGGCTGACCGCCAGGCGAGTGACTGTGACTCCAGGTTCGCCCACTACCACAGCAGATACTGCCTCGCCTATGCCACCTGAGCAGAGGAAAGTCAGAGAGGTCTTAGTCCTGAGCCAGAGATGGCAGAGCCCACACAACTGCAGGTGTACCACCACCCTTGCCGGAGCAGACATCACTAATCAATCAGGATTCTCATTACTTATTCTAATCAAATGTGCACTCTCATTTTGTCATTTTTTTTCTTTTGACATAGCCCAGGATGGCCCCAAACTTACCCTATAGTCTAGGACAACCTTGAACTTCTTTTTCTTTTTCTTTTTTTTTCCAGAGCTGAGGACTGAACCCAGGGCCTTGTGCTTGCTAGGCAAGTGCTCTACCACTGAGCTAAGTCCCCAACCCGACCTTGAACTTCTGATACTTTTACCTCCTGGGTGTTGGGATAATAGGCATAGGCCCCTGCCTGATTTTATGCAGCAGCATGCTGGGGATTGAACCTAGGACTTCATGCACACTCTACCACTGGAGCCCTACATCATAGTTTGTAGCTTTGACTGGCCTAGAACTCACTGTGTGGATAGATCACAGTGGTCTTGAATTCAGATTCACCCTATCTTCACCTCCTGAGTCCTAGGATTTAAAGGGATGTTGCCTCAACACTTAGCTTTATGTAATTGAAAACAAAGGGTTTTTGTTTTTGTTTTTTTTAATGTGTACCAGTGTTTTGCCTGCACATCTGTGAACCACACGCTTGCCCCAGGCCCTCAGAGGCAGGAAGAGGACACTGGGGAGCTATAGATGGTTGTGAACTGCTGTGTGGGTGCTAGGGATTGAACAGGGGTCTCTGGAAGAATGTGAAGTCCTTCCTGCCCCTTCAGTTAATGCTTCGAACACTTCTTTATTTAGTGTGTGTGCGCACCATGTATGTATGGTACAGGTGGCGGTCAGCTTGACTCCCACAAGTTGTGCACTTCCCCTTAGAGTCTCAGCTCATCTCTTCCTCAGAGGCTTCTGTAAAAATGGGATGTACCCTAGAGGACTCGGACACTCAACCTTGCTTTTCCTGTTTGCTCTGCCCAGACATCTACTTTACCTCCTTATCTAATTAAGGCCCAGGAACTCAGCTGTAGTTAGAAAACCCCGAGCCTTCACAGCACAGCTGAGACCTGGCCTCCTCTGAGGCTTTAGGCTTTGGCTTAGGGACTCAGCTAACTCATGGTTGCTGGCTGCTCCACCCCATGAGCCCCTGCCAGTGCCGTGAGTGGCAAAGGCGGACTGTCCTCGGAGGAATTTAAAGTCAGTCTGCCGCTTGGCTCCCCGGCCCCTCATCTTCCCTAGCTAGTCGGGTGCAGCTCCAGTTACCTTCATAGTAGTGGTCCTCCACGGTGAGGATCCTGCCTTTGGTTGCTCTGGCACAGTCGAGAATGAGCTTTTTGTCCAGGGGCTTGATGGTGAAGGGGTCCAGTACACGGACACCGATCTTCTCTGTGAAGGAGACCAGAGCACAGCTAAGAGAAAGGCTGGGTGCTGGGCTTTCCCCTGTGGTAGAACTGCAGTGACCCCTTATCCTGACCAGGGTGTCTCGGGCCTAGGAAGAACTATTCTCTGGGGCAAGCCTTCACTTTATCTAGCATTTGGGAGACAGTGGTGCCCTGTGGACTGACTGTTAGAGCAGAATATGGGGCTCTGATCCCCCTATGCCTTTGAAGATAAAGGCAAGACTGATCTAGCATGAAGGTTTTTGGGGTAACGGGGAGAAGAGCTGTAGCCAGAGTGACCTTCTCGGACAAAAAGCTAGCTTACCACACCAGCTGCCTAGATGCTCTGCCCGGGTGGGGCTTTCCTGACTTCTCGGACTTGTTCTGCTACAGCCTCAGTCCTGCTCACCCCCACACGGCACAGGCCACTCTGAGGCCACCTAACCAAGCAACTACCCTTTGCTTCCTGGTGCTCAGAAGCTTGGGATGTGACTTGTCTGGTGATCTTACAGAGAGGATGAGGAGGTTGATACTTGGTCCCTACCACATCACTAGCTGACATTATAATAGTAGCAGTGTGAACGTCGAGGCACACCTAAGGCCTCGGGCCGGTCATAAAGGGTAAGTACCAGGTTACACATGGGGAAACTGAGACACGCAGATGGTGAACAACTCATTTAACTAGCGCCCAGCCGAGCTGAGATTTCAGTTTCCCTGGCAGGCTCCAAGGCCTCTGATCTGATATCCTGGGATCATAGGGTGGCTTCAGGTATCTCCATCAGCCTGAACTAGAGATTCTGGGTAGCCTGGGCCGTGTAGGCCGAGCTCAGGCTGGGACCTTCCCAGTTTCTGTTTCTTACCTTTCTTCAACATCTCTGCAGCAGCCAGAGCCTCGTGCAGAGTTACGCCAGCCCCGATCACTGTCACTTGGTCGTCCTTGCTCTTCAGGACCACCTAAGGGTGACAAGGGGACAGTGAGGGGCCAGAACAGGTTCTAAAAGTAGGAGAAGCGACAGGGTGGGTGGCTCTCTTGGGTTCTCTCATGCATGCAGGACACTCACCTTGGCTTGGCCAACCTGGAAATCCTCGTTGTTGCTATAGATAATGGCATTTTCTGGGCGGCTGGTCCGAATGAAGCAGATGCCCTGAGGTTGGAATAGATAAACTGAGAAACAGGACAGATCTTAGACCGGCACGGGTGGCGCTTTCTAGAGGGCCACTCGCTCTCCCTAGATTCAAGCCCCTTCCAGCCATCAGCCAGTTATAAACTTGGGCACGGTCATCATCCTGTCCGGGGTGCTAGAGCAGAGACGTGGGACTTGTTCTCTGGAGATGGCCCCTCTGAACACACGAGAAGCACCCACAGCTTGGCTAATCTCAGACTGGAAGCAACTTCTAGGTGGACTGGCCTGGCTTCCCGGTGGGGCTATTCCCCAGAATGCCCCAGCAAGGCTGGCCCTGGCTCTCAGGTGAGACACAGGAAACTAACTCTATATGCCAGTCTGTGGTAGGGCAGTTATTGCCCTGGAATACGAGACTCCTTTTACTGTTCTTCTTCTCAAGGAGGGCAAACAGCACCGATGGCTAAACCGGCAGAGCGCTCATCAACTGGCCGTGTCTGCCATGATGCACTAGGAACAGTATGTTTTGCTCTTCACAGTCTTGATTCTTTAAGGTGTACAAACATCAGGGACACGGCCAGAAAACGCCTTCCTAGGCAACAGGTAACCAGCTGCACCTTGTGCTGGCCTCCTCTTTTGCCTCTGTGGAAGGGATAGCTTCCAAAAGAACAGCCACGTGACTAACCTTTGTATTGGCTGCTAATTCCACTGCCTTCTCTGTGGCAACTCCATCACTTGGGTAAAAGACGGTGGACATAGGGACCGACCGAAACATGGCCAGGTCTTCCAGGGCCATCTGCGAGGGCCCGTCTTCCCCTGGAGTGTGGAAAAGAAGCTGATGATTGGCTCCCTGGGTCCAACATGCCCTCCCACATTCACTGGCTCAAGGCAAGAAAGGTAACCAGCGCCAGCGCCAGGTCTCAACTCACCAATGGACACGCCGCAGTGGGAGCCACAAAGGTTGATGTTGCTCTCGGAGATGGCGGCCATGCGGATCTGGTCGAAGGCGCGTGTGAAGAAGGCCGCAAAAGTGCTGCAGAAGGGCACTGTCCTGTCACGTGTGGCACAGCCCACAGCAATGCTCACCTGAGGGCGGGGGAGCCAGGTCAGCCCTGAAGAGCAGGGAGCCCAGAGCCCTCCCGAGGCCACATGGGGGAAGAGATCCCAGCATGCAAACTCGAGAGGCCCCTGTGTACCGGCGACCCTGCCATCCGTTTCCCAACCCCGAGCTCCTCTGACTTGAAATAATCATTTCAAAGCTCTTAATTCAGTTTCCTTTGACATCAGGTATGGTGCAATCTGTACCCTCAGCACTTGGGGCAGAGGAGGGTCAGGAATTCAAACTAGCCTTAGCTACATATTGAAATCTGGGACATCCTGGGCCACATGAGAGCCCATCTTTTTAGAAAAAATAGGCTCTATAGCTAGACCAGCAGGTCCCCTTTACTACGAATATCTGTCCTACGTACAAGCTCCTCCCGTGTGTAACTATCCCTTAGGAATAATCATCCCCAAAAGTGGCTACCCAAGGTCAAAGGTCAATGTGGGTCCTAGCTACTCTTGTGATTTTCTTTCAGCTGACCCATGGCTATCACTTGGCACTGCCAATATGGCTGCCCGAAGGAGAAAGAGGGCTTCAGCCTGCTGCTACCCTGTCATGGCAGTCCCACGGCTGTGCTGTCTGTGTTCCTCAGCCTACCCAGGCACCCACCATGTTCTGCTCAGCAATGTAGCACTCGATGAAACGGTCTGGGTGCTCCTTTTTGAAGAGCTCTGAGAAGGTGGAATTTTTGGTGTCTCCATCCAGGGCGATGATGCGGTCACTGGCGTGGCCCAGCTTGGCAAGGGCCAATCCATAGGCTTTCCGTGTGGCTATCTGTGGGGAGAAACAAGGACTCTGAGTACCACTGAGGCATGTACAGGGCTGGGGTCTAGAGTTTTGTCTGACTCTTGGGGGATTTTGAAGCTTTCGAGGGATGATAAAAATAGGAACATGGGAGCAGCACGTGCTTGTAACTCCGGCACCAGAGAAGCAAAGGTCAGAGTACTTGAACTTAAGGCTAGCTTGGACTACACAGTGTCAAGAAACTTGGTGTCAAGAAACGGAAAACACAAAAAGAGAAACAGAAAATGAGGCCCGTAACACTTAGAACTGCCCATACATGGGAAGACAAGGGCCTGAGTCAGAAAGTTCACGATGAGTTTCTCAAGGAAAAGCCTCGGACCGAGACAACTCTGCCTAGCTTTTGCCAGACTATGAAGCAGTCCTGAACTCAGCAATCATTTCCACTAGGAGCTTACTGTGCAACCTTAGGTAAGTCCCCTGGCCTCTCTGAGCCTCTACAGCCACATAACTCCCCAGTCAGGGAGCAGACAAGGAGCCTGAACTCCCCTCTTTGCCACACTCATTCTCATAGCCCCCCAGAAGGCTCATCTTAGCCTAGGCTGTGGGAGGCCAAAGAACCAGGCCCAACCCAGTTCCAGCCAGTTCACAAAAGGGCCATCTAGGTACCTTGTCCCCCACTTTGTAGTTGGGTGGGGTAGGCATTCGGATGTTGGCAATGTCCACGGAAGGGGCATCCTCCTGAGGGGGCGTGGCGAGGATCTTCTTTTTGCTCTGAACCTGGCTGTAAATCTCCTGGATAATCTGCTCAGCCATGTTTTTGGGGAGGGGCTTCCCATGCCACGCCTCCTTGTCTTCAATCCCTGTGGGACAGAAGACAGGTCAGGTTAGAATGTCCACAGAGGAAAATTAGGGCAATGGTGGTGTCACAGAAAGGGACTTCTGGCCACCACTCAGGGAAATGGCTCGGATGAATAGGAAGGGGAGGAACCATGTGTGGGCAGATGTCTGTCCCCTTTGCCACTGTCCCTGCAGGCCCTAGCCTCCGTCTCCACAGTCCATGCTTACAAGTCTGCTAGAGATCTCAGACTCAGTCTGGGGGGTCGGGGGGTCGCCATCAGAAGACAAAACTGAAGACCAGAGAAGGTCAGGCTTGGAAGCAGGTGCCCTTACCCACCACACCATCTTACCAGTTCTTTCTTCCTTTTCGAAACACAAGTCTCACATAGCCCAGTTAGCCTAAAACTTGCTAAGTAGCTGAGGGGTCACCTTGTCCTTGTTCTCTTCTGTCCCCACCACCAAGGTGCTGGGACAGAGGCATAGAAACCACATATTCCTGGTCCTGTCTTCTGTCTTTTTTTTTAACCACCTTTTGAACTAGGGTGAGGGTTCTCACTGTCTCTGATCTCTGATTTTTCCATCTCAAAGGAGACAAGGGTTAAACAAGACCATGGGATCTGGGAGTCCACCCCTGGCGTTGCACAGGGTGCCTGCTTCACGCTTGAGCAGGGAGCCTTCGTCTAGAGACTGGTGAAGGCCTCTGTCACACATCCCTCCATTGCACTGCTTCTTTGGGGAGAATGAGGGTCTTCCCAGGAGCCCCTGGGCTCTATGGGGCATGCTACACTGCAACCCAGGGCAGAGGGCCAGAGCGGGCAGGGACCCTCCATTAAGTGACACCCTACACTAAGACCAGTCACTTTAGGGAACAGCGAAAGGCAGGCATTTTTCCAGGCTCAAGGGTGGCTGTGGGGTTGGGGAAGCTCACACACAGACCTGTGATCCCGCGGCCCTTGAAGGTCTTGGCAATGATGGCTGTTGGTTGGTGCTTGGCCTGACCAAAGGCCTTGCACAGCTCCTCCACACTGTGCCCATCCACGATGATGGCGTGCCAGCTGGGGACAGAGGTAGCACAGGGTAAGGGGCAGCCAGGTGCCAGAGTAGCCTGAAAAGCCCTCGGGGAAAGATGTGGTCCAGCATCTGGGAGCTTGCTTGCATGCAGCCATGGCCAAACTCCAGCTGGAAAGCCTAAGACGCTACTGTTTCCAATCTAGATGGACTTCCTTTCCCTACATTATGTTGCTTCCTTTGGTTACTTTTAATTTCCCTCCTTCCAAGCAGTTCAAAAGCTTGGCTCATGCGGGGTCTTTTTTGTCCTGATCCACTCATTTCCTCCTGAGAGCCACTTTGTAGGCAATGTTTGGAACCCGCCTGTTATTAGATTCACAGAATGCTCGACTCAGTGTTTATGTGGAGGGCACACCTGACCTCCACAGAAGCTGCAAGCTTTTATACTCAATCACGTTATCTACCATGTGGCAAGAAACTGGGACAGCACTGTGGACCCGAACATCTCACTGCCGGTTGAGGACTGAAGCCAAGGACTTGTACGGGCAAGGAAAGAACTGTAGCACTGAGCTAGGCTGTCAACATCACCATTTTAGGCATATTAATAAAGATTGTATATACGTAGCTCAGTGAAGTATTCGCCAAACACATGAGGTCCCAGTCCCTCCCTCAGCAAAACACACAGTGACACACAGACACACACACAGACACACACAACACACCACAGACACACATAGACACAGACACACACACACACACAGTACACACTACAACCTGTTCAAGGTCACAGGGCAAGTCGTATGAGCACTCGCGGAACTTGGCCGCAGGCACGAATTACGTAGACCCCCACAGGGTTATACAGCTTCCAGACATGTGTGATCTTGAAAAAGACCCCACAGGCTTGCTGTGGCTATTTCCTTATCTACCCAACAGAACGAATATTCCTAACCCCCATCTCCTCCCTTTGTAAGGTCAAGACCTCCAACAGTCACAGGTCTCGAGATGCTCACCCAGACCCTCATGTTCTGTTCCTCTGAGTCCCCCTCTGTCGGTGTGGCACCTAAGAGCCACTGAGGCTGGCACTTGCTTCCCTGCTTTGCAACACTTGCTTCTGAGTTCACTGCCAGTGAAAAGCTCGGTGGGACGCTCAGAAAGCCTGACGCCATGTCTCTAGGAGGCCTGTCCCTACCCTCCAGGCTGGCTGGGGCTGCCAAACACATGAGGTCCCAGTCCCATCCTCACGCCCAACTTTGCCTCACGCCCTTTAGTCTCACTGAGCCTGTGTACAACCGGGTCTAGGTGGTAAGCTGTGCACCCATGTGAAAGAACTCTCGCCTTAGAGCAGCCCTTCTCAGGCCACAGCCGCTCACACGTACCCAAAGGCCTCACAGCGCTTCTGGTAGACGTCCACTTGGTGCTGCAGCGGGGCTGGGTCGCTCTGGCCCAGACGGTTGATGTCAAAAATGGCAACGAGGTTGTCCAGCTTGTAAATTCCAGCGAAGGCCATGGCCTCCCAAACGGAGCCCTCGGACACCTCCCCGTCTCCCAGCATGCAATAGACTCGGTAGCTGTGGACAAAAGGCAGGCTGTAGGGCTGGTCCCTCTCCTCCCAGGAGTGTAAAGCCTTCAACACCACCTTTCCCAGAAAACCTATCGAGCAGAGGTACAGACGGCCGCCTGTGAGTATGGAGAGCGGAAAACGGGGACACGGGAGGGTCAACGGCATCACTGGGATCCTAGTGCCCAGCCCACACCTCACCAATCAGAATCAGGGTTGGGGCTGTTGGGCCAAGAGGAAACCAAGGAAGAGTGGTTCAATGGGCTTGAGGCTAGCCCTCCAGCGGGGACCTTGGCTCAGCACAGGGACCAGGTGCCTCACGGGTAGGCTCCCTCCAAGTCCCAGGACTTGTCCTGGGCCTTTCTCCAGGCGGCTTCCTCTCAACACAGGCAAGTGTGGTCTTCTCAAAGCAGAGTGGCAAGGTGAGAGCGTGAAATCAGGATACAGCACTCAGAGAACAGAAGTTTCCTTGGCCCCCAGGGGAGGGTGGAGTGAAGAGGGGTGGGAACTGGTTCAGAGGCTCAGGAGCCCCAGAAGAGGTGAGGATCTGGAGGTAAGGTAGAGGTGTCATGGCTGATGCCCTGAACTGAGTGACCTTCTTGAGAGGAACTACCCAGGTCCAGAGACCCGGAAAACATTCCACAGTCAAAGGACCTGTCTGAAGGCTGCACGTCTGACTGTATCCTGGACTGGCAGGCAGCTCCTTGCTATATAGAAATACAAGCAGGAGGAGAGGGTCACAGGATGGGGGGTGGGGTACCCCTTCACCTTGCCTAGTATTGTCCAGCTGTGTGGCTCCGCCGGGCCAGGCTCACAGAGGACACAGATACCCGCCCCCCCCCCACTCCTGAGAAAGGCCCTCAAACTGACTGCAGGCCCAGTGCCAGGCAGCCAGGGCTGTCAGCATGACTCAGCACTTCCACAGGCCCAGGCCAGAGTTCCTTTCCTGTTTCCTGCCTGGGGCTTCTCCGGTAAGCTGTTTATTACATGGGGCCACTGGTTACCCTGGCCAGGAGGGCCCATATGTCAGACACATGCCTTTTTGGAACTTAGTTTTCCTACGGTGCCTTTTCTCTCCCTGCAGGTTACCAGGGGCCTCAACACCCCAAAGGAGCACTGACCAGACACAGCAGCTCCCCAAAGGATCTTCATGACAGAGAGGCCAGAGAGGCAGGCATACGGGGATCCTGACCTCCAGAAAGGGCTTCTTGGGGGCTGAATGGCTGTGTCACATGCTCAACACACTTCCAGAGAGCCAGACAGGAGCCAGGCAGAGTTATAGCATAGTCTCATCTGTCAAGATCAGAGGCAAGGCTGGCCCCATAGGGTCAAAGGTGAGGAGGGACCCTAAGGTTCTGAGATGCTAGGATTGAGTCTGTGATTAGATGTGGGTGTCGAGAGGCCTGGGTTAACCCTAGCTGGAGATGACTGACTGGTCAAGAGTTAGGGATTGGTATTATAGAATGGATCATTTGAATACAGGTATTAGTGTCGCTGCCTGGAGACTGTTAATTAAAAAGGCACCCAGTCAGGGTTGGAAAAATTCAAAGATGTTTGGGCTGGGGAACAACTCAGTGGAAGAATTGTTAACTTACTATAATGAAGGCCTTCGCTCCCCCGGGGAGTAAAAAATCAAACATATGAGATGTGCTTAAAAACCTACAGACCGGGCTGGAGAGATGGCTCAGTAGTTAAGAGCACCGACTGCTCTTCCAGAGGACTCGAGTTCAATTCCCAGCAACCACATGGTGGCTCACAACCGTCTGTAATGAGATCCGATGCCCTCCTCTGGGGGCTCTGAAGACAGCAACAGTGTACTCATATACAATAAATAAATAAAATTAAAAAAAAACAAAACAAAAACAAAAACAAAAAAACCTACAGACCTAGGCCAGGTAAAAACCAAAGCAGTTTCAGGTAGAGGTGCCCTCCTGATGTGTGTGATTCGGTTCTTGTTGTGAAGACAGGGCCTCGCTCTGTAGCCTTGACTCACCCGCTTTGCAGCCTGAACGGAGGGACTGAAGGCATGCACTGTCCAGCAGGAAGGCTTAATGGTAACTGTGATCAATTCCAGCTACTCTACTCTCCAGAGAGCAGAAACAAAAGCCCTACTAGATTAGAGGAGAAACTAAACAACAAGTAAGGGTCAGGGTCTGCACGGGCGAACTCATGAGCTTGGATAAGAACTTTCTGGAAACCACATTGCATGTCCAACAGAAGGCAGGCGAAAGGACACATGTTTACAGCACATGATATAGCCACTAAGACAGGGCTTGCTCGTTTAACACTGAGAAAATGCCCGCGAGAGACTGTTAGGATGTTTGGGGGCTCAGTGAGTAATGGTACCCAATGCCTCATCACCCTCTAGTTATCTTCTGACCGCCATACCTTGCCTCAGATGCTATGCACATCTGCCTTGTGGGGGGTGCGGGGAGGGGAGGGGCAGGAGGGAGGGGGCAGCGCTTTAAAGAGCAGGATGTGAAATTAAATTTGTAAACCTTCTTATGAAGACTTGGTGTGCAAGAAATATATTATTAGGGGAATTAAACTAGGGAAAGGGTTAAGAAAAGAAACAGGCAGGATGGTCAGAAATTCAAGGTTGGCCACAGCAACTTAGCAAAATATAGATAAATAATAAAATAAAGTGCCAAAGTCATACGCTGCATTTCTTTCTCTCTTTTTAAATCGCTGCTCTCAGTGCTGAACTGACAATACCTGCATGGGGCCCGTTGTCTTCTGGGAGACCTTGAATTTTAAATCATGTTTTTCATTGAATATCTCTCTAGTTTTTTGGAAGTGCTACTAAACTTAGTATGTTTTATTCTTGTAAATAAGAATGTTAGCTATGCAAATTATAGATCGTGAAGACTGTTAGAAATATGTTCAAGGGGGCTGGAGAGATGGCTCAGTGGTTAGGAGCACCGACTGCTCTTCCAGAGGTCCCGAGTTCAAATCCCAGCAACCACATGGTGGCTCACAACCATCTGTAATGAGATCTGATGCCTTCTTCTGGTGGGTCTGAAGACAGCTATAATGTACTTATATATAATAAATAAATAAATCTTAAAAAAAGAAATAGGTTCAAAGTATTGTCACTTTGAAAACCCCGGGACAATGGTTTATTGTCCTTACATCTGGAAGAGTAAGACACCAGGAATTTGAAGACACTAGAAGCTTTGCTGTTGTTATTGTTGAAGAATAAATGATCTTAAAAAACAAAATGAAACAAAACTTTTAAAAGAGCTTGCAGGAAGACTATGGCCGTAACCCACTCAGTTCTGTCAGCATGCTACCGCTGGGTGCCTGGTTGTGCCTGATAATCTCTTGGTGCTCTAACGATCTGAGTCCCCCACCCTCTGGGTACTGTCTGAGGGCCCAGGTCTCAGCCAGCTCTGGCTCTAAGCCAACACAGCCCCTGGGAACCCACTGAAGCCCTTCTCGCTACACTGGCTTGTTCTATTATGTTGAGGTCAGGAAATGATCCTTCACAGGGAATTATTTCAAGCAACTGTAGGGAATAATTAACTCACGTCTATGGTTCTAGGCCAGATAAAATATTCTTAAGAATACACCTCATTCTCTGAGACGCCTCACCTCAGAGTGAATCACTTCTGGGTGGGGCTACGCTAGCCCTAAAGCTCAGGTGGGAACTGCTGCGATGGCTGTCATCCCAGTGACCCTGGACTGAGAGGTTGGGTCTCGGAAGGATTAGGGCTCTCCTAGAGACTGACTTGGAATTCCCCTCCCCTGAGGGACTTCCTTTAAACAGTAGTAGATGCTCCCCAGCGTGTGGGGAGAACAGTCAAGCTTCCTGTAGCCACCTGTCCTCAGGGGGACCTGGCTGTGGCCATTCTTCTGCAAGGGTTAGCCTTGGGGAAGTGGAATGTGCCTGGCTATAGGCCAGTCCCCTCCAGTCTTCCTAGGAAGCTCTTTGCCCACAGGGGACCTGGGGACTGTGGGTATGCCTTCTGGGACTGACACTCAGGGCAAGACCAGAGGATCTATGTGAGTATTCTCCCTAGTTACTTCTTCCTCACGCCTCTCTCATCTCACAGGGGCTTATCTAGCTGAAAATTAGCACTCGGTCTTCCTCCCACATACTCTGCTTCCTAGATGCAACCTGTCCACAGCAGATCACATGGCTGAAATCTGTCCCTGACACAGAGGGCACTGGGAGTTCTTCAAACAGCCTGGTGCTAGAAGAGCTAAACCGACCTAGCAGGGTGTGGGTACAGCCTGCAGTCTCTTTCTTTACTAGTCAATGGGAGGTGACCCAAGGACCCTGGAGCCCTCTGGAACACAATTTAATCCTCTTCAAACGCAAAGTCCAGGCCAAGCTTCCTGGTGCCCAGTCAGACGTGGGGGTGGGGCAGCAGGCTCCACCAACACTTCCAGGCACTAGACCGAGTGTGTGGTAGCACCGGAGAGCAAATGTGGCCTGGTAGTCAGACCCTGGGGCGAGTCCCTTCTGTCCTCTGAGTATGTCTCATCTGAACAGGCGCTGCCCGTGCCACCATCTCTTGGGCTTTGAGAGCAGAAGACAGTAGGAATTTATTTTACTTAGCCCCTATCAGGTAAGAAGAGCAGCAATGTGTGCGGGGCTTAGCCTGAGCCATTGAGGACCCCCCTCAAAGGGCACAAGGATTACCTGGCTTTGTCGAAGTATTTGCCTGTGTATGCCATCCCGCACGCAGCTCCCAGCCCCTGGCCCAGGGAGCCAGTGGCCACATCGGTGAAGGCTTGTTTCTGTCATAAGAGAGATCCAGTTATTCATGGGCCCAGTAAAGAGCTGTTTGTTTCCAACTTACACCCCCACACGCCATGGCAGTCAGGCAGCATCCCCACCCAGAGCCAGTGAGTGAGCCCCTTCCCTGCACAAGGCCCTTCTTATTCACACGACCAAGTCACTACGGGGGTGGGTTCAGTTCCAAACCCTGTCCTCTAGTGAACTATCTGACCTCAGGCTGGAAACCAAACCTCTCTGAGCCTTAATGGCCTCATGTATAAACACGGCTTACCACGTAAGGTAGCTAGAGGTGAGTAATAGAGATAAAATAATATCACAGATAATAGAGAGTGCCCGGCCCCAGTGACTTCATCACAGTGTGCCAGCGATATGCTAGCATGTGCTGGGACCAACGTGGCCCTGAGGTGCAAACTGCTTCCTTCCCTAGGTGCCTTTCGTACTGTGCTACCACCTTGTCACTGCCTCTCCAGGGACCTCTCCTCTTCACACAACATGCTCCCCATCCCTCACTTTCCTTCCTCATCAGAGTTGGCTTCTCTGCCTCACTCCTCTCCCTCGTGGAGGGCAGGAAGATGAGGCAGAGGTCCAGGAGGCTGCCCGTCGGGGGACTTACCGGGACAGGATGCCCATCCAAGTCAGAGCTGATTTTCCTCAGGTTCAGCAGCTCTGCCTCAGGCAGGAAGCCAGCTTCAGCCCAGACTGCATATAAGATGGGAGCTGCATGGCCCTGTGTGTGGAGGAGGTGCACAAGGAGGAGGTCACAGGCAGAGCTTCTGGGATCATTCCCACTGCATAGGGTGCTTAGGGCCTGGCCGAGCAGGCCAACCAGGGTATCTGTTTCAGATGAGGAAGCCAGAGAAGGCTTCTCCCCTTTCATTCCTCTCCAGACTCTTGGTTTTCAGCCCAAAGTTCCCACAGCTAAAAGTGGATAGGCGCCATGACAGGTGCAGGGGGCACAGCCGTGCAGCTGCGCCGGCCAAAACCCCAGCAGGCAGCCGCCACCCTCATCCTTGTTTCTGGCATGGAACATACTTGGACAGACTTTTAAGCCCTACAGCCTGCCTCGGGGAGCCAGAGGCTGTTGAGCCAGGCCAGAGGACAGGTGGAATTGGGGGCAATTGTGGTATGGTTTGTGGCTTGGATTTTTACCAGAAGAGGCAAGGCAGGGTGTCGGCAACTCTCAAGCCACAGCGGGGTGTCGCTCACACGGAGAGCAAACTTTGGTCCCCAGAATGCTGGCACAACAGAGGGACTCAGGCAGAATCCAGACCTTCTGACCTGGACTGAGTGCTGCCTGTTAAGCGTCAAAAACTGAGCACACACCCAGCAGAAGCACAGGTCCTGTTGCTGCCCCATACCCTGCTTCGAATACTCTTTCAGGCCACCTGAGAGCAATCCATTAACTTTAGAAATTGGTTCCTTAGCTCAATTAACCAGAACGGCACAAGGCATGAAGGAGTAGGACCAGCAGGTGGGCAAGGATGGGCTGAGGCTTACACTGAACAGGTGGGTCTCCTCCAAGGCCACTCACCATTCCAGGGACCTCACAGGACCCAGGCCCAGGTAGATGTGGCAGGCAGCAGGGCTCTTACCTTGGAGAGCACAAAGCGATCATTGTGAGGGTTTCGGGGATCCAGGGCCTTGTAGCGCATGGTATGGAAAAACAGGACAGCCATGATCTCGGCAGCGCTGCAGCATGATGTGGGGTGTCTGTGGCCAAGGAGAGAAGGCAGGTATGAGTATCATGGCCCGAGACTCTGACCTACGACACCCACTCTGGCATGTGTCAGAGGCCTGGGGATGCCTGTTGTGAGGAGACTCACATGGGCCTGGCCCATCAGAGCCAGAGTGCTCCCACTCCTTAGAAACATGGTATGGGTTGAGGAGGCTACTGTTGATGGCTTAGGCTCTGGAGTGGCTAATGGGTCCCAGGGGCTGCCATGCCTTCCAGAGTACCCAGTGTGAGGGTGGAGCTTAGTCCCTACCTAGGAGTTCCTAGAGGGATGATAAGTGACCAAGGAGCCCACCCAAAGAGACTGCTCAGAGTTCACCTGCTTATGAGAAGCCTTCTGCCCAGCACAGGGTCCCCAGGGTCTAAGAGCAGAGGGATAAGGGGAGGTTTGTAAACATGAAACATCGGACATTAGTTTTCTGGTTGTGTTTTGAATGGACACTCTGAAAGCTAGCACTCAGAGCCATGCAACACACAAGCTCGTATCGTAAAGGTAAAAACCCTTCTGCCTGGTGGACCAGAGCCGAGGTGGGGCTGGCCAAGGCAAGAACCTGCCCTTCCAGTTCTGGAGTGGTAGGGTCTCTATTTTAGTCTCGTTTTAATAGCTGAATGGTTTCAGAACGTGCGAGGATTATATCCTAGAGGCCAGATTAGTTCAGGTCTCACAGGATCACTTGATTAACCTGGTCCCTACCCTGGGAACGGGGCCAGAGGCTGCAGCTCCTGGCTTACTCCGGAGTCTGCCTAGCCATACTCTATTAAGGTCAGCCTCCCCCACATGCAGCTCAGCTAGGCCCTGATGTTGTTGTTCCAGATGCTTCACTCTAAAACATGCCGATACGAAGCCCGAGGGCACATGCAGCCTTGGGCGGGAGTCACGACAGCAGCTTCCTCCCCTCTGGGGCTCCCCATCAGGTTAGGGGTAAATTGCTCTCAGCAAAGACAAGTTAGTAAAGGAGTCCAGACCGGCCCATGCTGGTTTAGTTCCCAACACACAGTAGCCTCATACTTAACCATCTCTATGAACTCCTGGTCATGGGGGAAAAGACACTACACCTGAAAAGAGGGAGGTGAGGACATGTGAACGAGAGAGAAAGTCTTGCCTGTCTCACAGGGAGCCTAGTCCCCGGCTCCCAGCACCAACCTCACTTGCAGAACACCCAGACCAACTGCCCGCCCGCTTCGTTTCCTACGATGACTCAGCAGCTAAGAGCTCATACTTCTCTTCCACAAGTGTCAAGGTCTGGCCCCAGCTGCTTGTAACCCCAGCTCCAGGGGTTCTGACACCTTCTGGTCCCCATGGGTACCTACAGGATTATGCACACACCCATACAAAGACACACAACTGAAATCTTAAAAAAAAAAAAAAAATGAGTGCAATAAAAATTTGAGGTGGGGATGAGGAACCTTACAGCTGTTCTGAGGAAACTCCAGTCGGGAAGGAAGTGCCCAGCAAGATAGGGGCGGGACTCCGCCTACTGACCCCAGGGTGACATTCTTGCATGGCCATAACTAAGAGGAAACTATGGCACAGCGATATCTGTGGCAGAGGAATGCCCAGGCTCACACCGAGGACGCATGGAGGGAGAGATCTTGTTAACAAGAGGAACGAATCATTGATTTAAGCTTTCCTTATTAGGGCCCAAGGAGGAGACCTGCACCACATCTGGCCAGCTGATGCAGCCTTCATACCCAGTAAGCAACCCTATGTGCCTTCTGAGTGGGAATACGGGCTGCACATGGGACCTGTGACTTACTCATCCCCACCCACACCGCTCAGCTTCTTTGTTTATGAATGTGGGTGCTGTGAAGAGGTGCTTGGGTAACCCAGCGAAAACCAAGGAAAGGGTTGGTTGGCCACTGCCAAACCTCTCAGGGCCTTCAACTACTCACCTATAGGCCAGGACCCTGGTTCACCCGAGTCACTCCATGCAGGAGAAAAGAATGAGCCAAAAGGGCTGGAGAGATGGCTCAGGGGTTAAGAGCACTGACTGCTCTTCCAGAGGTCCTGAGTTCAATCCCCAGCAACCACATGGTGGCTCACAACCATCTGCAGTGGGGTCCGATGCCCTCTTCTGGTGTGTCTGAGGATAGCGACAGTGTACTCACATACATAAAATAAATCTTGGAAGAAAAAAAGAACAAGCCAGAGATTGGGAGGAGATGCTGTAAACTGTGTGGTGCTGAGCACGGAGGAGACACAGTCACTCTGAAGCCTCGCTTTTTAGACCATCCCTGGGGCCAGAAGCACAGGGACCTGTGGCTTCAAGGACTGAATTCTTGCAGTCCAGGCTGCCTGAGCCAGACGCCGCAGACGCTGTATGGAGTCCACATGAAGATATAGGCGGAGCAGAGGTGGAGGTCCTTACACTCCTGCCTGCTCTTTGTGCTGCACAGAAATTACAAACAGACTCGGCTGTTTGTTTAAAACCACTGCCTTGGCCCAAGGGGCCTTTTACTATCTCACTCAAGCTGACGAAGTACAACCGGGCTGAGGTGTACGTCTGTGCATGCCTGTAGGAGCCTCGGTGGCCTTTCCTCAGGTATTGTGCACCTTAGTTGATTTTTGAGACAAACCGCAGAGTCCCATGATGCACCTGTCTCTGCCTCACCTGCATGGAATCCTGAGCGTACACCAGACCCAGCTTCTTCACACGGGTTCTGAGGGCTTTCAGGTCCTAATGCTTATAGGGTATGAGCTAACACTCCAGCCCAGAAAAAAAGATTAAAAATAAAACAGAGGCTAGAGATGGCTCAGAGGTTGACAGCACTGATGACTCTTCCAAAGGATCCAGGTTCAATTCCCAGCACCCACGATGGAGGTGGACAACCGTCTGCAACTCCAGTACTAGGGGATCCAGCGCCCTCCTCTGGCCTCTGCCATCACTGCATGGAAACCGTCCATACACATAAGATAAAGAAAACCTTCAGAAATCCATGAAACAGTAAGCAGGTATTTAATATATGGAATGAGAGCCAAGAGCTAGTTCTCTCTAAATCATTATTATTTGCAAAGACAGTGTTGGGGACTGGAGCCAAGGCTGCTGAGAAAGACGAGCCCTCTAATAACACCCCACACTTCTAGCCCCAAAGCTAGGTCACAAGGGTGGTGAAGCAGTTGGAAGACTGAAAATCTAGCCAACTTTTGTCTGTCAGTCTGTGTCTGCTTCCCTTTTAGATTTTAAGACAGGGTTTCTCTGTGTAACTCTGCTGTCAAACTAGTTTTGTGGACCAGGTTGGTTTCGAACTCAGAGATCTGCCTGTCTCTGCCTCCCAAGTGCTGGGATTAAAGGCGTGTGCCACCACCGCCCAGCACTGTGGTTGTTTTAAATAGAACTCAAGGTACAAGTATACGGCAAGTATTCTGAGGTGCCTGATGGAAATAGATTTGAAGACAGAGGACATTCTGGGGAAATACAGTTTACCCAAACTTGTTCAAGGAGGCGAAAACCTGAGCACTTAGCTGCAGAGAAGGAACACATGGGAAGGCAAATTCTCCACGACCCAGCGAGCCAATGTATAGCAACATAAACAGGAATCAAATGTTCCAAATGTGCCCCGAGGAACAGACAGGAATGCTCCCACATTAAACAGCCAGGAGTAATTGGGACAGGCCCTTGTGAGCATCCACAGATTGGATGAGTGAAATACAGAGGGGTACCACACAGCAGTAGCAATGCGTGACCTAGCCTTTCCAGACCCAACATCATCACCTCACTAACACAGCGTGAAAAAATGTCTATCAGAGATAAGACAGAGAAGACCACATTCTTTGCGAATATAAACACTTGTAACATATGCATTTACATAAAGACAGAATGAAGGTGCATTTAGGGTGTCTTGTGGGATAACAGGAGATAAGGAAAGATAAGGTGACAGACAAAGCAGTCACCTCCCTCTTTATCACCTCCCATCTTGATTCTTGAGACAGGGTCTCTCCCTAACTGCAGCTCACTAACTGGCTAGACAGGGTGGCCAGTGAGCTCCTGGGGTTCTCCTAACAGCACTGGTATTACAGGTATTGTGTAGTCACACTAACCACCCTAATGTGGGTGCTAGGGATCTGACCTCAGGTCCCCATGCTTGCATAAAGCAATTTTGTATCTCCCTCCCCACTATATATTTTGTAAGTTGGGTGTGGTAGTGCACACCTGTAATCTTAGCACTTTCAAGGCAAAGGCAAGAGGGTTTCCCATGAATCCAAGGACAGCCTGCTCCTCTATAGAGAGAGCTTCAGGCCAGCCAGGGTTATAGAGCAAGACCTTGTTTCTCAATAAGTTCAGGGTGTCATATGGATGTCCCTCAGATACTGAGCTGATTCCCACCCAGAACGAACCTGACCCTGGACCTCAAACCATTTTTTAGGATTTTCACCTCTTCTGAGCCAGCTTAAGTTAATAGTTACACGGATGCAAACACAGACCAAGTCTTACAGACTTCGCCTTCCAAGGCTGGGACTGTCAGGGTCCTCGGAAGCCAGGTGACCTGTACCTGCCTTCAGCAGAGCTAGAACAAAGCAGGATGGTAAGAGAGACTCATGAATGAATGTGACGTACAAGGAGATGGTGAGCTATAGGAAGGAAGGGAAGAAAGCAAGCATGAAAAGTCATGCTACCACATGGACAGCCGACCATTGTGCAAGAAGCCAGACCCAAAAGCCCTCATTCTGTCCAATTACATTATGATAAAATATCCAGAAGAATTAAATTTACAGAGACAGAAATCTGACCCAGTGTGGGATGAGAAGGAAACTGCGGTTGGGCAAGAGAGATCTTTAGGAGGAGGGAAATGCCTTAAAGTTAGAAGTGATAAATTCGGGGTTGGGGATTTATCTCAGTGGTAGAGCGCTTGCCTAGCAAGCGCAAGGCCCTGGGTTCGGTCCCCAGCTCTGAAAAAAAAAGAACAAAAAAAAAAAAAAAAAAAGATAAATTCACTAATTTTGATAACTATGTAGATTAGCTAAGAGTGCATTCAGTGGCAGAGTACTTGCCTGGTCCACTCTCTAGTACCACAAAAACACTGCGAGCCAAAAGTGTACATTTAAAACCTTTCATTCTGCAAAGTGCCCCTCCACCGAGCTGTTACAGATCTGTCTGCAGAAGGACAACAGTATTCAGAAAGCCCAGTGGTGATGTTCTCAGGAGTCTCTACTTCCTAGAAAAGTTGTACCGCCTGCACCAGTCACGCTCTTCACCCACCCATGGAGGCGGAGCAAGAGACCCCAGTGTGAGCTCTGCTCTACCCCACCTCTGCGTACAAGGGCACCCTACCTAAAAATCCCAGCTTTGTTTAGGTCCCTGGCCTTAGAGATGTCCTGGATACTGAGAGAAGAGAACTGCTCTTGATTCTGCAGGACCAGGCTCTGGAGACACTGGGCCAAGTTTAGGAGCCAGCCAGTTTGAGTTCACAGGAAGCCACGAGGTCATCTCCAGCAGACACTAGTGTAGGGCCCACCCCTTGTTCCTAGCCTTAAGGGAATACTGGCCATTAGCTCTGCTGACTCAGAGGTTACCCAGGCAAAGAGCCTAGTAGTCCAAGAGCTGCCAGGTGTCTTCACCCTGAATTGAGAAACGCTGCTGCTGCTGCTGCTGCTGGGGCAATCTCAACCGCTTTGCTCTTGCCTCAGCCAGATAGGCAGGGGCAGGAGTCGGAAGGCCCCAGGCAGCCTGAAATTAGAAGCTGACCCTTGGAGGCCCTTTTCTGCTTGAAGAGGCTGATTCCACACAGGGGCTAGAGTCCTGAGAGAGCCCTCTACACAGCTGGTCAGAATGTTCCAGAATGCTAGGGCTGGAGGGATAACCATGTCCACAGCAGGGCCTGGGACCCAGGGCCTGCTCACTCTGAACCCTCAGCTTTACTTGGAAGGGGCTGGATTTGAAAGCTGTGCTTTGGACGCAGTTTGTGTGTTTCCCGTTGGAAGTTTGGTCCTGAGCGTAGAGGTGGTGTGGAGCGGAACCCTGGAGAAGATCCTTAGGAGAACTAGGGCTATACTTTCTGGAGGTACTGTAGTTTGTGAGACGCTGCCCCCCACCCTGGTCTCCAACTTCCTCTTTAACTGTGTTTCTTCCTCTCACACATATTCCCACCATGAGCCTCACCCATATGCTGTTTGAACTTTCTCCATCTAAAACTGTAAGTTTAAACAACAATAACAAACCAAAAACAAACAACAATACCAACGGACCTTAACAACCTTGTCTTGAGGCTGGAGTGTAGACTTAGGGGATTAAAATTACTTTTCGCTCTTGTTAGGGACCTAGGTCCCATTCCTAGCACTCACATGATAGTTCACAACCATCCACAATTCTAGTTCCAGGGGGTTCAACGTCCTCTTCTGACTTTCGCAGGTACCAGGCATGTACATGTGCACATACATACATGCAGGCAAAACACTCATACACATAAAGAAATCTAAGAACAACGAATCCAACCAAAATAAACAAACAACAAAAAAAAAAAAAAAAAAAAAAAAACCAAGAAAACAAAAAACCATTTTCTTTGGAGGTTGGGTGTGTGTGACATGTTTTTAATCCCAGTGCTTGGGAGGCAAAGGCAGGCAGATCTCTGTGAGCTCACCCTGGTCTACAAAGCGACTTCAGGGATAGCCAGGGCTGTTACACAGAGAAACCTTATCTTCAGAAGTCAAAAACCAAAAAAAGAACAACAACAACAACAACAACAAAAAAAACCTCCCCAAAACAAACAAACAAACAAAAAAACACTTTTTTTCCCCTGGTAGAGTTAGATTGCCTCATGTATCCTGTTATAGTAATGGGGGAAGAAAAAAAAAGATGGAGAAAGGGAAGTTCTGAGAAAGTTAGGATCTTTCTGACAAGTACAGCTGCTGTTCGGAGCAGAGAAGGGCTAGATCTATCTCCTGTTCTCATAAGCCAGGTCTGGATCTACCCTAGCCTCTCAGGTACTCGCCCCAAAGCCTAAGGGACTAGCTGAAAGCACAGACTACTTCCCCTTTAAATGAGGCCTGACTTTGGCATCTCCTCAGATGACACTTGCCTCCATTTGACTAACACAACCTAGGTCTGCAAGGTGAGGGCAACCTGGCCACTCCTGACAAGGTCACTGGAGTTTCTTTGAGAAAGCTTGGACCCTTGCCACAGCTGCCTCTGCATGCAGAAAAAGATGACCGGGGAGAGTCTGACCCGTGCATGTACTGTCCACCCAGCTCCCCGCACAGAGGCCAGCGTACTTGCTCTCTGTGGCCTGGTGAAGTCAGCATTGTAGGCAGTGCTGATGACATAATAAAGGAAGGCTGTCCAGTCAGGACTTCTTGCCATCCTGAAACCATCATCCAAATCGTCCCAAAAGACAGGACATACTGATTGGGTGGCCAGTTCAGCTGTCTGCAACTGACTAGGTCAGAACTTCAGAGCCGAGCCTGCCTTCACTCGATGAGTCCTCTCACTGAAGTGAGACTCCAAATAAACGTTCAGGAGCCAAAATACACTCGCGTCTCAGATCTTCCCCAAATACTTTCTGTACACCACACACTCTTTGCACACACACGTTTCAAAATCATTCTTGTGACAGGGGTTGAGGAGCAATGTTACTTCCTTCTGAAAAACAAGAGTTCTCCAAGTAGTATTTTTCTGCAAGGAAAACAGATACTGTAACAAGCAAGCAACACGCTCATATTTTGCATACCCACCTCTTCGGTTTGCACACAGATACTCTCAGAGTTCAATGAATGCCTAAGGCTACAGTGTAAACATGAGTGCAACTCTGTAGCCACTCTCAACCTTCTTCCTCCTGGAGACCACCCCTGCTTTGGAAGTAAGTCCGGTAGAGTTGTAAATGTAACTTAGTTTCTTTCCATCTGAACTTGACTTTCCCTGCGCCTTCAGCCTGATGCAGCCCATGTGCCCAAGAGGACTTTCTGTAGGCCAGCCTGGTAACAGGCAGTACTAACTAAATAGCCACTGATTACCAGTCTGGGGAAATCAACTTAGCATACTATACTTCAGTGTCTTCGTGTGTAAACTGATTATCAGAATGCAAATCAAGGACGCTATGTCACCCAGGAATAGCCACTTAGCTTCTCCCTTATCCTGAAAAAGTCTACACGGGTATTAAAAAGCTCAGCTGCACAGACACCAGTCAGTCAACCTCTCTGCCTCTCTCACTAACGTCAGACCTGGAGGGAGATGTAGGGGCTAGTAAAGAACAAGCAATAAAGGAAATGGATGTGAAGACCTACTCTGCGCTAAGATAGGGAGAGGACAGTGTTGAAAGGACTTCAAATCTCTAATTGGGCAGGGAACACCGTACATCACAGGCAGCTATCTAAAACCAAGACAGATAACAGGTCCAAAGTATGCATGGGAAGTTGGGTGGCCAACGGCTCCCAGTTCAAATCTTCTAAGGACATTCCGTCTTAAAAGCACAAGTGGACCCACAGTAAGTAAGTAGGAAACCACGGTAAAAGACTGGAGAGAGGCACTCCTTTAATAATATGTTCTGTATGGAACTGGCCAGAATCCAGAATCCTGGTCTTTGTTCTAAGCTCACAGCTTGGCTGGATTCCTGAAACTCCCTCCCCGGTCCCCCAAACCACCCCAAGAAGCCCGCATTTTTCTGTGTCAGGTCTCACACCAGGCCCGATGAAGACCTCAGAATTTCTTGAAACCACCCAGTGTGCAAACACCGTTACCTAAGAACTTCCCGCGTGGGCCTCGCCCCTTCCTTCTACGAGCTTTGCAAACCCCCTTCTCCCCAGACTCACACTCCAACCTCCTGCCTCGGATCTCATCTTAGACTCTCTCGGTGTTGCATCCTCAAGTCATCTCCCTGCCCCCACCCTGAGTCTCCAGCAGCTGCGAGATCCAAAGCAGGACCCCAGCCCATAGATAGGAGAGGCAGAAAGTGTCGAGCTACCGAGTGTGGTTAGAGATGCAGTCTCCTGCAAAATGGTGGCCTCTACATATACTCTCTTTACACTGCAAGGGCTGAAATCCCAGCTCCTGCTGTGACCTTGGCCAACTAATATAAACCCGGAACCTCAGTTTCCCTGTCTGCAAACCAGAGGAACCAACTGGCTGGTGGAGAGGGCTGGAGCCCACACGTGCGCAGGTTCTCCCGCCAGCAGTCATGGTGGCCTCCCGGCTGCAGCCTCAGAGCGAGGAGGCGCACCCGGGTACAGCGGGAGCCGGGAAGCCCGGGCCGGCTGGAGGCGCTCGCGAGACCGAGGCCCACGCGGCCGAACTCGGCCGCTCCGGAGCAGCGGAAGGCTCTGCCATCTGACCGCGCCCTCGTGGCGACATCGTGCTAAGCGACACGGAGCCCGCGAGGCCGCGGGACCCGGCTCCCCGCCCCGCCAGAAGCGCGCGCTCACCCCGAGCCTGCCGCGGTGGTGGCCTGGATGGAGCTGATGCGCAGGCGATTGGCTGTGTCCTTCAGGGCCTGGAGCTTCTGCTGATCTGGCTTATGGTAACCCTCCATGGCGCGGTCGGGCGAGGACGTGGAAGCTGAGGACAGAGACACAGAGCCAGAGGAGGCTCAGGAAGCGACCGGCAGTGACCGAGGCCCGGTGCTGCGGGCGGGCGCGTTAAGACACCTTAGGACCCGCCCATGGGGGCGGATCAGGAGTGGGGCGGGACACAGAGTCACCCCAGGCCGACGAGTGGCCTGTGGCCACGCCCCGCATTTAGTGGACACTTAGAATCCGCCAGGCACAATGCTTTTTTGGAAATAACCACAGACACTAACAGTTGCAACAAAGTAACTTCGCCACTATTCACGGTTCTAAGCATGGCTCAGCGTTCGGCGGCTGACTTAGGTAGGACTGAGAAGAGAGATACTCATCCATAATTGCACTTTTCTAAGGAAAAGGTGGAGACTTGGCAAGGTCAGATAGAGATTACAGGGCTGGTGGGTAGCGCTGCAACGGACTATCCCCAGTCCAAAAAGATCCCAGGTCTGTACAGGGCATGAGAATGAATATACACGGCCAGAAACGGTAATCCTGAGAAGTTACTAGGTGCAGGCTGGTCTCAGACTACTAGGGCCTAGGACAACAGTGGATTCAGAGAGATTACTGGGTTTGCCTCTAGGTCTGTAGGGACAGGAGCCCCTACTGCTCTTACCAGACCTGGTGGAGCTGAGAGGAACGGAAAGCGTTTGCCTTCACGGTCGCACTGGATCTGTCTCACTGGATCCATGACATTCACTCTAATCAATACTGTTTCCGGAGGAGGAAGTTGCATTTTACAGAGAGGATATAAAAGCGAGCCTGTGAATGGGTGCTGGGCAGAGGCAAAGGAAGGCCCCTGTGCAGCCCTGTTCCAGGTTCTCTCTGTGTCCTCCGCATAGCTCAAACTCAGAGTCATGGGGCAATGGGCCCTGTGCAAGTGAGCACCCCTCCCCCAGGCACTGCCTGTCTGGCCTTTTTTCCAGGTGTCCCAGTGAGACTGCCAGTGTGCTGAGTATAGCTCCCGGCTTCTGCTGGCCCTGCCCAAAGAGGTTGGCCCTCCTGGTGCCTGTCTGCCAAGGGCTGGACCTGGGACTGGAGTGATGTGGCCTCAGAGTGTTCCACTATCACAGCCTTGGCAAGTGAAACCTCTGTCCTCTGCTCACCAACAGGTCAAGGAGCAAACCTTGAAAACCCTTGGGCTTTCCAACCCCGTGACCCTGAGGGCAGAGATTTTTAGCCCAGTTCTCCTTTTCTTTCCATTAGTCCCTGTCTAATGGGACTGATACTACTACTACTACTACTACTACTACTACTACTACTACTACTACTACTACTACTATTACTTCTTCTTCTTCTTCTTCTTCTTCTTCTTCTTCTTCTTCTTCTTCTTCTTCTTCTTCTTCTTCTTCTTCTTCTTCTCCTTCTCCTTCTCCTTCTCCTTCTCCTTCTCCTTCTCCTCCTTCTCCTTCTCCTTCTCCTTCTTCTCCTCCTCCTCCTCCTCCTCCTCCTCCTTCTTCTTCCTCTTTCTTTTCTCCTTCATCTTCCTCCTCCTCTTCCTCTTCACAGTGGAAAATTGTGATCTATTTGGGAATGGAAAAATAAACTAGAGAGATATATGTTTTTATTTCCGAGTGTTTATTTCTGTATATCTAAAAGTTTTCTATTATATAATAATTACATTTATCTCTTCCTTTTCCTCCCTCTAATCCCTTCCATATATCCATCTTTGATCTCTTTCAACCCTACACAAAGATCTATAGTAACTAGAGAATCCTGAGAGTGGGAGTAGTCTTCTCCCAGAAAGAGCACACCAAGAAGTTATCGGATGGGGTTGGGGATTTAGCTCAGTGGTAGAGCGCTTGCCTAGGAAGCGCAAGGCCCTGGGTTCGATCCCCAGCTCCGAAAAAAAGAACCAAAAAAAAAAAAAAAAAAAAAAAAAAAAAGAAGTTATCGGATAACAAATGGTTAACCTTGAAAACATACATACCAGTAACGTTCTACTATACATATATTTGCATGTGATTAGCTGTAATGAAAAAATGCTAACTTCATGTACATTTTCATGTACCTAGTGAAAATGCCTAACTCTTTTTGGCCACCATAGGCTTCTGAAATCTTGTTTTATCTTGGGATTCCACATTAATTGGGCTCAGTTCATCCTGGATTTCAGTCATATTTCAGTGCCTTTGGTCTTCCCCAAGGTCAGCTTTGGAATCTTGATTCTGGAGGTGCCACCAACATCCTGTTCGTTGGGAGTAGTTCTCCAGTCCAAGGGTCTTTATTCAATACTTCATAAATCACATTGTACTTGGGAGTAAGACCTTTGGTTCCAACCTGGTTACCAACTCCCTTTTTTTTTCAGCTCTCTTCTTGTTCCACTGTCCCCCTTACATTCCAGATTTTTTTGAGTCTCCTTTTCATATTCCTTGTGGTTGCCAGAGAAAACTCCCGTTGCTTCCTGCCATTGTTCCTCAGTGGTCTCCATCCACTACTGGAATAAAAGTGAGCACACACACCTTCCAGCCTCTCTCCCACTCTTGTTCCTGTGGCCCCTACCCCATCCATTTCAGCACACCAGTGTCTTGCCTTGCTTTAAGAACATTATGCTCCAAGATGGAGAGATGGCTCAGTTGTTAGGAGTACTTGCTGCTTTTTCAGAGGACCCAGGCACGAGAACCTAGATTTAGCCTGGTGTGGTGTATGTGACCTTGAAACCGGAGTGCTGGGGAGACAGAGATGGGTGGATCCATTTGGCTCACTGGCTGCCGGCGAGTCAGGTTGGCCTACTTAGCAAGCTCCAGGTTAATGACCCTATCTCAAAAACTAAATTCAAAATAGGTGGACAGTACAGGAGGAGTGAGTGATACCTGAGGTTCTCTGGCCTCCACACACATGTATATACATGTGTATGCATACGTGCACTCACAGAAGCACATACACAACCACACAAAACTCAGCAGGCCACCGGCTTCCCAGCATAGGGAAAGCAGAACCAGGAGGACTGAGAGTTTGAGGTCAGCCTGGGCTAAATAAGGAGATTTGACCTCAAAACCCAAAACCCTCCAAACTCATTCCTACCTAATGGTTTGGCCCTGATGTGAAGGGTCTCATTATATGTAGCCTCAACTGACCTATAATTCACACTGTAGACCAGGCTTGACCTCAAACTCACACAGATTCACTTTCCTCTGCATCCAGAGTGCTGGGATTAAAGGTATGTGCTACCAAATATCTTACGTCATTCCAGAAGAATAAGAGGATTGGAGCTCTAGCCTCTGACTCAACCCCTGAAGACGACAGTGACCTCTTGTATACAGTAGGGACTCAATAAATGCCACTGAAATGAAAGTATTTCTGTAAAGTGTCTGAGGTAACCCAGTCAGCAAGCTGCATCTAAAGAGAGGGAGATCAGGAAGATGTCTCAGGAAGGAATCCGGCTGCTCCAGATCATGCCCTCTGCTCTAACCTGTCCACCTTGAGACACAAAGGTGCTCTGTTGAAAGGTAGGAAGTGGCACAGATGTCCTGATGCCAGCATCAGGTGACAGCAAAGGGCATGGCAATCTGAGAGTAGAGCTCACTGAAGTGAGCTGTCCCTCATGACCTAAACAGGACTCCCCCACAAAGGGCAGCCATCCTTAGGTGCCAGTGCTTATAACCTAATGCCCTCTCAGCTGCCTCCCGGGACTTCCACAACCACCAGAATGTCCCGGGAGGCTACTAGGGGTGCTGGGAGGTGGCATGTAGTGTGGCATTGCTATTGGGATGGTTAGATAGGATATCGCTTGGACAGTGATGGTGACGATGGATCAGAAAGGTTGCCTGGAGTGACGGAATGAGATGTGGACCAACAGGGCTTTGTGTTCACCTCAGCAAGAAATTCTGGCACTGCTCCACCAGGCTGGGTGGGGCAGCCAGTGTGGCAGAATGTCGCACTTGGATCAGAAAAGTTTGACACATACGCACTCTCTCACTCTCGCACTTACTCTCACATGCTGTTTGTGATGGTTTGACTATGCTTGCCTCAGCGAGTGGCACTATTAGGAGGTGTGGCCTTGTTGGAGGAAGTGTGTCACTGTGGGGGTGGGCTTTGAGACCCTCCTCCTAGTCTCGTGGGTGCCAGCCTTTTCATGTCTGCCTTTAGATCAAGCTGTAGAACTTTGGGTTCCTCTAGCCCCATGCCTGCCTGGACACTGCCTCCATCCTGCCTTGATACTGGACTGAACCTCTGAACCTGTAAGCCAGCCCCAAATAAGGCTTGCCTTGGTTATGGTGGTTCTTCACAGCAATGGAAACTGTAACTAAGACACTCTTACACACACACACACACACACACACACACACACACACACACACACACTCCACTTTCTCTTACTTACATTCTCTGACACTGTCAAACACTGGCTCACACGTCCTCACCCTCACAGTCTTTCACATCCATGCTGACAGGACACAAACCATCCACTATCAAGCTACGACTGTCTCTGATGTTCTCAGACACCCAGCTTCCTCTCCTTGTGGCTCCTTGTCTTGTTCTTCCCTCAACAGAGTGGTGCCATTGTCAGGGCTTCGTCCTGGCCTTCTGCAAAGCCTCTGTGCCTTGGCCGAGGCCCTGGGAAAAGAGAGTAGAGCCTTCCTGCTACCAGCCTGAACTGGAACCTCAGACATGGAGGCTCAGGCTTTCTTAGCCAAGACCTGGCAGAGCTCACGCCCTCTGACCCAGAACTCTATGCCAAGAGGTGGTCCTGAGAGATGCTTCCCCGGTATAAGCATCCGTGGTGGTGGTGGGGAGAGGCTGGGGCCAAGGTGACGATGGAACCTACAAAGTTGTTTCTTTTTAAAAAAACAGGGTCTTAGTATGTAGCCCGCGTTGGCCTTTAGACTCCTCGAACTCCTGAGTGCTAGGGTTATAGGCATGTTCTCCTATGCCTGGCTCCAAACCTCTTGAGAGAAGTCTTTCTAAAGCACACTGCCTGAGGAACAGAGAGCAGAAGGACCCATGTGGAAATGTTGGCCCCAGCAGATGTGACTGACCTCTACTTGGCATCACATGTAACCTCTGACCTGTCCCTATAGACTTGGGCCCAGGACTTCGCATTGGTAACACGACCCTCAGGCAGTTGTGCCAGGGTTTTGAGAATTCTGGCAGTCAGTGTGCTCCGATGTGAGGTGGTGAGGCTGGACACCCCTGAGCTCAGTGTCTTGCTGGGTCCAGAAAGCTAGCACACAACGTGTAATCTCAGCACTTAAGAGGTCGAGACAGGAGGACTGAAATTCTAGTCAGGCTGGGAGCCGGTGGGAAGGGAGCTGAGGCATCCATTGCCCACCATTACCAGAATCATAGCAAGGGCCAGAAAAGCAGGTAGCTGTTCAGCAAAGCCAAAAGAGTGGTGTGCACACTTTTTATCCCAACACAGGCAGGTGGCTCTCTGTGAGTTGGGAGGCCAGCCTGGTCTACACAGTAAGTTCAGGACAGTCGGGGCTGCATAGTGAGACCCTGCCTCAAAATAAAATCCTGTTTTACAAAAGTACTTAAAGGGCCGAGGGGGGGTGGAGACAGAGAGAGAGAGAGAGAGAGAGAGAGAGAGAGAGAGAGAGAGAGAGAGAGAGAGGGCGCTGGAATTTGGTACTTTATCAGTTCTTTTTCCCACCTGTTATCCCCCTGGTTTCATCCCCCATTACAACAGACAGGAGAGAAAGAAGAATGGGGGATGGGGATGGAGATAGACATTCTTAAAACTAATTTATTTGTTCTTGTTTCTTTTTTGAGCATGGCTACTAGCCACAACCAGTCCCACTTAGCATTTATATAGCCTCTGAAAAGTTCCCAGAACTCAAAACCTCAGGCAATTGCAGGAATTATTTGCAGCTGGCAAAACCATGCCTCTGCTAGAGCCCAAGGCAAATCATAGTCAGGTGCTGTGGACAGTTTGGAAGAGTCCTGTATTCCCACACTTGTGAATAAAACAGAAACATGTTTGTACAGTATTTCTGTGTTTTTAAAGAAACCAAAATTTGGGGCTGGAGAGATGGCTCAGCAGTTAAGAGCGCTGACTGCTCTTCCAGAGGTCCTGAGTTCAAATCCCAGCAACCACATGGTGGCTCACAACTAACTGTAATGAGATCCGATGCCCTCTTACACTGTGTCTGAAGACAGCAACAGTGTACTCATAGACATAAAATAAATAAATAAATAAATAAATCTATTTTTAAAAGAGGAAACCAAAATTTTAGAATTCTCACTATACAAAGGTAGTAAAAAATTGAAGCATGTGTATGTACTTATGTGTGTGTGCTTGTGCGTGTGTGTGTGTGCTTGTGCATGTGTGTGTGCTTGTGTGTGTGTGCTTGTGTGTGTGTGTGGTTGTGTATGTGTGTTTGTGTGTATGTGTGTGCTTGTGTGTGTGTGCTTGTGTGTATGTGTGTGCTTGTGTGTATGTGTGCTTATGTGTGTGTTTGTGTGTGTGCTTGTGTGTATGTGTGTGCTTGTGCATGTGTGTGTGCTTGTGTGTGTGTGCTTGTGTATGTGTTTGTGTGTGTGTGCTTGTGTGTGTGTGCTTGTGTATGTGTTTGTGTGTGTGTGCTTGTGTATGTGTTTGTGTGTGTGTGTGCTTGTGTATGTGTTTGTGTGTGTGTGCTTGTGCACGTGTGTGCCGTGTTCATACCCATCGACATAGACTCAGCAGAAACCAGAAAGGCTACAAGGATGGGGTCATGGCCTAGAGGGATTTGGAAGGGTGGGACTGAGAAACTTACTGTTTCTTCTTTACCCATTCCTTTTTTTTTCCCTTCAGGGATTTGGTGGCAATGACCACGATTGGCCTTTATCATCAGAAGAAAGCAAAAGAAAATTCCATCTTGAAAAGTCTGCTGCTGAGGTTAGGGGCCTTCGACGACACGTGCTTTCTGTTCCCGTGGTTATGTAAAGCTGAGCCTGTGTTTCATAAGCCGGGCTGCTGCCTAGGATGTCTGGGGAGAGAGCAGAGCCTCGGGCTGTGGATGTGCCCCTGCCCTTGTTTGACTGTCCCCATGCAGCTCAGGGTGAAGTTACCCTAATGAGCCCCGACACATCTGCCATTCACCATCCAGCATCTACCGAGTGGGCACTGATGAGGCGTGAATGACCTCTAGCAGCTGCGTTCCTGAGTGACAGAGCTGGCATTGCTTTGGCGCCCTGGACGCATGTGTGCACTCCCGGGGCATGCCCCAGCTGGGTGCTGTGAGCCCCAAGCCAGCACAGGCCTTGTACTGAAGCCAAGCTCCACGGCTGTGGCCTTGGGACACTTCCTTTGACTCACAGCCAGGGCTCCTGGCCAGCATGGCCCTGGGGTGAATCTTTATGGGGTAAGTGCCTGGCACTGCCCCCCACGGCACCTTACAGCGAGCACCTGACAGGCTTTGTAGACTGGTTAATAACTCTACTGCCCTCCCTAAACCAGAATTTCCTTCTACAGGCATTTTTGGGATCTCTCTCTCTTTAAAAAAAAAGATTTATTTGTGTGTATGAGTGCTTGACTGTGTGTATGTATGCACATTACATGTGTGCCTGGTGTCTGAGAGACCAGAAGAAGGCATTGGATCCCCTGGAACTGGAGTTACAGATGGTTGTGAGCCACCATGTGGGTGCTGCGAACTGACCTTAGGGCCTGTCCTCTGCAAGAGCAGGCGGTGAGCTCTTAACCCCTGAACATCTCTCCTCAGCTCTGGAAACACCAGATGGATGGAATTATGTAAGAAATAAAGAGTAAAACCCTGAAATTTCTGACTGTAAAACTAAGATATGGTTAGTGTAAAAATCAGAAAAATGAAATCAGGTCTATAATTTCAGATATTTGAGTCCTTCTTGGTCTACTTAGTAGGTCCCTGTCTCACAAGAATTTTGTATTATTATTATTATTATTAATTATTTTCAGATAGTGTCTCAGGTAACTCAGCTCAGCAAGGTGACCTTAGACACTTGATCATCTTGATTTTTCTTTTAGGATTTATTTATTTATTATTTCTTCCTGCATTTATGCTTGCAGGCCGGAAGGGAGCACCAGATGTCATCATAGATGGTTATGAGCATGGCGATGTGGTTGGGTGGTTGGGAACTGAACTCAGGACCTCTGGAAGAACAGTCGATGCTCTTAACCTCTGAGCCATCTCTCCAGCCCCTGCCTTCGTCTCTCCTTAAGTGCTGGATCACAGGTATGTAATAGCACAAAAACAATAACAATAACAACAATAACAATAACAACGACAACCACAACTAAGGTGGAAGAACCATGCATGATGGCAGATGCTGATAGTCCCAACATTTGGAGGATGAGACAAGAGGACTATAGCGAGTTCAAGGCTAGCTTGTGCTGTGTAGTGAGTTCTAGGCCAGCCTGTGCTACATAGTGAGTTCTAGACCAGCCTGTGCTACATAGTGAGATCACATCAAAAATGAATAAAAGAAAGTTCAGGACAGTCTGTTCTTAGAAACAATGGAAAGGCCGTATTTGTAGCCCAGCGACAGCTTACTTAGCTCTCACAGAGCCCTGAGCTCATTACTGAAAACAAAAGCATACATAACCCCGGGAATACAGAAAACTCTAAGGTAAACTAAAATCACCTATAATTTCACACAAAGAGGATGACTGTTAACCTGTCCATTTGACAAATACTGGATTTTAGGCTGAGCTAAGGAAGGGGTACCTGTGCCTCTCTCTCTGATGGCCATGCAAGGTTGGGGTACCTATGCCTCTCTCTCTGATGGCCGTGGGAGGTTGGGGTACCTATGCCTCTCTGATGGCCGTGGGAGGTTGGGGTACCTGTGCCTCTCTGATGGCCATGCAAGTGAGGTTGGGGTACCTATGCCTCTCTCTCTGATGGCCGTGCGAGGTTGGGGTACCTATGCCTCTCTCTCTGATGGCCATGGGAGGTTGGGGTACCTATGCCTCTCTGATGGCCGTGCGAGGTTGGGGTACCTATGCTCTCTGATGGTCATGGGAGGTTGAAAATGTGTAGTCACTACTATTACAGCTCTTTAAAAAAAATTTAACAAGATCATCAGAACATACCATTTCTCTTATTTTCCCCCTGCATTTAAAAATTCCTCAAAGACAGCATAAAAATTTAGATTATATTAATTAATTTGGTGTGTGCATAGGAGTGGGACATGCATGCCAAGTGGCAGTCAAGGGACAGCTTGCAGAAGTCAGTGCTGTCCTTTGACCATGTGAGCCTGGGGGATTAAGCTCAGGTGGTCAGGTTTGGTGACAAACATGCTTTACTGGCATTTACCTTTTACGCCACCAGCCACAAAGATATCAGGTGGGTGTGCGCTGTCCAATCACTCGGCCGTGCTGAGATCAGGGATGTTTGGATTGCTTTCTGCCTTTCATCCTGATGGGAACCTGCATATATCTTTGTCCTGGTGACATATTTTATGAACCAGAGCCCTACACAAGGAGCTACTGGGTAAGAGGTTGGCAATCCTTTTAGAGCTCTGGTTTGGCAAAGAGCTCTCCAGAAAAGCTGGTTTTGCCGACGCAGTCACCTTTGCTTCTAACTGGTGAGGTGCCATCCTGAGTGAGAAGGGATCTCAAAGAGCGGGGCCCAACACCCCCTCAGTGTTGGCTGGCTCTGTGACCATCACAGGATCTCAGACTCTTCGCATCTGTAAGATGGGTATTCCACACAACAGTCATTATGACAAAGGTTGGCCTCCCCTTTTGTCAGACTCTGTGTGCTAGGTCAGAGCCTGAGGGTTGGGGAGGGTGTCTCCATCTGGGAGGAGCAAGTACCACTGGGCCGTGACATCTGAACTCTGCCCGAACGTTCAGACAGCGCTGTCCTCAAGCTGTGAGATGCAGGTTCAGGGAAGTTACTGGAGTTACATCTTCTTTAGGTTTCCGTTGCTGTGTTAAAGTCCATGACCAAAAGCGAATCGGGAAGGAAGGTTTATTTGGCTTATATATCCCGATCATTGTCAATTATGCAGGGAAGCCGAGGCAGGAACCTGGAAACAGGACCTAAAGACAGGTCATGGGGAAGCATTTGCTGGTTTGCTCCCCAGGCTTGCTTAGTTTGCTTTCTTTTTTTTTTTTTTTTTTTCCGGAGCTGGGGACCGAACCCAGGGCCTTGCGCTTGGTAGGCAAGCGCTCTACCACTGAGCTAAATTCCCAACCCCCTTAGTTTGCTTTCTTATACTCTCCAGGGCCATCTGCTCAGGAATGGTACTGCCCACAGTGGACTGGGTCCTCCTACACCAATCATTAATAATAATAATAATAATAGCAATAACAACAACAACAATAATAATATACCCTACAGATAAGTCCATGATAAGATAAGATAAGATACAGATAAGTCATTTAGTGAAGGTATTTTCTTTTTTTTTTTTTTTTTTTTTTGGTTCTTTTTTTCGGAGCTGGGGACCGAACCCAGGGCCTTGCGCTTCCTAGGTAAGCGCTCTACCACTGAGCTAAATCCCTAGCCCCATAGTGAAGGTATTTTCTAAATTAAGGATCTCTTTTCCCCAATGACTCTAGTTTGTGTCAACTTGACAAAATTACCTAGCTCATGCCACGTAGCCAGTAAACTGGGAGAGTTTGCCAGAGTTCTTGCTCTAGGGCATCTGCAGGCTCTGGATCCTGTGCAGCATCCCATGAGGGGGAGGCACGGGCAGGGAAAGGGAATCTGGATGTAAGGAGGAGAGCTCCTGCAGCTCCTTAACTCAGCCGGGGGCCAGCCCACATGGCACACGGGGCTCGCTCCCACACGCCCTCCTCGTCCGTTTGCTGACTCTTACCGTTCTGGTTTTTTGTTTGTTTGTTAGTTTGTTTTGCTTTTTCTTTTGCTAGGTCAAGCAATTTTTTAAAAAGATTTATTCATTTATTATATATGCATACACTGTCTTCAGACACACCAGAAGAGGGCATCAGATCTCATTACAGATGGTTGTGAGCCACCATGTGGTTGCTGGGAATTGAACTCAGGACCTCTGGAAGAGCAGTCAGTGCTCTTAACTGCTGAGCCATCTCCCCGGCCCCAGGTCAAGCAATTTTTTTTTTCCTTTGGGTTCTTTTTTTCCGGAGCTGGGGACCGAACCCAGGGCCTTGCGCTTCCTAGGCCAGGTCAAGCAATTTTAATCAAGTTCATGGTCAGCTGCTAGTCTGGTCCTGCACTAGCCCAGAAGTGCTAGGAACAGTCTTCACTGTTGTCCCTTGTAGGGTGTCGCAGGTGGAACCCATTCTTGAATCTTCTTTCTAGTGGCGGAGTAAGGAACGTATTACTCTGGAGTGGTAGTCACGTTGAATTTATGGTTTGTCCAGATGAATTTACGAGCAGTCAGTGGTTTTTTTGTCGTCAGTCACGCAGTGAAGCCAGCGGGGCCATTCAGGAGGCATCCATCCGAATCCCAGGATGTGTTTTTGCCATTCGTTTCGGTGGTGTATATGACACATCGGTGACGGCCAAAAACTGCTTGTTGTCCTCCGAGTATCTTTTTCCATATGTGTCTTCCCCCACCCAGGCCCCAAGCCGCTGTGGCCGGTGACCTGCTGCAGCCCTGGAGTCCCTTCAGGACCTTCCTACTGTTCTGTTTTAAACCACAGTCTCGTTGAGATGGAGCAAATGCACCATGAGAGCCACCCTTGGATTTCGATCTTATTTTATTGTTTTTTTTTTCTTTTTTCCAGACAGGTTTTTATGCAGCCCAGGCTGGCTTTGACATCACTGTGGACCGGGGGCATACAAGGCAGTGATTTGGAGCATACTAAACATGAGTGTGCCTGCGTGTGTGAGTGTGTGTGTGTGAGTGTGTGTGTGTGTGAGTGTGTGTGTGAGTGTGTGTGAGTGTGTGTGAGTGTGCCTGCGTGTGTGAGTGTGTGTGAGTGTGTGTGAGTGTGTGTGAGTGTGAGTGTGTGTGTGAGTGTGTGTGTGAGTGTGTGTGAGTGTGTGTGTGAGTGTGTGTGAGTGTGTGTGAGTGTGTGTGAGTGTGCCTGCGTGTGAGTGTGTGTGAGTGTGTGTGTGAGTGTGTGTGAGTGTGTGTGTGAGTGTGTGTGTGAGTGTGTGTGAGTGTGTGTGTGAGTGTGTGTGTGTGAGTGTGTGTGTGTGAGTGTGTGTGTGAGTGTGTGTGTGTGTGTGTGTGTGTGCGCGCACGTGCGTATGGGGGGACAATGTGGAAATCAGAGGACTTTGTGGACTTGATTCCACCGTCACGTGGGCTCTGGGTATGAAACTCAGATTGCCAGGGTTGGTGGCAAGTGCCGTTACCCACTGAACCATCTCACCAGCCCCCATTTAATTTGTTTGAGGTAGGGTCTCAGGTAGCCCAGGCTGGCTTCAAGTTCTCTATGCAGTCAAGGATGATTTCTTGCCTCTACCTGCAGAATGCACCACCATGCCAGGTTTATGTAGTGCTGGTGCCTTCACGCATGCTGGGAGAGTGTGCGATGCATGCTGGGAGAGTGTTCTAGGCATGCTGGGAGAGTGTTTTATGCATGCTGGGAGAGTGTTCTGGGTGGGCTATGCACCCAGCTCTCCAGTACTCCGGCAGATCCAGGCATGGTGATGCAGCACTTAGGAGGCAGAGGCAGTAGGATGGGTCTCTGTGAGCCTGAGGCCAGCCTGGTCTACACAATGAGTTCTAGGATAGCCAGAGCTACCTGGAGAGACTCTATCTTGAAAAATAGAAGAAATATTCACAGAGATATTTTTGAGTTCAAGGCCAGGCTGGTCCTTATTGCTTGTTCTGTCTGTTTTGTTTTAAAGAGTGTTACTTATTTTTGTGCTGCTGGGATAGACCCCAGGACCTCATGAATGGCAGGCAAGCCCTCTGCCACCAAATTCCATCACCTCAGCATCTAAAAGACGTGGTAGTGAAAGAGCGTACCCCACAGTAGCTCTCGCTCTCCAGCCTCCACTTCTGAGAGGAGAGGTGGGTGGGGCTGAAAGTCCTAACCTTTAACCTTATAATCATTTGTTTTTCCAAACCTGAAGTTGTCTGGGGCTCTGCCCTAAGTCACGGAATTAGAATAAACTCAGCTGCTATCAAGGGGGGGTGGGGGTCTTTATTTTTAAAATCAAAATAGAAATTTGTGTATGTTTTTCTATTATTTATTTATTTGTGTGCACGCGGGTGTGAGTGGTATGTGTGCACACACACAGAGAGGAGAGAGAGAGAGAGACTTCCCTTCATCTTCTTTCTGGATCCAAAGGAAATCTTTAAGAATAGCGCTCACTTTCTCAGCACTGTACTAAAATCAAACAATGCAGACAGTGGCATGGCCCCTATGCAAGGATGACGTGAAAATTCACAAAGCAATCGTATATTTAAAAAAAAAAATTAGTGGCTTTTTGTTTGTTTGTTTTAAAGTCTTTCGAGATAAGGTCTCCCTGTGTAGCCCAGGCTGCCCTGGAATTCACTCTGTAGACCAGGCTGGCCTTGAGCTCAGATCTGCCTGCCTTTGCCTCCCGAGTGCTGGGATTAAAGGCGTGCGCCACCACTGCCTGGCTTATTATTAGTTTTTTTAATTTAAAAAGTTGTTACACTGTGGCGGGAGGGCATGGGTATGCTCTTCTCCCATTCCAGTAAGTGGCTCCCACGGATCAGCCGAGGCTGTCAGGTTTGGCAGCATTTACCCACTGAGCCATCTCACCGGCCCTCCACAGAACTGGGAGCAAACGCCGCCGGCTCGATTTTGTATCTCCCAGCCATGTCCATGAAATTGTGCGGTCATCCTTGCTCTTTCTGAAGATCCTTTCATACCCTCCTGCCCCCGCCCACCCCCAAGAGCCTTGGATTCTTCAGCAGCCACTCTCTACTCCTCTCCACCCCCCGGGTGTCCGTGGCCATCGTCTCTCTTCATCTCTGTGTAATTACCTATTCTGAACATTTTATGCAAGGACTATGCGGACATGTGGGCTTTGTGTCTGGCGGCTCTCACTCCGAATGACGTCATCCAGGTCCACACAGAACACAGAGCGTGCTAGCTTCTTCTTCCTAAGGCTCCACGGTTTGGATAGGCCATGCTCTGTTTATCTAGCCACCCTGAGGGCCACTTGTGCTGCTCCGTTGCTGTGAACGCTGGGTTAAACGGCAACAGGAAGATTGTCCGTCTGTCCGTGTAGGCGGGCATGTTTCCAGTTCTTTCCGGTGCACGCCCAGGAGTGAAATCCCTGACTCACACACGGCCGTTGTTTTTTCCCTTTTTTCAGACTCGAGCTGTTCTTCTTGCCTTCGCCCTCCCAGTGCAGAGGTTACAGGGGTGAACCCCCAACCCCAAACCAGGCTGCCATTGTAGCGTTTAATCATTTGAAAAACCGCCCAACTGTTTTTCCAAAGTGGCTATCATTTTTGCAATTTCAGCAGTGGCACATGAGGATCTCAATTTCTTTTTGCTTCTTTTCTTGCCCCATCCCCTCATGCCGGAGAGCAAAGTCTGCGCTTTGAACTTGCTGGGTAAGCGTTCTACCTCAGAGCTTCGAGCACAGTCCTTAAGCACTCCAGGCTTTTCAGGCCCTTGTCATCCCTCGCTACAGGGTTATCTTTGCCTTAAACAGAGTATGTACAGAGGGAACTCTCAGGGAGGTTTGGACATTTCTTGCTTTTTACAGTTTGTGGTGCTGGGACCAGGGCTTTGAGGATCATAGGCAAGAGCTCTCTACCACTGAGCTTTAACTGTATTCCTTATCGCTTATAAAGGTTCTCGGAATCAGAGAGAAGGAGCAGGATGCTCTTCCCAAGCCTGCCCAGCTGTGTTCAACCTCCAGGACGCACAAGGTAGAGTGTTGGAATGACTCTTGTGAGTTGCTCTTGACTTTTACACATGTGTTGTGGCCATGTGCCTGCATGCATAAATAAATGCAATCTTACAAGTCACACGTGTTTACAATTGCATGCATGCATATGTGTGTGTGTGCATGTTAGTAGTCATATGTGTGCACACATTTGTTCATGTTTATGTGTGTGCATGTGTGAGTGTGTGCACGCATGAGGTCAGTTTAAAGGTTTAATTTAGCTAGTCTGTAGTTCCTAGTTATTCAGTGAAGCACTAACTCACGTGTGGCAGTGCTGGTAGTTTGTAGATGTGATTATACCTGGCATGATTGGCTGACTCTGACCTACGCAGGTGAGAGGATAGATAGGAAAAACTTACTCTGTGGAGACGAGCTTCAGTGCTGAGAGACCAGCAGTCTGACATGTTTCTAACTTGCTAGCCTCTGGGTGGACTGGGCCCACTCCCGGCAATAAATCTCCTAGTGCCCATATACTGTAGGGTCTATATTTGGGACATGGTCTTGTTACAGATTCTTGAACTCTTGATCCTCCTGCCTCAGCCTCCTAAATGCTGGGATTAGAAACCTGTGTTCGCAAGCTAGCTCTTCCTTTTTGCCCCTGGAATACTCCTGGTACAGAAAAAGATCAACCATGCTTCCCACGGGCTAAACTTTTTCACACACACGCACACACGCATGCATACTCATGCTGCCTCCAGCTAGCACTGTGTTTCAGGAGAGGGAGCTGCTTCAGGCAGGACCTTGCATGTCCAGACTGTGCGGTTGACCCTCTGAGTCATCCCATAAGCCCAGCCCAGCACTGCTGGGCTTGTTCTCCTTGAACGTACAGGAAAGGTGCCAAGTCATCCTAACTTGTAATTTCGGAAGTCAAGTCTTGCCTGGCATTGCCCAAGGCATGGGTATCTCCCTGGGTGGAAAGAGGGCAGCCTCTGTGGGCTCTGATCGGGGTCATCCTACACACGGCTCTACATCAAATCTCAAGCTCAGGTCAGTTCTTTGTCCTCTCTCAGATACCCAATCCAAACTCCAGACCTGGCTGATGACTAGGACCAGGTCCAAGCATTTGCTCGAAGAGAACTGTTGATGCTGGTCACCCAGGAGGGACTCGGACCCAGTTCTGATTACTGTCCCCTTGATTTTTGTTTCTCGAACTTGCTCCCCACGTGGGCAAAGCGCATGCCACACGCTGGCACAGCAGGAGGAGGCTGCCTGGCCTGGGAGCTCTGAAGAGGTGCTAGGTCTGCAGAGAGCATCTGTTCAGGCAGCGCTGTGCTCTGTAAAGAATTCCCGTGGAGAAGGATAGTGACTGGCTGCTCCTCCAGAAGACTTGGGTTCGATTCCCAGCACCCACATGGAGGCTCGACCACTCCTAACTCCAGTTCCAGGGGATCCAACACTGTCTGCTGGCCTCCAAGGACACCTTTGTGACAGAGAACACAGACAGACAGACATATAAGTAAAAACAAACAAAAAGCCCACTACCACCAAAACTTCCTGCTGAGATTGCACTCTAGGAAAAACTGCCACGGAGGTGACCATGGTCAGCAAGATTTAAAAATTTAAAAAAAGATTTATTATGGGTTGGAGAGATGGCTCAGTGGTTAAGAGCACTGGCTATTCTTCCAGAGGTCCTGAGTTCAAATCCCAGTAACCACATGGTGGCTCAAAACCATCTGTAATGAAATTTAATGTCCTCTTTTGGTGTGTATGAAGACAGCTACAGTGTACTTATATATAATAAATAAATAAATCTTAAAAAAAAGATTATGTATACAGTGTTCCGCCTGCATGTATGTTGAAGTGTAGCCTTGAGTGACACAGTGGGGCTGGTGAGACTGTGTGAGCCCTAAATCAGAGTCAGATCCCCAGAACTCATTTAAGGTAGAGAATCCACTGCATAAAATAGTTCCTGACCTTCACGTACATGCAGTGGCGTGTGCAGCCCCCCTTCCTCTCTCTCTCTCTCTCTCTCTCTCTCTCTCTCTCTCTCACACACACACACACACACACACACTCACTCACACACACTCACACTCTCTCTCACACACACTCACACACACACTCACACTCTCTCTCACACACACTCACACTCTCTCACACACACACACTCACACTCTCTCACACACTCTCTCTCACACACACTCACACATACACTCTCACACACACTCATTCTCTCACTCACTCTCTCACAACACACACAGACATACTCTCACACACACTCATTCTCTCTCTCTCTCTCTCTCTCTCACACACACACACACACACACACACACACACACACACACACACACACACACAGAGTAAATAAAATAGATTTTGAAAACCAAAACCAACCAAGAATGGGCAAGCAGTGCTCCTTCTCCAGACCATTCTATGCTAAGACCGTGGTCACCTAACAGAGTCAGTGGGTTAAGCGTAAGATTTATTTGTGCCTCTCTCCAATTCCCACTGGCCTCAGTGGACAGGTTCTAGTTTTTCCTTTTTTTTTTGGTGGAGACTTGTGTAGCCCAGGCTAGTCTTGAACTCTCCAAATAACTGAAGATAACCTTGAACTTCTGATCCTCCTGTTTGTACCTTCTCGGTTCTGGGACCATAGGTGTGCCACACGTGCCTGGCTTATGTAGTGCAGAGATTAACCACAGGGCTTCCTGCATGCAGGCCAAGGCAAGCACCCAAGCAATGGGCAGCCCCCGGCACTCCAACAGAGTCCTGCAGCTATTCTGTGGACAGTTGTGTAACTTGTCTCAGGACTGGTCATTTCATTCTTGGCTAGCTCAGTACGTCTTTTTGTTTTTGCTTTTGTTTTGTTTTGTTTTGACCAAGTCTGGATTTTTATTACTTAAAAAAGTTGCGTATTTATTTTGCTTTCTGACTCTGTGCTTGTGCCTTTAACATTTGACAACGATTTCCTGCTCCTCAGTAAGGAAAGCCCTCTTGATCCTGTCACGGACACTCGAGACACACATGGAACCACCATAGGCCCTGCTAACGCACTTCTTTGTCTTCGACAATCCCATAAGGACTTTGGGTCTCACAGTGTGAACCCCTCAGTCTGCCTGGGCACACACTGCATGCAGATGTAGGTGCTTTCCCAACCTTCTTGGTGTAAAGGTAAACAATCCTGTTGCCAGGGGTTCGAGACAGCCTAGTTCTGTTAGAGGCTGTATTGTGGGAAAGCCTTCGACGGTGTGTCAACCTCTGGATTATCCTGAGCACCTCTAAGCACCGTCCCTGGAAGAGGAAAAGAAAAGGGTGGGCAAGTTTAAAGACCAAATGTCTCAGTAAGTCTTTTTATCTCCGAATGACAAGAGGGGAAATGATCCTTTAAACCTACCCATTGACCCATCAGGAGGCAAAGCTGCAGTCATTTAAAAATACAATTATTCCAGAGATCTAAGGTCTTCTCCATGTCTTGCAAACCCCCAAAGAGAAAAAGGTGGGGGCTCTTCTCCATGGTCTAGCTGGGTGAACTTAGTGAATGTCTCTCCTCAACCCCCGGCTCGCTCATTGGTAATGAGCTAACGCATCACGAGCGACACTCACTTTATCAATACAGAGCGATGCCAAGATATCAGACATCTTTATTCATGTCACTTCACAGGTCTGGCTGGCCCTCCCCATGGAGTGTGAGAGGTTAGTGTGCACACATGGGCCACTGTAAGTGGGATCGAGCACAGAATGGCTGTCATTCCAGTCTTTCAGGTGAAGAGACCCACGCGTGGCCTCTTGTAGATCATGTGGCCTTCGCTTCTCCCACCTGCTTGCCCACTGGTCCATTGCAGTCTCCAAGGTAGAGCCCGGGGAAGCAACTTTGGTCAAAGGTGCTAAGTTTGCAGCCACCACAGCACAACGGCCATTATTAAGGACTCTAAAGTCCTCCAGGAGAATCAATGAATCATCTCATCTCCTTGGGCTGGAGTCAAACAGCTTCTCACCGTGCTTCTGGGCAGGAGCCCAGGTTAGTTTAGGAGATTAGAAGCCATGAACCTGTTTTGGGGCTGTGGTGGGGTGGAGCTCATTGCTAAAATTCCTTCCGGAGAAAGACTTAGAGCAATGTGTACTTTGCCCAAGGTCTCAATGACAAACGGAGGTCAGACAAGCCTAGGTGAAGGCTGTGGTGACTCCTCTCTCCCTGTGCAGAGAAGCCATACGCAGGAGGGACGAGGGCTTCCCTGTAGCTGTGGACATGGAGCCCTGCCTCAGTTTCCCCTGGTCTCTCTACATGCTCCATCTCCTCTCCACAGGCTAAGAGCCGAGTGCGTGGCAGATACAGAGACCAACTGGATTCCCTTCCCCGTGCCAGGTGGGGCGAAGTATGAATGCTAAGCCCAACCAGGGTGAATTTTGCAAGGGTACGATGAGCCCCAATAGTGGTTGCTTGGCCCAGGAGACAGTTACCATGGTGTGTGTGTGTGTGTGTGTGTGTGTGTGTGTGTGTGTGTGTGTGTGTGTGTGACTGAAGTGTGTTGTGCCCTGGTCAGGTAGAGGCTGGGCAGTGAGCATTTCAGGAACGGGAGGTGTTACAGCGAAGACCCAGAGGGCCTCTAGGGAAGCTTTATCTAAGTGCTCAGACAATGGGAGAGTTAATGTAGAACATTTCATCATTACTTTTATAGACAGGATGAAGGGCCAGGCGTGGCGGTGACCGTCCTTACTGTAGCACCTGGGAGAGAGACGGAGGCAGGCAGATCTGTAAAAAGCAGTTTGCTGGAAGCTCTCTGGAGCCCTTTTCAGATTGGTCAGTTGATTATGGGCCCATCCCCGCCCCTTCCTGGGTCCTTTCCTCAGGCTGCACTGAACAATTGTCCCTCAGGGTTGGAGGAGTTGGAAGGAAAATGGGCACGAGGAAGGCACAAGCAGCAAACGTTAAAGTTTCTCTTTCCTGGAATTGTGTTTTGAAGTCATTTAACTCCTCTGAAACAAACCGTGCGATAACGGCACTATCACACCAGCCCTGCGCTACCACCTCCCAGACTGGCTAGAAGCAACCTGCCTGCAGCCGTCTGTGTGCTGGGTGGGTATGGCAGGCTCCTGAGGTGCCGGGAGCTGATCCCATCACTGCGTGGCCAGCACAGGCTGCTTGAGTCTTGTGAGCACGGAACCTCCGTTCAGCAAGCTCACAGAGGTTTAGAAACTTCTTAAAGAACTTTTCATGCCAGGCGACCTAAGTTGCATGGTCTGAAACATGGAAATGTCAGACCCCATGGCTTTCCCCGCTTCCTGCTTTGTATGTGGTATGGAGTGCATGAACATGTGTGTATTCATGTGTGTGGAGACTCAGGACGGTTGCGCAGCTCAATAGCGCTTCTCTCCTTTGAATAGAGCTCACTGGTATGCTGGCTCCGCCTTTGCCCTTCTAGATACTCACAGGAGGGGCAGCCACGTCCACCTAGCATCCTGTGGGTTCTGGTCCTCACACTTGTACTGATACTATGACCTTGCCAGCCCCAGTGAGTCCGTACTTCCTGCCCTCATCTATGTTCTTCCTCACCCTACGTGACTGCCCCATCTTGAGCTCCTCTAGCCCAGGGGTTCCTGACAGCTCAAGACAGGCCAGATTCACGTGTCCCTTACTCAAGTCAGACTTGTAGCGGCACCCGCTCCATGAACCAAGACCTGAACATGGTGAGAGAAACATTCTTGGAACGAATCCAGACGCCTCAACCTTGCCTTGTTCAGTTTTGAAGAAACTCCTGCTCTTACTCAGAATCTATTGAATTTAGTTTATCACAATATTCCAATGAGCCCAGTGACCCAAATTCTCATAAAGGTGTTGGTGTATGTGTGGGGGCTAGGGACTGACACCAAACGCTTTTCTTAATTGCTGTCCATTTCAATTCCTTTTGATCACACACATTTGTGTATATGTGTATAGCACATGCGGAAGTCAGAGGACAATTTGGAGGAGCTGGTTTTCTTTGCACCATGTGGAAACGACCAGATTAAAACTCAGGCTTAAGCTTAAATGCCTTTACTTCACTGACCCACCTGGCTGCTCCTCCACTTTACTGTTTGAGACAGGGTCTCTCGCTGAGATCAACTTGGCTAGGCTGGCTGGCTGGCTCTAGAGCTCGGTCTCTGCCCTCATCGTCCCCACTCAGGGATGCAGCTGCCATAGGCTTTTACTGGGTGCTGGGGCTCTGAATTCAGGTCCCCGTTTGTGTAGTAGGCACCTTGCCAATGGGGCCACCTTCTCCAGGAACCCACGATCCATGTCTTGACAAATGAAAAGCAGCAGCCAAGCAGACTATTCTAGCTTACAGTGTAGCCTTCCAGTGAGCTTCGAGCTTGGGATGGTCTTGAACTTCTGGTCCTTTTGCATCTACCTCCCAAGTCCTGCGCTTACAGGTAGGTATCTATAGCTTATACACTATATAATTATATATTTATGTGATATAGTAATTATACATACAATATACACTAGTGATCTATATAATATACACTGTATATATTATATTATATTATATAATTGTGTGTAAGTGCTCTACCAAAGCAAGCTGGACCCACAACCGAACTCTACCCTTTAATGAGAGCAGCAAGACGAAGGAATCAAGAACCTACAGTCTAGAGTAACTTGTTAGGGAGAGGGTGGGGGGGAAGAAAGGTGTTTTAGAAAGACGAAAGAACAGAGCAGCTTTTACTATGTAGCTCAGGCTGGCCCCTTTGGATTCAGGAACTCTTCCTGCCTCTGCCCTTCTGAAACAGGTCTCATCCATAAATCTCATGCTCATCTTGAGCTTGCTGTGTAGACAAGGACGGTTTTCAACTCTCAGAGGCTCGGAGCACAGGTGTGTGCCGCCGTGCCTGCAGCAGGTCAGAGCCAGTGCATGTTTACAATACACAGAGCCCTGGGTTGAACTACACTCTGCAGGATTCCAGTTAGAAAGAAAGCCAGTTTAGATCGTGAAACTGCCATTGCTGTAATGTGGTCCTGTGGCACACCAGACCTCTTCCTGTACACACACACCTTTGCCCACGTGGTACACGCCTGTGTACGCATGCCTGTGGGCATGTGTGGAAGCCGGAGGTTGATACTGGATGTCTTCCTAAATCACTTTTCCACTTTATTTGTTTGAGACAGGGTCTCTCACTGGACCTGGAGCTGTTTGGTCTAAACCAGCTAGCCAGGGGCTTCCCAGCACTGGGGTACAGCGGCCTTCACACCTGGCACAAACAAAACCAAAACCGGGTGCTGAGGTTCTACACCCAGACCCTCAGGCTTGTGCACCAAGCACTTAAGCACGGAGCCCAGCCCCACATACACACATGCCTGTCCCTCTGGCAGCTGCTTTCTGGAGAAACATAAGCTAGAACCAGGTCTCTGGAAGGTTACCTTGATTTTTGGCTGGTTTTGTTCCCTGCCCTTACTCCACCTGAGCAGTATAGGGCTCTGGTGAAGTACGGCTCATTGAAAATTCCCATTTCTACAGATTAAATAAAAAACACAATTAGAATTTTTAGTAGGTGCTAAAACTTGGTTTTGAAATTTTATTAAAAAAATATATTTGCAAACATATAAAATTTAGGATGAAAAATGCTCATTTTAAAACATGTAATAACTTAATATTTGCAAACATACACAGATGGTATAAAATCCACACCACTAAAAAGGTTAATGAGGTGGCACTGCGCTCACGGAACGAAAGCTTCACAGTGGTGCACGCAGGGCTTCTCGTGTCCTCGGAAGGGCTGAGAGCCTGGTGCAGGGAAGCCAGGGGAGCCACACGGCCGATGCAGTAGAGAGTGAGACCACTCCGCACGCACACCAACAACACGCTCTAAGGATTCACAGATAAAAGGGAAACACAACTTTGCATTTTTTCCCACTTCAAAGTGATATGTATTGCATTGCAGTGTTTGAAAGAGTGATGTCAAATCGGAATCCGAGGGAAACATTGCACAGCTCTCCTGCTGAAACTTGAAATGAAAAACAAAAAAATAAAACAACAAAACAACCTTACACCTAACCCCACAGGCTCCTGAGGCCCTGGTCCTCCAGGAAATGCTCTTGGTGAGCAGCTTCAAAGCCCACTGTGAGGTGCTCTGCCCAGACCCTGCATTTTGGATTCTTGAAAGCAGGGTGGGCACTGCTAGTTCCAGAGTGTGCACACTCTCAGCACAACTGAAGGAAAACAAAGGCAGGCCAGAAGAAACACATGGTCCTTAGTAGGTGTGCCCGAGGACAGCGGGCTTGGGCCGTGAGCCCTCAGTGCCTGACTCGCAGGGTCCTCCTCACGCGCCTGTGCCCTTCTCTTCCCTCTGAGCTGTGGTATGATGGCCGGCTCTGCTTTACTAGCAGTTAGGCACCGTCAGTTTCACAGGCTGCATTATTGGTATTAGAAGGGCAGTTACGGCCTCTACTCCTGAACTGAGAACATTTCAAAGGACATTCTTTGGGGGAAGAGAGCAATAAAGCTGCATGGTTTAAAAAGATTACTTACTAGTGGATTCAATGGCATTTATAATTAATTCCCATAGAAGATTCAGGCCACAGACAGAACCAATGCTTGCACATGCTGGTCATTGGTATCTAAGCCAAGCCTGGGCTAAGGCCTTGACTTGGGTTTGGAATGAACACCACTGCCCAGGCGAGCTGTGACAGTTCGTGTGGAGCCTGCAGGGGACAACGCCTTTCCTGATACTGATGGTCACGTAAGACTTAGCACGCAAAGTCAAGTGGGGCCCCGGAGAGGTAACAACGGGGAACAAGGCAGTCTGAGAGGACTGGGGGTCAGGGTGGGGGTGTCAGCTGGGGTGTCCACCCATTCAAAGACATAACATTAAGTACAAAACAAAGAGCAGTGTCACTCACTAGTGACACCCTAGACATGCTTGCTGCATGTTGAACTCTGGGCTACTCTTCCCAGACTCTATGGTCACCTGGGGCAGGGGTGGGTGTGTACACAGATGGACCAAATGGCCTAATGAGGTCTTCTGGACTCTGCCAACTTAGCGAGAAGCATGTCCAATGTCCCTCTCAGTCTAACGAAGGTTCCGGAAGACACTGTTAACATGCAAGCTATGCCAGCTAGCAGAGCATCTGGACAGCATGCCTGGACGAGGAGTAAGGCAACGGAGTGGACTCTGGCCAGGCTCAGCCAACCGCACCTACAGTCAGGCTTGGCCCGGGTCTCTGGGCTCACTCGGGCCCAGCTTCCTAGGAGTCCTGATCTGGAACTTCTGGCCTCTGACTTTTGAGTAAATGCTTGGAGCATGTAAATCTGGGAGCTGAAACAGGTTTACCTGCCTCCCGCCTCCATCCCTTCGGCACTCAGAAGTTTCCATCTACACCGAGGAAGCCTTCCTTCTCAGAGGTTCTCCTTCTGCTCATCTTAGTCATTCCTGGGATTAAGGGTGAAAGTATCCGGTCTGACTGCAGGCACTCTTTAGGGTACCCATGCTTCGCCCTCATATAATACTACATACACTCGAAAGCATCAGCGAAACTCACACACCTACTGGAAGAAGATGCTTTGAACCATCTGTTTACTCATGTCCACTGAGACCACTCGGGGTGACCACGCCTACAGGCGTGCATGTTCACCTTACGAGAACAGCCCTGCGGCTCCCTGACCACCACCTCCTACTGTCAGCAACATTCATCACCTCATCACAACTTTACCTTGCTTAGATGACACGTGAACAATTAATTTTTGGTTGCTATATTTACATACTATCATGAAACTATCCCTAACTTAGTATGAAAAAGACTAAGCTTCCCTGAATTCTGCACACTTCACACATAACTAGGTAGACAAGAGAAGACACTCAACTGAGAAGCAGAAACATTGTCCAGGAAGCATGTTGAGATCAGCATAAGCCAATCAAAGTGTTCTTTAGGCTAAAAAACTAAGACCAAAGTAAGTAATTAATAAGTAATTTTCTAAAACTTCAGCTAGAAAGAAATCGATGAGCCTTTGATTGAGTTCCCATTAAAGCTTAAGCAACTGTCCGGTGGGACCACCGTGCCTGCCAGCATTATTCACAGCGAGTCCTTACGCTAGCTGGTTGAGCCAACAGGGTTCTTACCCATCATTAAATAGTGCTCAGAAAAGTAAGCAGTGCATCTTAATTGGTTAAATACTAGAAAATGACCTGTATCATAGAAACGAAGACACTTTTCATTCAAAGAATATCTCAAAATTACTATTGCTGAAATAATCAAATTCTACATTAAAATATTACCAAACACCATTACATGCCATAAAAGAATAAATAGAAACCATGGCAGATCGATAGCAGCATCACAAAGCATTTCTACAGTTCTGCACTGCGGCCGGAGGGCGCAGCCTAGGAACACACTGTGAGGTCTGGGTCTCACACTTGCTTGACTCCATATTCTACAACGAAGGAAGGGCAGTGTGGGGACAGCTCCCTTTTCTGCATAGCTTTAAAACTGCTCTCAGCACATCTGAGGAATGGAACCAGAATGGCTTTGTCAGATTGGTCCACTGGTCCTTTGCCAGCAGTTAAGGAAAACAATCAACAACAACTTCAACTGTGTTTAGACGGAGAAGGAAATAAGGCTGCGCTTCACGCACAAACGTGACACTAAACTGCTGAGAGTTCACTAGAATGGAGCCTTCTGGTAGGATCTGGATCTGTGTGCCCCGGCCTCTGCTTCAACGGTGTGAAGCCTCCTCTCCACCGACCAGAGCCCTGCGGGCCCCACCCAAAGAGCTGTGCTTCACGGAGTCTGCGCAGGGCAGGGCAGGCCAGGGACACCTCCCGGAACACAAAGACATCCCAGAAGTCTTAAGGCCCAAGCGGGTGCTCATAGAAAATAGACTTCACTTGAACAAATACCTTCCAAAGAGTCGACTTAAATCCTGATCCTTAAATCTTGAAGCTACTCTGCGAGCTGACATTGAGTTCAGAGCTTCTAGGGGTAGAGGAGGGAGGGCGTGGGCTTCACTGAGGCTGGTGGCTCCTCCCAGGCCTGGAGAGCAGCTGACAGCCAGGCCCTCATTCCACACACGGGCTTACAGCTGATGAAAACGCCCACGGAACTCAACACAATGGTCTCTTGCTGTTTTTGTCAAACAAAGGTTTGCTGGTGATGCTTCACAGTGAAACCTCCATCATCACTGAGAACGTCTCTAGAAACATCCCTAAGGACGAGGCCCTCAGGCTCCTCGAAGCTCCATGTTCTCCTCAGACGTGCGTGAGGAAGCCTGCTTGTCTGGAGGTGGACCCTGTCCCTGCGCACTGCATCCACTGCAGTCATAGGCTGTGGTTGTCTTTGCTCTTGGTCAGAACCTGCAAGTAAACTTCATGAAGCGTGCTGAGAAAGCCGGAGTCATTCTGGAAGAGACGGGAAGGACACACTGCCTGTTACTTCCTCAGAACTCGCCTCTAAGGTAACCACTTAGGAACACACAGAACTGACTAATTCCCCAAATAACCTGCCCCCGAGACAGTCACACTTACATCCACCATTCCATTTTCCAGGAGGATATACCTGGGAAAGGAGGCTGCTGCCAGGCAGGTTTCTGAATTTGCACCAATATACACTAAGCCTTGTCAAGCGTGAAATTAAAAACTAAGCAGACACCTGACATACCTTTATTAGATGTATCAGTGTGTCCTGGAGCTGAGACCTGCTGAGAATAATGGAAGGCTTCCTCTGATTTTCTGCTCCAATAGTGAGGGGGGAGGGGCAGCTGGCTTTCCTTTCTAGGTCTGCAGACCTGGGAACTGTTTGCTGGAACACACTGGGGGACAGCAGGACTGAAGATACTGCTGTGGTTGTTGCAGTAACCAATGGAGGGCCTGCGATCTGTGGGACACAGAATAATAGTCATTTCTGTTATCTGAGCCACTCGGCCTGCCTGCCCCTGCCCTTAAGACCTTATGTGTATGAGTGCTTTGGCTGCATGTATGCTCATGGAGGGAGGGAGGGGAGAGAGAGAGAGAGAGAATGTGTGTGAGAGAGAGTACATGTGAGAGAGAGAGTGTGAGAGAGAAAGAGAGTGTATGAGAGAGTGTGTGTGAAAGAGTATGTGTGAGAGACAGTACATGTGAGAAAGAGAGAGTGTATGTGTGTGTGTGTGTGTGTGTGTGTGTGTGTGAGAGAGAGAGAGAGAGAGAGAGAGAGAGAGAGAGAGAGAGAGAGAGAGAGAGTGTGTGTTGCCCACAGAAGGCAGAAGAGGGTGTTGGATCCTCAGGCAGGAGCATCGGTACCGCTCAGCAGGTGCAGAGCCAGCCCTCCAGCCCCTTGGCTTGCTTTCTGGTATAAAACTGGGTTAGTTGCTTCTGCTGATGACCACACAACAGGACAGGCTAACTTAAAGCAGACAGAAGGTAACCTCTGAAAATCCAGGAGAGGAGAGGAGAGGAGAGGGGACAGGCTCATAAGCAGGTGAGCGAGTGCCGTGGGAGAACTGAGTCTTTCAGGTTGGCAGGTGAATGGAGGGGTGGATAACAAAACAAGGCAGGTGCTTATGAGAGGAGGAGGGACGTACACAGGTGAGGAGGCTTTGTCATCACAAGTAAGGGACTGTGGCAGGACAGTGGCTGTCTCCTGGGATGCTTCATTTTCCAGGAGTACCTCTTATAGAGACCAGGTTGATATACGGCCCAGCACCCACCCACTTACAAATGATCCACACGGCCCACCCAGTGGCTGACCCGCCCTCTATACAGTCAAGACGTCTATACAGAGTTAACACAAGGTTTCAGGCCACAGCAACTCTGTCCTAAAAGGGCATCTGAGACAGGACAGAGCTGGAATGCTACAGCTTTTCACTAAGGTGGTAAGAGCCCACCTTACACCAGAAGATCCCACAACTGTTCAATGTGCTCTCCAGGGGTGGGGGGAGGATGTCCCAGGGCTGGGGAAATGGCTGAGTGGGGTGAGTGCTTGCTATGTCTTCACTGTGTTAGCCTGTGAGGCCCTGAGTCTGGATCTCCAGGAACAAACATCTGTGTGGGGCACAGGAGACAAAGACAGCAAGATGGCTAGGCTCAAGCAGAGACCCTGACTCAATAGATAAAGTGGGGAACTGACAGAGACACCCAGTGCCAGCTCTGGCCGGCACACACACACACACACACACACACACACACACACACCCACACCACACCCACACACACACACACACCCACACCACACACACACACACACACACCACACACCACACACACACACACACACACACACACACACACACACACACACACACACACACACACACACACACTTACTTACTTACTTACCGGGATGGCACTGGGTAACACCTTAGGCTGGGCAAATACTTCAGGATCCTGGTTTTGCTGCATAGACTGAAATGTTTAAAGGGGGAAAAGGATGAACAGATACAGCAAGCTTCAGTTAGTTGTCGGCGACAGAGCAGTGTTATTACCCAGGAACTTGTTGGTAATGCTCCCAGTGACTCATCTCCACAACGAGGGCCCTGGACAGCAGCTCCTGTGGAGTCCCCGAGGGATGTGTGGACAGAGCCTGTCAGGTGACTCTAAGAAGTGTGATGGGGACTGAACTCAGGGCCAACTCTACTAGTGAGCCCTATCCTCGGCCCTGGAGTTTGTTTCAGTCTAGAGGTTGAGACGCACCTGAGTTTGCAATCTTCCTGTCTTGGCTTCACAAGCGGCTGCTGCACACAGAATGTGCACGATATAAATGATTTAAACGTTTTCTGCAGTGCTGGAAGCTGAACTCAGAGCCTCGCGTATGACAGGCAAGTTGCTCTACTGCCATTGTCCGCAGTCCCAAGTTCTCAGAGGTCCTCTGACCCTGGTTAGTGGCACTGAATAGCCTGCATCCTAAGTACACTGTAGGGGCAGAGAACGTCCTGGTGTTTTGTTTTGAGACAGGGTTGTTCAGCCGGTCTCTAACTTGAGACCCTTGTGCCTCAGCTTTCTTGGCAATGGTTTTACAGGTGTGCACTCTCATGGCCTTGGGAAAGCATTAGTGCAGCACAGTAAACATGAGAGCTCCATGCAGACCAGGTCTTTTTGTTTTGATACAGGACAGCCTTGGCTGGCTTGGAGCTTGCTATGTAGACTTGAAATCACAGATTTCTACTGAAACATAGGCGTGTGTGCAGTGCACTATACCAGGCAAGAACAAAATCTTAAACTTTGGCTACTGCCATCTAAATGGGTATTCACATGTATGTAAGTGGTTCCTGCCATCTAAATGGGTATTCACATGTATGTAAGTGGTTCCTGCCATCTAAATGGGTATTCACATGTATGTAAGTGGTTCCTGCCAAGCAGCCTGCAAGAGTGTGGTGCTGTCTTCTGGGGCTGAATGTGAAGACGACAGGTGCAGACCATCGCCTGAGCGTCCAGATTAACTGCGAGTTGGGACAGACCCTTTCCCCCTACAATCAGAAACCTAAACTCTCTTCCATGCCCTTTTTGTAGTCTATGAGAGCAAAGGAGAGGATCGAGTGACACCTACACACAGCACAGAGCCCTGTCACTGAGCAGAATGCTCGCTCCTTTCACGTGTCAGACCCAAATGCTGGCAGGCAGGCAGGCAGGCAAGCAGCAGGCAGCAGTCATGGAGCGGCACACTCCCTTCAGGCTGTGACCATGCGATGATCACAACAACTCAGCTCATTTTCTCGCTGGTAAATCTGCTGCTGATGAGTGACTTTGACAGGCAAACCTCTGCTTTACCTCTGTACAACCTACCATGAAGCCTCACTGACACAACATTTTAAAAATCCACTTGTCCACAGTGCTCAACCCAGGCCCCTAATGCTCAGGCCCAAGTGATTGACAGCTTGCTCTGGAATGGGTGGCCTGACTCCTGTTTCTGACATTAACAACAAGTCACACTCCTTAACTTACAATGTATTCCTCTTCCAATGCTAACTCCTCCAGGTTTGTTTACACAGCAAATCTGAGTTACTACAAAACCTGGAAAATCATTTATGCATGCACACATGTGTACAAGAATGCACACGTGTGTATAAGAATACACACCAAGTTCAGTTTCAGACCATAGAGAGGTAAGGATGGACAGGGATCCCCCCCCCTTCTCGTGTCTCTTCCCCCTCCTGCTCCTGTCTTACCTGGAGGGTTGGAGCAAGCACCATGTTGCTCAGGGAGGCTGCGACTGCTGCTCTTGCTGCTGCTGTCTTAGAGGAAGGCTCTATGAAGCTCTCAGGGGTGGCCAGCTGGCCAGCTGCCGAAGAAAAGTTGGGTGCCATCGCACCTTTTCCAAGTGGCTGTGCCTGTATTTGGTCATGCTGTGGGGTCAACCTGAGTTTCTGGAGCAGATCAGAGCTTGGGATGGCCGTGCCAGCTGTGTTTGCCAGGCTCACTGGGGCTCTGAAGGGGCTCTGGCTAGCAATCAGACTGCTGTGGCTTAGCTCAGGGACGGGCTGGTTCAGGAGTGGAGATTTCTGCCTAGGTGTGGTCCTTACTGCTTGCATCATGGTGCTATTCCGAGGTAAGTGGGGAACTTGTGTGGTGGGAGCTTCAGCTGGCAGAGTGGGGCTGAGGACAGGGCTCAGTGGGAGAGTGTAGCTTGGGGGATGCTTGTCGCCCGACTGTGCAATGGAGGCGGGAGTGATCAGCACAGGGGCGCTGACTTCAGGCTGGACTGTGTGGTGAGTGACAGAATGGACACCCAGGTTTTCAGCCTGAGGGGCTCCCCCTGACTGCTCAAAGGGAAACGGGAGGAATGAGCTGGGCTCTTTCTGTGGTGCATCTCCCAGCAGCTTGTCCGTGTCTTCTGACTCTAGGCCCATAGGTGCTGGCTGCTCCTTTGGCAAGGAGGTTCCAAATAATTCTTCCACCGTCAGATGCTTGTGACCGGATGGAGCAGACTGAAAAACAAGAGCAAACGGCGCACTCGAAGAACGCTTCGGAGACCAGCGGACCCACAATCCTCTTCCAGCACGCACACATACACGTGGACAGTGGAGGAAAGCAGCCCAGAGCATCCTAAGATGCAGAAAGTGGTTGCCTGCAGGGCTCAGAGGCTCACCAAGGCCGAGCATGGGAGCTGTGTAGTGACAAAGTTCTGTTCTGTGGAGTTCTAGATAACGGTTTTAGCATTTACTTTGTTTCCCCTGGTGAATGTGGCTAAGGTTGGGGCTACACGCAACAAAGCTACCCGAGTCAAGTGCTCATGTTAGTGACACAGTGGCAAACGGTGCCAGTGTGGAGAGAGGGACTGAACTCCTTGATAGAAAGCTAGCATTGTACGGCAGGAACCTAAACACCCAAAACAACCGACCCCTTGGCCATTCTCCTCCACATCCTGAGAAGGAGGGAAACGCTTACAGACTTTACAAGTTGGGGAAGTGGTTCTCTCACCTAGCACATGCACATGCATAAAGAGTTTATTTTTATTCCTCTTTTTGTGTGGCCTTATATTTAAAGTGAGATTCTGAATCTGGAGGTTTTCTGTGTGTGTGTGTGTGTGTGTGTGTGTGTGTGTGTGTGTGTGTGTGTGTGTACTTTGAGACAGGGTCTTTTCACACTGCGTGGGCTGTCTGGAACTATGTAGACTGGGTTGGCCTCAAACTCAGGAGAGATCCTCCTACACAGTGAGTCTACATCAAAATCTCTTTATAAATTACAGAAATAAAGAGGAGTAATTAATAAGTAATAGCAACAGTTCACAAGGCTCAACCTCCTCATATCTCTACTTCTCCCGATGCCACTACCTAAATAAAAGATAATGAGGTTCAAGTCTCAAGTCTTAACTGGAAAATTTCCATAACCATAAACATAAAAATATGTAATCACAAACACAACCGGGACAGCTACTTTACAGCTCTACCTCAAAGCTAGTCTTGGTGGATAGATGTGTCCCAAGCTGGCCTTGAGGTTTCAACAAACCTGGTTCAGCTTCCTGAGTACAGAATGTCCAATAGATAAAAAAAATTCTTTATGATAAAACAAAACAGTTAAAGATTCTGTGAGGAAAAAAGAACTAAAACTTGCATGGGTAGTTCATGCCTAGAATCCCAGCACGGGGAGACTGAGGCAGGAGGACCAGTCTGAGTTTAAGGTAATCCCAGGCAACAAAGAGTGTTTCTGACAAGCAACCAACCCAGCCAATCGATAACCCCCACCCTCCCCCACCTCCACAAAACCAACAAACAAAACCCTCAGCCCCCACTAAGCCGGGAGCAGAGTAGAATTTAGGAGACGTTGGCCGAGGATCAGAAGTTCAGGGTCACTTCAACCACCTGCTGAGCTCCTTACTCTGTTGGCGAGGCAGAGAGGCTGTGAGTCTGTCCTCACGAACCAACCCATCCAGTCCACATAAACAAACAAACCAGAGGAAAGGAGCCGACAACAGTATTTACATTCACTAATGGATCACACTTTCACAGACACATCAACTTCTAGATATAGTTACTCTGAAAAACAAAATGTTTCGGCTATTCTGCAGAAATTTCAGGTAAGAAGTCATACTTCTACATTAAAGAGTAGGAACAATTAAACCAAATAAAAAACAAAAGCAAACACACTGGGGAAAGATTACCAAGAGAACTTGCTAAGTGAATTATGAAAGTGAAGTGTATTTTTGTGTGAGTTGTATTTGCAGTATATGTACAAGTTCATGTGGATATAGGGGTGTGTGCATGTAGGTACATGTGCATGTATGTGGAGGTGAGGTAGGGGTCAACGTCAGTCACTCTTCACCCTGCAGAGGCCAGGTCTCTCAATGAACCAGAGCTCGTCTATTCAGCCACACTGGCTGGCCAACCAGCTCTGGAGATCTGCCTTCCCAGTGCTGGAGTGAGACGAGAGCCAGTGAGCCCCGCTTTGTATGTGGTGCTAGGGAGGTCTGACTGAGCCTCTCCGAGTGAAGGCTCTATCAGGTGGGATTTAGTACTAAGGCCTGGCAGCAGGAGGTGCTGCCCAGCACTAGATGGCAGCATCATTAAATAAACAGTTAACTCTGTGCAAGGGATCTGTAATCGGTCTAGACGATCACACAGCTTTCTGACAACAGCCAAACTTCAGTGCTTTGTAATTCCTTGGTTTTAGCTGAAAAAAGGTGCAATTTTATTTTATTTTGTGTTTTTGAGACAGAGTCTTGCAATGTAGCCTCCATAGTCTTCAAACTTGTATTTTCCTACTCATTTGCACACTTGTAGTCCCAGCCCTGGGCTGGCAGGGAGAGATGGGTAATGGGGACCTTCTGAAGCTGTGGGCTAATGAGAAACTCTACTAAAAACGAAATGAAATAAAATAGGAGACAGAGGTAAGGAACGGCACTCGAGGAGTACTGCCTGTCACACACACACGAGTGTGAGCACCTGCATGCACACGTGCACGCTTCCCATACTCTGCTCGGGAGGTGGAGAGAGGATGACCAAAGTTCAAGATTGGTCCTCGGTTATCCGGAGTCTGAGGTCAGCCCGGGTTATTACATGAGACACGGTCTCGAAACAAGTGAGAACAAGGGCAGACAGGTAAGGGAGACTTGGTATACACTGTACACACAACTGTAATCTAACGGCTTTGCCGTTGTACACTGTGTGTTATAAAGATCAACTTCCATACTCATACTTAATTCATAATAGCCACAAAACTGCAGACAACCCAAACGTCCTTTAATAGGGAAATGTTCCGAAATGGTTAGACTAAGTTATACAGGTTGAGTGTTCCTAATCTAAAAACACACCATCTAAATTCTCCAACCTCAAAATCTTTCAGATCCCAATGTGAGGCCACAGATGAAAACGCATGTCATGTCAGAGGTCAAAGTTATAACAGAAGCACATGGACAATTATTTTTAATCTTACTATCAGGTCACATCTCTGTGAAACACAAGTGAATTTCTAGTTCCGATGTTGCTGTGCTTAGGGAGGGCAACACAAAGCAGTGGCTCTGTAAACCCACCCACAGGACAGAATTACACATGGAGGCGTGCGTGCACGTCCTACAACTGAGATCTATGAGCATGATGGTGTGTGGCTCCTGTCACACCCTGGCATGACAGTATGCCACGCTTTACTCAATGTTCAGTAGGAAACAGGGGATGAGTACATGGACTTTTCTGACAGAATCTGCTTTTGTTCTGAGGAGCTGGGGTGACTGCCACACCTGGCTCCTTCTCAACTACTTAATGCTTTACATAAACACAATCGACACGATTAATGGCTTAGTATTTGTTGTTTTATCAGACCACCAACTATAAAGAGAATGAATCAATTCAATAAATATTTATATTTCTAGGTGCTAAAGACACACGCATTGATACAAAGTGAGTTCTGGTGCAGCCAAAAATATAGAGAAACTCTGTCTTGAAAAAAACCCAAGACACAGCCTTGAACAGGGAGAGAAAACAGCTGGTCTCGGGAAGGTGTGGTGTACACCTCTTTTATCCCAGCACTGAGGAGTAGGACAGGCCTGGTCTAAATAAGCTATTTTCAGGCCAGCAAGGACCACATAGTGAGACCCTGTCTCATAAAAAGAAACAAGCAAATGATCTACAGGTCCCATTAGCATAGGACAGTAGATAAAACTAAACCAAACCAATGAAAGCTAATGAAAGACAGTAAGAAAATAAGGTAAGTGGAGGACGGAGGGCAGAGGGGTGACAGCAGACCCTAACTAAGAAGTCATGAGAGACAAGAAGAAAATGGACACTGTCATAGGAGAAAAGTACTGAGAGCCAAGGGAAGCCACCAGGCCGCAGTCCTGTGTTGAGCAGGGGCTACGTGAGCCTGGTAGATGATAAGAGTTGATGGCTCAGGGAGAGGGGCAGGCCAGAGGCAGGGTACAGTCTTATGGGCCATTACTATGAGTGAGACGGGACACCACTGGAGGGCTGTACAAGCAGAGGATCACCCTGCTGGCCTGGCTGAGCACAGACAAGGCGGTACCCAAGAGCAAAAGCTGAGGAACCAGGAAGGAGGCTGTTGCACTGTTCACGAGAACATCTCATGGGCTGGGTATGTGCTGTCATGATGTCACACACAGGATCTGACAGACAAGCGCTAAACCAAGCTTGTACCATGGTTCAGACCCTTATGAAATGGTGCTGCTCTGTACGAACCTTATCTTGTGATCCAGAGGGTGTCTCTTCTAGAGTCTCGGTGCTTCCCAGATTAGAGAGCTGAGAGCTTGGCTGTAGCCCCGGACTGGAGATATTTGAGCCGCCCATCTGATTCTTGGAAAAGAATTAAAAGAAAAAGTCTATCATCTGAAAAAGGACTGCTGTCTAAAATCTGGTTCACATTTGAAGTATCGAAAATACTTTAAAAATACCACCAAGATGTTCTATCATTTTTCATCTTAACTTCTATAGTACAATTTCTATAAAGTGGAGAATCTATTTCTTACATGGTAGCTCCAACGGTTATCGCCTTAATCACCCATCTTTAAGGGAAAGATACTGTTATTTTGCCAGATTTCCCATAACTTAATTTACATGGGATGTCTTATCTGTTCAGAGGCCATTCTACGTCTACCTCAACAGCTGCAAAGCACTGTCACAGTGTCGAAGTGCTCCCCTGTGCTGGCTCACTAAGGTCGCCACTTCTGAGCATTCCAGGAAACCAGTGGTCTGTTCTGTCATGGTTTTGTCTTTTCAAAACTGCTAAAGTGGACTGGGTACAACCATGGTAATGGCTTGTCAGTTGGCATAAAGCCTTGAGGAGTTATGCAAACTACAGGATCAGTGGACTCTTCCTTTTTAATTGTGGGGTATAACATTTGCCTTGTTTTCATTTTAAAAGATTTTTATCTATGTGTATACGTGTTTTACCTGCACGTATGTCTGTGTAACGTGTGTGTGCCTGGTCCCTGAGGAGCTGAGGACACTGTGATGTGGGGACTGGGGACTGAACAGAGTCTTCTGGAACAGCAGCAGGGCGCTTAACCACTCAGCTATCTCTCCAGGACATTCCATTCTTAAACTATTTGTCTGTGTGCAGTAATCACGTGTGTGTGCAAGGAAGCCAGGTAAGTCCCTTGAGACAGGGTCTCACGATGAACCTGGGCTCACTGTTGCAGCTGATCAGGCTGGCCAGCAAATCCTTTACCCTTCTGTCCCCCACTCTCCATGCCATCCAGCTGGGGGTACAGGCTGACACAGCCATGCTTTTATATGGGAGACGGGAATCAAACTCTGGTCCTCATGCCTGTAAGCTCTTTATAAACTGAGACATCTCCTTGGTCCCTGTGTTCAGTGTTTGATTATGAATATAGCTTCAGGAATTTCTATACAGACAAAAGTTTCATTTCACTGGAGTAGAAATGTAGCAAAGATAATCAGGGTACAGTGGTAAATACATTTTTCTTCTAAAAGGTTTTTTTTTATTGTTTTGTTTTGAGAAAGTCTTCCTATGTATTCCAGGCTGACTTTGATTCATGATTTTCTTGCCTCAGTCTCCCCACTCCTAGGTATGACAAGCACATCTGACTCAGTTATAGGGTTTTTTTTGGTGCATGCAGACATTGGGTTCTGTGTGCAAATATGTGCACGGGGAGGACAGTGACTGACGCAGGAAGCCCTCACTCACTCTGAGGCAAGGTGTCTCACTGAACCTGGAGCTCATGGATTCTGCTACACTGGCTGTCCATCAAGTCCCACAGATCCTCTAGTGTCTGACTCCCCAGCCAGCACTCCCCTGAACCCCAAAACATGGGTACTGTAGGGCAAGCTTGGACTTATGCTTCTACAACAAGCACTTTACTGACTGAGCCCTCTCTCCGGTACTCGGCTAAGTAGTCTAATGTTTACATGTATGACCCAGTTTGAGCTGAATTTGCACAAGGCGCTGCAGTCTGCTTAAGGTTCCCTCTGTGTATATCTGCACACATACAGACATCCAATCACTTCAATCCCATTAAGTTCAAACCGGGGGAAGTGACACTGCAGTGACACTGTTTTATTGATGAAAAGGATGCTTGGTTGGGTACCTGGCAGAGCTTGCTGAACCTGCTCTAGGCACTGGGTTCAAAATAAACAGAAATGTGGCATACACAAGAATCCTTACGTGGTCACCGGACAGACACGCCATCACGGCACCCTGGAAACATTTGTTGCAGATTTTCTAAGTACTGTATATCGAAACAACAAAAATGAACAAGAACAAGCAACTTCTCCAATCTTCAATGCAGAGAAAGAAAAATTTCAACGAGAAAAATAAAAGTAATTTTCTTAATATTGTACTACTCAGAAACATGCTCAACATAGGGACAGGGACTCGAATATTAAATGAGTGAACAGAGTACTGTATTTTTTCTATTTAAATGATAATTCTAATATTATTTTAGAACATCAAATTTTGTTTTGTTTTAAAAGACAGGATCCCTTCAGATTGGTGGACTCAGTTCGTAACCAAAGCTCTTTGAACGGGGTCATCATCAGTCACTACAGACCCTGCTACATGGAATGACTGGCCCTGAATATTAGACAAACAATATTGTTCCTAAGAAGCTCTTACAGCAGAAGGTAATGCTTAGAAATGTTAAAATCTGGGAGTTTCCCTAAGGGAGGCAAAGTCCCGCTATGTCATTATTTGTTCAGGTGAGGCTAGAGGACCTGGACTCGGCAGGTCACCTGGTGACCACAGGCTGGGGCTGTACTCCAATAACCCTTTCACCTGGGGACAGGCAATGACAGGTCTCAGCTCTACTGTGCTCCAAGTGGCTCTTGAGTTACTGGACTCTGCAATCCTTACATAGAACTTGTGAGATGAGCTCTGTGACTGGGCACCTTACTAACAATTCTGAAGCATCTCGGGCCTCTGCTGAAGATCTGTCCTGTGTGGTATAAGGATGGCAGTCAGCCATACTATCAGGAGATGTGTATAATTACATACAAATGTGGAGGGTTGGGGTTGGGGATTTAGTTCAGTGGTAGAGGCCCTGGGTTCGGTCCTCAGCTCCGGAAAAAAAAAAAAAAAAAAAAAAAAAAAAGACAAATGTGGAGGGTTGCTTTAATCTTTGAGGAGGCTTAATCCCTAGTGTTATATAAACTGGCTAAGGCGGTACATGCTTAGAATTACAGCAGTGGGAACTGGAAGCAGAGTTCAAGGTCATCTCGGCCATTAACGTTTGAGGTTAGCCTAAGTAAGAATCTCTCATCTACTAATTCCATTTGAAATAATTAATCTTAGGAGGAGATTAATACAATATATGGTGATGCAGCTCCAGGACTGTAGTGCTGAGGGGTTAAGAAAAAGAATTAAGAGAAATCTAGGGTATTATTTATGTAACTGGGCATGTGAGTTCGAGGCCATGCTGGTTCACGAAGTGAGTCCCAGGTCACCCAGTGCTACCACAGTAAACCCTGTCTCCGCTGTATCAAGTGAGATCTCGCAGGCACTTCCTGTAAGATGAACAGTTATTGCCTATATAAATGCGGATCTGCAGTAATGAACACATCACAAACGCACAGCTAATGAGATCAACACACAAACAACTGTACACATTTGGACAGAGTTTTAGAAGGACGCATAACAAAGTATTATCAACAATTATTTCTAGCTGGAAGAATTACTGTATTCTCTTCCTTTGGTTTATTAATTGTTGAACATAAAATTTTCTATAGCATTATACACTGCTTGCCAAGCAAAAATAATGATGTTCCTACATTCTGATGAACAATTAAAAATACTGTTCTAGGGGTTGGGGATTTAGCTCAGCGGTAGAGCGCTTGCCTAGTGAGCGCAAGGCCCTGGGTTCGGTCCCCAGCTCCGAAAAAAAGAACCAAAAAAAAAAAAAAAAAAAACTGTTCTAAATCTAGGAGTTTGTCTTGCGGCCGAAAACAATGGGAACTGGGCTAGCTGTAAAGGTCTGTGGTTTCAGCTATCTTTCATTACATGAACTATAAACCTTGGTAAAAAGAAGCTACAGAGACTGTAGAGGGGAAATACTTACAAGGTTTAAGTTTCAAATAGTCTCTTATAAATACTATGCGGAATGCTGGCCTTGTACTGGGTGTGGTAGTGTACTCCTGTAATTTCAGTAGTCAGGAGGCTGAGCCAGGAGGATCATTTGTTTGAGGCTAGCATGGGTTAGAGTAAAAGAGAGGAGAAGAGGAGAGAGGAGACAGGAAGGGGAGGAAAGGGAGGGAGGGAGGCAGAGAGGGAGGGAGGGAAGGGCCTTATATAAACTGACAGAACAGGGAGGATTTAGAATTACATCTAAGGCCTTGCTGACCCTCCCTTGCCTTGGCTGACAATTTCCCAAGCAAGCCAAAAAGAAACAGAGAGACTGTCTACTGCCACTGGGGAGTCCTTCCAAACACTCAGACGTAGAGGACCACTTATTTCTGATACCAGCTCCATATGGTAAAATAGGCAAGCAAGGCAGAAAGCAAACTTGTATTTATAAAGAAGCCCTGCTTATAGTCTATATAAAGACAAAAAGAAAACCCTATAAACAAAATGTTAAAAGATTTAACAAATCTTCAAACATTTCATTTGAATCTAACCTTGGATAACACCTTATATATTCTAGAATGCTCTTTACAACAGATGCTGTCTGCACTAACTACTTTTGCAGTAATTGAAATCAGAAAGCTCATGAGGTTTTTAGACTGCCCACCTGACACTAGAGTTCTAGTGTCTAAGGGCTGATACAGAGGTAGATAACATACTCACACCATGGAAAGTGTTCAAAGAAAAAAGTTGTCTTTCTTCTTGTGTTTTTTGCTTCTTGGCAGAGAAGCCAGGGCCACTCCTTGTAGAACCTGTCCCACTGAGCAGTGTCTAGCTCCTGTCTCATGGGCATTCTGACCAAAATCACCGTGACTCAGGGTAGTGACCATCAGTACCCAAGTGAACACAGAGGCAATGAGAAATAGCACAAGGTATTTTTGAGAAGTGATCTGTGGAAAATAAACTAGCCTTTAAACGAAACCAAACAACAACAAAATAAGCAAACCCCTAGATTGTTATTTGATTTTAAAAATCATAATTATAGGGCTAGAGAGATGGTTCAGCGGTTAAGAGCACTGACTGTTCTTCCAGAGGTCCTGAGTTCAATTCCCAGTAATCACATGGTGGCTCACACCACCTGTAATGAGATCTGATGCCCTCTTCTGGTGTGTCTGAAGACAGTGATAGTGTACATACATACATACAATAAATAATTAAAAAAAATCATAATTATAGACAACTGCTTTCCCAACATCTAGTTTCTTTAAAATACATTTTTTAAGATTTATTTTATGTGACTATTTTGTCTGAATGTATGTATGTACACTGTGTGCATTCCTGGTGACCATGGAGATCAGAAGAGGTCATCAGATACTCTGGAACTGATATTAAGGATGGATGTGAACCATTAGGCGGGAGCTGGGAATCGATAGGTCTTCTGCAAAAGCAACAAGCACTTGTAACTGCTGAGTCATCTTTCCAGCCCTCAATCTCCCCTGCCCCCAGATTTGTTTGTGTGTCTGAATATTTTGACTGTCTGTCTGTCTGTCTGTCTGTACGCATGCACTCCTGGTGCCCAGAGGCTAGAGGAGGGAGTTAGTCCCTAGAAGTGGAGTTACTAACAGTGTTAAGTCACCATAGGGCACTGAAAGTAACCTTGGATCCTCTCTAAATATTCTGAACTTCTGAATTCCCTCATCAGCCACCAATATTTAATATAGAATCTGTCCCTATTTATCTATGAGACACTGAGGAATTTAGTGCAACTTGAAACCTCTCATGGGCCTAAACTATATTTCTCCACTAGAAAGTAAGATGGCTTTTTAAAGAGAAGACTCCGCTCCAGAAGACATTTGCGGACTCTGTTCCTGAATTCTAGATTCTTGAGACATTAAAAGGCAGTACGTGAAAATGTTGCAGTAGTAAACCTGATGTTATGTGAAACCACGAAGTCTACACACCAGAGGCCCAAGAGAAAGGACAGGAAGGCAGGCAGAGAAGGGGTCAGGAAAGAGGAGGAGCAGGCATCTCACAGTATTTACTGAATTCTTTTTGCCAATCTGAATACTTTTTCAGAGACTATCAATAGCCTAGAAGCTAATGGTGACCGTTTACAAACCATGCTTTTAACTCCTCTTTTCTTTTACGAAGACTGGTGTGTGTGTGAGTGAATGTGTGAGTGTGAAAGTGTATGTGTGTGAGTGTGTGTGTGTGTGAGTGTGTGTATGAGTGTGTGAGAGTGTGTATGAGTGTGTGTGTGAGTGTGTGTGTGTGTGTGTGTGTGTGTGTGTGTGTAGAGGCAAGCAAGCAAACAGCACACTCCATTACCACAGCAACAAACAAAACAAGACAAGTGTCTGTTTGGCAGAGTGAACAATTCATAAATACACACTGGATAGATTAGCTCATGTTCCAAACTGTCGTTTCCTTATCATGTAGGAGGGAATTTTATGTTGACGTAAAACCCAGTGCAAACTGAAGAGACACCCAGACGTGGCTAGCACTAGAGCAGGTGGAGTTCTGTGAATTCAAGACCAAGTCGAAGCCAGTCAGGATCATACAGTGAGACCCAAAAACAGTGGGTCTCAGAACCCCAAAAACAACCAAGAAAAAAATACTTCCCAAACCACTCTCCCCCAAAACTGGAAAAAGAAAAGCTCAACTACAGAACACAAGTGTGACATTTACTATTATGGGGTACAAATTACCAGATTATTTTCAAAACCTATATAACTTCAAGGCCATGCAGCGCTAGAACATGGCGTCAGGGATAAAGGCGAGTTGTGGTTACGCTTTCCCTCTCTCCCACAGTAGCTCTACAATGACTACAGGGAAAAGCATTTTCAGATTTCCTTCCTAACCAAGTACTCTAGGTAGGCATATGCCATCAGACTGTTCTTTCCTGAACTGGTGACTGCAGCCAGCGCTAGAACGACCTGCCGGTCTAAGACCCCAGCAGGCTGGCCTGCCTGCCTGCCTGCCTCCCCCAAGCCCGTTCAGTGTTCCCTGGGCAGCCCCAGACACTTACCCTCTCATACTCATCCTTGGCTCTGCTCAGCATCTCCAGGATGTCTATGGGCCTCTGGTCACTGCAGCCGTTGGCCTGGCTGGGACTCTGTTTATCTCGAGCAGCCTGCTGAGCTCGACGTGCCTCCTCTTCCACCACACTGTAGTGGAGAACGGGTTCAGAAAGTCACTTTACACAACTGGACCCGAGTACTCTGTCCACTTCTGAGGATAAAGAAAGGGTATTACAGGACACTGTCCTGGCGATAGATAAAGAGCCTGCCTCAGTTACCTCACTCCACACACACACATGACTTAAGCAAGTCACTATCCTGTTCACAACAATGAAGTCCCTTACCTTTAGAAAGAAAAAGCACAGTCTTCCCTGGAGGCAGTAGAAGAGGCTAAGAAATCCATTCAAGTGTGTCCTTTTCTCCTATGAGTAACTCCAACCCGTAACTGAGTGGTACCTAGACATCACTAAGACGCGAAGACTGAACACATCCTTTGAACAGCCTTGAAATGGATGTTGGTGAATCTCTGTAAGCAGATGAAAGGCTCTGCACTAAGTATGTGACCGGACTCAGGGTGTTATGGGTATGGACTCTGTTTTTATTGGCACCTTTAATTCTTCACCTCCAATTCTACAAGGCCAAATCTCAGTTAAGTAAGTCACTGACGGGGTGGGGGGGTCTTCAACTCTTTCTACAGGCATACTTTTTTTAAAAAAAGATTTATTTATTTATTATATATAAGTACACTGTAGCTGTTCAGACGCACCAGAAGAGGGCATCAGATCTCATTACAGATGGTTGTGAGCCACCATGTGGTTGCTGGGATTTCAACTCAGGACCTCTGGAAGAGCAGTCAGTGCTCTTAACCGCTGAGCCATCTCTCCAGTCCCACAGGCATACATTTTTAAATAACATCCCTGCTCCTCACCACAGAAATGGCTTGAAGAAATTGAGCAATTTCAGTAAATGTTAGGAACTAAAAGCTGGACGGGGACCACATGGCCATTTTATTTCCTGTATAGATTTTAATAATGCAGCTAATTTTTAAAAATGCATAATTTCAGTCACAAACTGCAATGAACAACAGATCCAAGTCTCACTTGGTAATTTTGTTAACTGAGAAGTGATATGCAGCGATGACAGGCAGCCGCTGTTAACAACCCAGGAGCACAGGCTTATTCTGAAAGGATGTGAGTAACACAGTGATGTGCGCGACAGTGATAAGGTGCGGTCACCAGTGTCAGGAGAACAGCCTCCCCAAGAATGCTCATCAGTGTGAGCATGTGAGACGCGCTCACTGTTCAGCATGAGAGGGAACAACACCGTAGTTAGTTCTGGTGGGAAGATACCTGCTTCCCAAGCCCAAGGACCTGAGTCAGATCTACAACTTACATAAAAAGACACGAGCTGGCTCAATTCATAAAGTGCTTGCTGTAGTCTACAGAGTGAGTTCCAGGACAGTCAGGACGATACAGAGAAGCATTTATGTTTTCCCTCTGCCCTTCCCACATACTGGTGCATACGCACTCACCCGGGTGGGGGTGGCGAGGAGAAACAAAAGAACCCAGGACCACCAGGACTGAGATGTGCTCATCCAGAATGGACAGGGCCCCATTAATCACTGATTAAGAAAATGCCCTACAGGCTCGCATACAGCCTCATCTTATGGAGGAAACTTTTCTTTTTTTTTTTTTTGGTTCTTTTTTTCTGGAGCTGGGGACCGAACCCAGGGCCTTGCGCTTCCTAGGTAAGCGCTCTACCACTGAGCTAAATCCCCAGCCCCCGGAGGAAACTTTTCAATTGAGGCTCCCTCCTCTCTAATGACTCTAGCTTGTGTCAAATTAATAAGAACTAGCCATCACAGAGACCTTGTCCCAAAACAACAAACAAAAACCCCAACCCTCTCCAAACCAAAAATCCAACCCAACCCAACAAGATGTTATTGCTCTAGCACCAGTGTGCCACCATGCTCCCCACCCAGAAGCCGTGAGCCCCGATATACTCTTTCCTCTGCAAACTGCCTTGCTCATGGTCTCTCTTCACAACTGAAGAGAACTAAGGCTTCTCAAAGTCCAAAAGCATGCCAGTCAGACAGTAAGAAGGACAGAACAAGCTTTCACAAGCTCTCCAAAGCATATACAGCTATTTCCGAGCAAACACTGTACTCCTGTTAACTTTAGAATGCTGCCACTGACGAAGAGAACATCTACATTTCAGATGGAGAAGTTCAGGCAGCCGCTCAACTCCCTACATGGCTTCTCAGCTTGGGGCTGACGGATGTTTAGTATACAGTGGCTATCGAAGGGGTTCTGAAAAGAACTATATCCAAAAGAATGAGGACCGACAGCCATGCTTTACTGATTGTGGTTGCTGAACCGCTAAGCAGCACGTTACCACTGCGTGTCATCCCTAGTCTGAACTCACTTGTTTAATGCAGAAGATGGCAAAGTTTTAGCAGCATTTTTAATAATGGGGTGATATTGTGAATTACACAGAGAACAGAGGTACATGCAGGGAGAGATATAATAATGAAAGATTGTCCCCCTTCTTTTTCATCAATCTTTGGAGACCAGGTCCTTCATCCCAAAGTTAGTTAGTGGCATCTGTGAGGCATTCTCTTCAGATATAAAACGTCATTATCACCTGCACGCCCTTTAATCATTTTTTTTTGGGACATAAGGTCTCCCTTCGTATGTAGTCGAAATGTGCTATGTCATCTAGGCTGATCTTGAACTCCCGATCCTTTCGCCTTAGCGCCTAAGCGCTGGGATTACAGACAGACATCTGTAATCACGTTTAGTAATTTCCTTCGCTTCCCATTTCTCCTTCCATCTGCTTTAGGGATTAGCACAGCCGGCTCAGATGGCCTTCAGTCTCCAGGGCCAATAACCACTGGAGGGTAGTATCTGGAGTGCCACCAAGGCCGCCAGAAAACAACACTTCAAGATGATTTCCCCTCAGTGGTTGTCAGGGCTCACACAGACAGATTCGCCACTCCGTCCTACATGCTCTTATCTGGCAGAAGAACTTCATCCTATTGATACATTCCGAAGTTTAAACACTTGTCTTCTAAGCACTTGCCACTTTCAAAACAAAACAGAACAAAAAGTATCAAATAAATGCCTTGCTTAAGGTCATGAGGCAGATGCCCAGGACGGCACTGATGGCTCTCTCCGCGAGACAGACTCTCGAGACAGCAGGCCTGCTCTCTCGTGTGATGTGCTCCACTGTGTAACACAGCAAGGTCCTCTGCAGAGGTCAGCCCATGCTTCTGCATTAACTCTAGCTATACCTCACCTCTAACCATGAGCAAACACACCTTTATCTTCTTAAATTAAATGGGCACCCTGCTGTGTAACTTTGCGGACAAAGTGTTTTAGAAGGAAGTGTGCTTTTCAAAGCCAACTCTCCCTAGTAAGCCTGACTGTCAGCTTACAGGCAGCAAGCCCCGAAGGTGCGGCTAGGGCGAAACACACCCGGTCCATCCTGCAAGCTCACACAGTCAGAGCGGGTGACAGAACGGGGAGAGGATTAACATTCAGTCTGACAGGGAGTAGCCCTGGGTTACAGCTTGGCCTTTGTATGTGTACTCTAAAAAAGACTGAGCATACCTAGAATTGAGACTACGGAGTAAACTGTTACACTTTCAGGATGATTAATTAAAATGTACAAGAACCGAGACTATTTTCATCCAAGCACAGAGATACAGACCTTGAGAAAAGTAACGGAATTCTGACTTGGCAGGAGAGTAAGAGTTCACTGCAGATTCAAGCAAAAACTAAAGAGGAAGCCAACATCTGCCCCAGCAGACGGCCCACTGCACACATCTGCCCCAGCAAACAGACTGCCCACTGCACGCTGCGCTCTGGTTCTGGATCACCCCAGGCCCCACCCAGCACTAGTGTCCTGGGCTCCCGGAATTCAGATGGGCAATGTTGCCCTATGGTCACTCAGGAGTAACCTGTACAGGCTAGCACAAGGGTTAAAAAGTCATCCTTGAGATCATTAATCCAACGGAAATTATGTTCTAGATTTCAAGATTGTGAGTCTTAAGTATCTTCTGAAAGACAAACTGTATATACTGGAGATTGCTAAAGCCAGCCTGTGCTCAAACCAAGCTCATCTAAAGGATATGTAGCTACCAAACACAGCAGCACCCATCACGGTAGGAATCAGTGTATCCTTGTGTCCTGATGCAGCTCATATTCTCTCCCTGGCAGCTGTACCTGTTAAACTAACTGTTTGTAGGACTGGACACAGTGGATAAGTGCTACAGGAAAATGTAATAATCTAAAAAGATACTGTTAACATTAAATCATTAGGCAAATATACTTACGTCTGTAAATAACAACCACACACATCAATCTAATGTATACACACACAGATTAAAAGGGAGCCACCATTTGTAAATACACTGAAGCGGTAGGGTTGATTACAAGTAATTTTAGAAAAATAAAATCTGCCTTTGTCAAACTTTTGGCAATAAAAAGGAAATAAAGAGGCATCTGATATACATTAACTAGAACTGAAGAGAAGCTGGGATCAGAGTAAAGCCTTACCTCTCATTAATCGATGGAGTTATATAAATACTTACTCGGCCATAAGTTTTGCTATGCGATGACAGTCATTCTTGTCATAGAACCAGATGCTGTATATTGACACTTGAAAAACAAAGGGGAAAACAAGGTAAGCACAGGGTTTTCAAGTCTGAGCACATGAACAATGTAACACAGGATTTACCACCAGATCCTCACATTATTAGAAATCCCGCTAAGGAAAAAAAAAAAAAAGGAATAAAATGAAACACAAAGTCTTTCCCCAAAGCTATCAGAATCAGGACAGGTAAGGCACTCAAGATGTTAGTAACAAAAACCAAACGAGGCTCGGTAACATATGCCTATAATCCTAGGTACTCTGGAGGCTGAGGCAGGATGGTCGCTAGTTCAGGGCCAGCCTAGGCAACTAATATAAAATTAAAAATCACAAAATAAAATTAAAAATCAGTTGGGTATATATATAAAACTCAGTGGTGCTGGGATCATCCCCAGGGATGATCCCCCCCCCCCCAAAAAAAAACCCAGACACACATAGACCCAGACACACACAGTTTTAAACATCATAATCTGCCACTAAATATCAAACGCACTACTAACTGCTGATTAAACTAAGATTCAATCAGTATTGATGATAACTCCAACCAACAAGGAAGTGAACCAATGTCTTAATTACGGACAGCCAAGCTCACCTGCTAGGCGGAAAGCGGACGTTATGAGTGTCTCCACAGGCTGCTAACTGACCAACTGCACACACACGGTGGCTCCCTCACTTCAGCCCTCGCCTCCCTTCTGCTCCTAGTGTGGTGTGCTCCACACAACCGAAGACTTAATACTGCTGTTGCAAGATAAACGACTTTTACCATAGAAGACTGCAGTATCTAAATCAGCTATTATAGCAGTTCTGGGATACGGTGTGCAGGAATACTCAAGATCTACGTCTACTCAAAGCACATGGCTGGGAAGGCCGGCTGAGGCTGTGGTGCAGCACAGGGAGACGGTCTATCATTGGAGTAGGTGTATCGCTGGGCCCACCGCGCCCATAGTCAGGAAGAGAATATCATGTGGTGTTGGTCTGGGAGTTAGAGCAGGTCTTTCCACAGCAATGAACCTAACCTAGATTAACGCCTCACAGGCACGTGCAGAGACGACACCTGTCAGGCTGACAGGACACTGACCACGACATCCTCCCTCTAGTGTGCCTGGTTTTCCTAGAAACAGCAGCCTCCTCAGGCAGGAAGCTTTTCTATCTTGTAAATAGCAGTGGAACGTTTTTTGTCTGTATCTGTTTCTGAATGGTTTTGTGTCCATGTAATGTCTGTTCCTACAATGTCTTGACCAGAATAGGTATAAAATAGGCCTCACTAATGAGTAGAGTTGCCTTGTACTTTAAGACTGTCACAGCCAGTGTTCTGCTGCGGTGAAGAGACACCATGACCAGCACAACTCTTAGAAAAAAAATTAACTGGGGCTAGCTTGTAAGCCAGGGGCAGTTCAGAGGTTCAGTCCATTATTGTCATGGCTGGAAGTGTGCAGATGCTGGCGAGGGAGCTCAAAGTTCTACATTTGATGGCAGCAGCAGAAAGATTCTGTAAACCACTGGCCCACCTTGAGCACTGAGACCTGAAAGCCCTCTCCCAGCGACACACTTCCTCCAACAACACCAGATCTACTCAAGCAAGACCAGACCTCCTAAAGTGCCAGTCCCTGTGACTCTATGGTGGCCATTTTCCTTCAAACTACCACAAAAACAGTTTCTAGAGCTTTTCATGTAAACATCTATGTCAAAGCCTAACCCTAATATCTGTATGGGGGAGATTTTGCTGTAGTTTCGGTGTTTCTGAGAGTCCTCCGATGTAGCTCAGGCTGACCTCATACTCATATTCTTGATCCTCCCTCCTCTGCATGTGGTCTACCGCACTCAGACTAAGGCATAGCTTCTGTTTCCAACATGTGGTGCGTACGTAGACACAAGATACATTTGATGTACTTCCTGTGCTACAAGGAACTAAATCCAGAGCCTACAATCCCCAGTCCTACAATTCATTTTTTTTGTCTTTGACTTTACCAAACTCCTCTGTCAGCTCTATGAGTTGTAGATATACAATGATGTACACACGCACACACACACGCGCACACACACACACACACACACACGCACACACGTATATATGCAATATACACTTGATTAGGGCCGGACTGCGTTCTGTAGATACTTTCTTCTGGACCATCGCAGTAGTCCCAGTGTCAGCGATAGGCTGTCTCAGCAGTGGTGAGAACGCATCTCACAGCCCGGCTCTAGCGTTTAGTTCTTTACCATAAGCACAAAATATTAGCTGTAAGTTTCTGTAGGTATGCTTCACCAAGGTACTGGTTCACCTCTACTCATAATTTGCGGTTTTATCAAAAACGGACCATGGACTTTGTTGAATGGTCTTGTGATCACGAGGGCTGAGTACATTGCTGAAGTCTAGAACACTTGCGTACTCTGTGCAAGGCCCAGCCCCACACACAACAGTAGCAGAATTCATATTAGTTACCTCCTCAGCTTACTGACGTGGCCGCCTCCATCGCTGACTTCAACACTGAATCAACTTTCCACATCTGGGATGGAGCCCCTTGGGCACTGAGCAGACTTTTCAATGGATTAAGGGATTTGGTATGTTAGTATTTAGTACAGGGCTGTTGAGTTTAAAGTTTTCTTGTTTTATCTTTAATATTAGGGTATACTGATTGTGTGTCAACTTGACACAAGCTGGAGTCATCACAGAGAAAGGAGCCTCCCTTGAGGAAATGCCTCCATGTGATCTAGCTGTAAGGCATTTTCTCAACTAGTGATCAAGGGAGGAGGACCAACTGTGGGTGGTGGCATCCTGAGTTGGTGGTCCTCAGTTCTACAAGAAAGCAAGCTAAGCGAACCAGGGGAAGCAAGCCAGTAACATTCGTCCATGGCCTCTGCATCAGCTCCTGCTTCCTGACCTGCTTGAGTTCCAGTCCTGACTTCCTTTGGTGATGAACAGCAACGTGAAAGTGTAAGCTGAATAAACCCTTTCCTCCCTGACTTGCTTCTTTTTCATGGGTGTTTGTGTAGGAACAGAGACCCTGACTGAGACATAGGGTAACAGTGGTTTTACAGAAACGTTTAGGAAGTATTCCTTTGATTCCTACCCTCTTGGTCAAGTGTCGTCATCTGTGAGCTTTAAGGAGCTATTCCATTTCTTCTAAGTCATCAAAAGTTTATGAGTGTAAAGTTCTTAAAAATCTCACGTATCTTAACAGTTGCAGGATGTGCAATATCTCATCTTCCTCCTAACGGAGACAAGTCCGCTTTTGTTCTCTGCCATTGGCCCTCACTTTGTAGCCTGTGCTACCTGAACCTAGGACCCTCATGTTTCAGGATCCCCTCTGCAGGACTCACAAACATTTGGCACTATGCCCGACTCTAAACTTGTGTCTGTACTCCTTAGTTTTGTTAAACATTTTATTAATTGTAATGCTTTTTCTCATAGAACAAGCTTTTCCTAATTCAATTTGTATTCTCATCTTTACAATTTTCTTCCTTTTGTATGCTATGAATTGATTTTATAGCTTTCTTCTTCTTTTTTTTTTTTTAAAAACCTTAGATAAGGTATCTTGTGGCCTTAAACACCTAATCCTCCTCCTACCTCTATTTCCAAAGTGTTAGGCTAGCAGGCATGTGCCGTACTCTGGAATTAAGTAGGTTCTCAGGCAGTGCCACATAGAAAGGCAGGCATTTATCCTCTGAGACTTCTTAAAATAAAAACGATCATTAAAAACAAAACAAAACAAACAAAAAACTATGTGCCAGGCCAGACTGGAGACATAGCCCCTCTTGTCATTCCCATCCTGACCTCTTCCTGGAGGGAGGAAGAGCATCTCCCTGGTGGTCACGTCTTACCAGCAGAGCTTGCCATCCTCGCCAGGCTTGGTTGGCTCGCCTTAGCCCTGCTGGACAAGTTCCATGCACTGCATGGGAGGCCGAGTCCACCAGGGCTATGTTCTGCTGCTAGGCAGGCTTGTGTGTGCTAAGACTGTGGTTGGTCTGTGTGGGTCACATGTCCTATCACCTTCCTCTGTCTAGCCTTCAGTTCTCCACGGCTTTGTAACATTTCCAGGTTTTACAGGTGTTATTTATCGGTAAGAGACAAGTCATTTGCTGGACCGTTCAAATAGCGTTATGCAATTTTGTGGTTGGACAACTATGTGGCTTATTAATAAACCAGAAAAAATAATAAGTTTTAGGACCAGGACACAGGCTGGTGCATTCCTCAGGCACCTGCTTTACCACCCCACACCTGTACCTGAATCTCACTGCTAAATTATATATATTTATCATTTACATATTTACATTTATTTCCGTCTGCGTCACAGCATGCACACAGAGGTCAAACGGCAGCTTACAGGAAGTCAGTTCTCCACTTCTACCAAGTGTACCGTGTGGATTCTGGATCCCACTCAGGCCATTAGGCTTGGCAGTGAGTGACTTCACGTTGAGCCATCTTCTAGCCCCATAAAACTTTTTAATGCAATAAAAGTAGTGACAGAGGTTCTCTGTGTAGCCCTGACTATTCTGAAACTCACTCTGTGGACCAGGCTGGCCTTGAACTCAGAGATCCACTTGCCTTTGCCTCCTGAGCGCTGTGATTAAAGGTGTTCATTACCACTGCCCAGCCAAAGTAGTGAATTCCAATAACTCTTAAAGACTAGAGAAATACAAAGGGGAAAAAAGCTGAGTTAAAACTGCATGTTAAAAAGACAGCATGAAGCTGGGGAGGTAGCATGCATCATTAATCCTGGCACTTGGGAGGCTGAAGTGAGGGGACCGCACATTTGGGACCAGATTGAACTACACCAGCAAGACAATGCTTCAAAGAAACAAGAGCTGAGGGGTGTAGCTCAGCTGGTGGACTGCTTGGCTTGCCCAGTCTAGCATGAGATATGTGCAACCCTGTTCAAGGGCATGTACATGTGCCAACAAACTCAGAAAATACAGATAGAAGCACAAGAAATTGGTTTTTGTATTTCTATTTACTACATTTGTTTTTATGTCAAACTTCTGATCCCCCTGCCTGTTTCCCGAGCAGTGAGCAGGTATGAGTCATCACAGCTGCCTTCAATAAACTTACTGTTTTGACAATAAAAAACCTACCTCTGCTCATGCATGTAATGATGACAGAAAATGGTATATTACTAGAAATGGATGGTGGTGGTTAATTCTTTTTTTCAGGGTCTTCTCTTTTTTCTTTTTCTTTCTTTTTTTTTTTTTTCTGGAGCTGGGGACCGAACCCAGGGCCTTCCACTTGCTAGGCAAGTGCTCTACCACGGAGCTAAATCTCCAACCCCTTTCAGACAGGGTCTTATTCAAAGCTAACCTCAAACTTTTCTTTTCCTAAAAACATGTTATTAAAAGCTAGGTGTGATCAAAGCCCGTGCCTAATAATTTACTAATGAGGCTGAAGCTGGAGGATCAAGTTTGAAGTCAACCTGGGCCACATAAAGAGATCTTAGTTCTAATAAAGTCTTTAAAAAAAAAACAAAAACCAGTGTACTCAAATAAAATAAATCTTAAAAAAAAAAAAGAATATATCAATCTATAAAGCCAGAATAAAGCCAAAATAAAGGTTATTTTAATGGCAAATTATTTGTTGCATAATTAAGATCTACAAGACTTCATGTCAAATCATTTGACAATCTGCTACTTAATTTTTCATAAAGGTTTTTTAAAAGCATCATTTATTATATTTTATGTGTGTGAGTACACTGTAGCTGTCTTCAGACACACCAGAAGAGGGCATCAGATCCCATTACAGATGGCTGTGAGCCACCATGTGGTTGCTGGGATTTGAACTCAGGACCTCTGGAAGAGCAGTTAGTGCTCTTAGCCATTTCTCCAGACCGCTTCATGAAGGTTTCAAGATGATTTTTCTACTGTTATTGCTGAGAATTAAGATAAGGATAAACAGAGTAAGCATATGGCTTCCTTTTAATGAATGAAGAACAGAACAAGACTCTTCCATGTTCCGGGATGGGAAACCTAATGACACTACGACTGACCTATACTGAGACCCTGTGTGGCCACAGAGCCTTATGGTACCTGAACATGGAAGGTTGCTTCCCATGCCAGTTTTTAAAATTCTTTTCACAAAATTTCAAAATACTGCATGTGCTTCTAATGAACTTCAAAATCTTTTATGTAACATAAATTAACAAATCTGACATCGCAATGGAAGGAACACAGAAGTTGCCTTGTTAGAGAGAAAATGACCCCATATATCTACTACTGGGTGTAGAAGTAAATCTTACCTCCACATTGTATAGATTACACCACGGCTTTCCAAAGAGTCCATATATGGCAATTACAGGCAATCGCCTTTCTTTAAATATCCCCTTTCCAACCTTGGCTCAGAACGCCTAAAACAGTAACGCCGCGATACAGAAGACCCCACTTTTCACAGTACACAATCTGCACCTGGACAGTCACGTGAGCGGCAGTGCTGACAAAGTACTTAGGATATGGAGGATATGGAATGTATCAGGTATGGAGAGCAGCACAAAGCTTTCTGCGTTAGGGTCAGGGATTCCACACTAAACTACTAGAAAGAATTCCAAAATGAAATCCAAAGTAACCTCACCACAGCTGCCGGTTTAAGGCAAATTTCACTTAAGTCACCCTTCCTCTTTTAAGAAATCCCATTTAATTTAGAAATATGATATTTGCCTCTATACTTGTCCATTATCAAAATAAACTGCCAAAAAAGCAGCAAACGCCTTCAAAGGCAGATCTGCAGAGGAAGCAGAGATAAGGAGTCCAGAACGACAGCTTAATGGGCAGAGGATAAGAGTCACACTCAGGTCTGCCAGAGCAGACCTGGAGAGGGTCAGAGACGCATCCAGGAACCAGTGCTGTCTGCCAGTATATCAACGCTGAGTGCATGCAACTGGCAAGAAAGCTCAGGAGCTGCCACTAAGCCCGTCACTGCCACTAGTGAGGGACAACAGATAAGCCTGCTCGACAGCTGAGACAGAGGACCCTGTCTCTAAACCCAAGTTAAGAATTCTTAAGAGAACGTACTCTCAAAGGTCCCGCACATGGTGCCACGTTCATGCTGAGACGTCCTGAAATAATAAGATGCAGGCTTTGGCAGTGAGGTTTTACTCTCCCGCAGCAAATAATGATTTGACCTGTTTTATAGATGGTTTTCCTCAAGATCAAAGGGAAATAGTTGGTGGACACCCATCACAGGTTTGACTGCTGGTCCCAAGTCAGTCATACATAATGACAGTTACTGAAAAGGCAGGGAGTGTAAATGATATTGTATTTCCACGAAAACTATCAAATTCTAAATACCCTCAGCCAAGTGTTTCCCCTACTTTTCAACTGGAGGCCCTTTCCTCTGAAACTGAAAAAAACAAACACCAACAACACAGAAAAATCCTGTTAAGGGTATTTGGATTCTCTAAAATTGAGAAAAATGTAAGAGCTGATAGGGAAAATGTTCTGGTTTTTTTTTTGTTTGTTTATTTTTTCCAAAAAAAGCCCTGTATGAGGGCCACAGTACTTACTATAATTTGATATTAATTTTATTCAGCTTTATCTTAAGTGCAGAATTCTAGAGCTACTGTGACTCCCTCCTGTGTATCTGTTGTCGGCTCCATCATCATTTACACCTGACCTATTTTCTAAAAGGGTGGAGGAGGCTGGCCCTTTTCTTCATATAGAGACAAGAAGAAGGGTGTCTGGTGGCAGTGTTAAGAGTTATAAACCTTCTGGGGATAGAAAGATGGCCTAGTAGGTTAGGGCACTGGTCCCCAAACCTGATGACCCAACTCCAATCCCTCACTCACAGAGTAGAAGAGAACTGACTCCCTGCAAGACGTTTTCCCGACTGACTGCCACATTCCCCACATGATCCCCTCCCCCAGTCAGAAACTGAGCACTGCGGTCTGCTCCAGCTGGTAAGAAAATGACTGTCTCTACGCTGACACATCCATTCCTTTCAGAGAGGAGTGAACCAGGCGGCCCCTGTATGGAGCCAAAAACAGACTGGCTTTGATTCTAACGAGATATCTGGCAGGCTGCAAGCACTTAGAGAGGATGCTTTGTATCTGCAAGTGAGGCTGGCAATAGTGGTACAGCAGCTTATTCCAAAGGACGGTCACCTCAGAATAGCAACGCACACTAACACGGCAGAGAAAGAGCCCCATCCTAAAGTCCAAGTGGGGTTATTTACTTACTGAACACTGAGTGGAAGACCTGAACCATGTGACTTACAAATGTTACTGTGCAAACTGGCATGACTATGGGTGCAGCCCAATGCTGGGCATGTCCACCACCTGCTCCTACCCACTTGTTCTATATTCCACCAATCTATCATTTTAACACACTGGATGGGAAGATAAAGAGTGGGAAACGGCATTTGGCATTTATAGACCCAAAGTTCTGTTTCTTAAGATTTCCAGGAATATACAGTTAGAATGCTGGGATATAGGTCTAATTATGGTTTAAGACACAATCCCCTTTCTCCCTTGACTTCTGCTTTCCCATACATTTTCTTACTAGTTTATTACTAGATCATCCAAATCAGAGTTGTAAGCACGAATACCTACAGGATATGAGACCTCATGAGTGTTGTACAATTAGGGATGGCATGTTCTACCCAGAATTAGGCTGTGATCAGTAAATGCAGTGATGTTAGTACTATGTGGTCACAGAAACCAGGTGTGTGGGGACGAGCCTGTGGAGAGCTTGCCAGCACACACAGCCCGGGCTCAATTCCAATTCTGCATGAACAGGGCCTGGCCTTAGTGCACGTCTGGAAACCTAGCACTTGGGAGGCTTAGGTAGGAGTCACTAATTCAGAGTCCTCCTTAGTTACACAGAGACTTCAGGACCAGCCTGGGATGTGTGAGTCTTTAAGGCAACAACAGTAAGCAATAATCATGGATGGTGACCGGGGTGTGCGTGCTTAAGAGCCACATCTGTAATTTTTATCTGTGGGTAGCAAATTCTTATCACGTCTTTTCCTTTAACTCAGGAGACAGAGCTGGCCATGCCTGGAAACAGTGATTTTTCTTTTTTGGAACTGAGATCTGCTTGGAGCCCAGGCACTGAACGTGCAGAGCTCAGTCTTGGGGTTTATGCTTCTCACTCCACAAGGCTTTAGTTCTTGGGCCAGTGGTTACCATGTGGTTCCATTTTTAATACAATCTTAAATCTATATACCTGCTGATGTATTTCTATCATCTAGATATGCAACTATGTTTTATGACTTCTCAAAAGAAAAAAATTATGAGTATTTATTAAACGATCTAATTATCTAATTTACAACTAAGATAACAATGGAACACAGAGATAGAAGTGGCTTTTACTGGATAAAAATACCTCAGGGGAGAACAGGCCAGTAGTGAATCTTAATAAAAATAATCCCTTTTCAACATTTTGAAATCTCAAGGATTCAAGAGCTCAGTAAGAGGGTGTCTGGGGTAGCTGTACCAGCACACGAGATAGAGCAAGGTTCCCTTGTCTGACTTCAGCCTCAGTCAGCTCCCGACTGAGTCCTGCACATTCTCCTGGTGCTCTACTTCTTCAATCTGTGGCAGGAGGAGGACGCGCTTTCCTTATCTTGGTCCTGGAGGCCAGGCTAATGCAGCTGCCACAGGTCCTTTCTTCTTTCTGATTACAGAATCCTACAAACCTCAGGGCTGCAGCGGGCGGAGACCACCTCCCTTTCCTCAGGCTGCGAGCAGCACTGCACCGAGCTGGGGCAGCACAACCAACAAACTGCTGGTCTCTTTTTTTAATTGTTTATAAATTCCTTTTTCAGTCTGGAGGTAGAACTCACATTTTTTGACTTGATAAATTATAAACTCAACTTGCAAGGAAACTTCTTGCACTGTGCTTTAAGTCTGAAGATCTGTTCCAAATGCCAACAGCCACCTACCATCCCCACTGTTCTGACTTGCCCTTGAACTGAGAAAGGACAAGGAGAAAGACAGAACAGCAGCGCTACAGCATTTCTTCACTAAAACTTTCCGCTTGGTGGCTGTATTTTCAACACTGTGAAAATGAACCTTCCGACATTTTCTAGTGATCTGATTTTAATTAAAAGCGTTCTCTCCCAAGAGACTGATGCCCGGTATAAAGGCACAGTTGTAAGTGAAGTGGAAACCACGGAGGACCTCTCCCTGGCCTTTTCAGGTGAGTCAGAGTTGAATTTTTCCTAGCAGCTACGTTTACAGAGAATTGACTGTTGTTAGGAAGGCTAAAGAGTAACAGAGGACACTGTAGCTGTCTGTCATTAACACTCTCTGGAGAGATTAGATTGCGTTTTATTTAAATACGATTACTTTCATAGTGCTTTATAGAAACCACAGATCTGTTACTGCTCACAAGTGTCAGGTAGGACGGAATCAGGACACATCTAGGTGTCCTTGGGAAACCCGAAAAGGACTTTGTTCAGTTGGGATTATAGAAAACGTCTTAAAATGAGGAAGGTGGAGAGTAGGGGAATCTGAAAGGCTGTCTTCATTTAGATAATTTCTTCCAGTAAAAACTTTAAGTCTAATAAAGTGTATAAAATACTCATCTTTTGGCTAAAACTACCACGCCACTTCCCAAGTCCAGAATAAGGTTAGGACTGAGAAGAGAAAATCTGTAACACATTTTTTCTAATTAATACGTAAATCTTGTCATTGAAAAATAATTGAAAAAAACATGCAAAGTATCATCACATGTGACAGATCAGATTTTCAGCACCCTAAGGCTAATAATCTTTCATGTTTACAATTGATAATTCTTTTAAGTTACGGACCTTAAATTATCAGTGTGTACCAGTTTTCTAAGCTTTATAGTTTTTTAAGAATTATATATGTATAGCTCCAGGCTTAATGAAGTAGCATTCCTTTATTAAGACTGTGTGTGTGTGTGTGTGTGTGTGTGTGTGTGTGTGTGTGTGTCTGTGTGCGCACGCGCGCGCACACGCGCGAGCGCACCTGTGTGTGTAGGGTGGGGGAGGCGGTCATGCTACATGGCCCTAGTTGGCCTAACTCCTGCTCTGTAGGTTTCAGGCTAGCTGCAACCTTGGACAATCCTTCTGTCTCAGCTTCTAGAGAGCTGAGAATTACAGGCATGAACTCTCACTGCTGGTTTCATTAGGAAACTTAACCCTTTGGTGGAAGACAGACTTAAGTCACTGAAAGCTCAAATATATTTTGTAAACTTAAAGTTCACCAAGAAAAGAGAACTGAAGGACAAAAACCAACTAACCAACCAACCAATAAAAATCTTTGGAAGTACATAATAGTTTTAAAATTTATACAGCATAGCATCTGGTAAGGTGTTAGGCAGATGACATAGGTAATCAATATCACTGAATTTGCATTATCTGAGTTAAATAATCATTTTTGTTTAGTTAAAAACAAATAAGTAGTTTGAGATGGTTTTTGTCAATGGACATCATTATAAAATAGTCTGCATAAAAGAAAATGACTGAATGCCAGAATTGATTCCACAGAACTCAAAGGCATCACAAACTTAGTACCTGTGATTAACTGGGTTATTACAAACTACAGACAGTCTAGCTGCAGGAAAGACAAACATCTGTTTGTTTCTTCTGAGGCTGCTGCTGCTTAGAAGGCAAACTGGCAGTGTGCTCTGGGTGGTATTTCATCCTTAAGTACTAGGTGAGTGTATGCATCAAAACTGCTCCAAGGTTATCTCTGTCACTCCAAGGTGTCCACAGAAGCACAATGGACCCCCACCCTGGGAAACCTTGACCTAGGACAAGTTTAGTGAGGTGTCTGGCTGAAGTGGACAATGTAGCATGGTCTCCTCACCACAGAAGCCCAGCCTGAGGAGACGAGCTTCCCGTGAGGACAGAGCAGACTCGGAGTTGATCTGACTCTGCCTTTTAGAGTCTGGTCTCTACACGGGAACTGTCTTAGTCACATTTACCACACAGAACACGCTGCTGGGAATTTCTGTAGAAGCGATGGGCACAGTCTTAAATCATCAGACAATGTTGTACTGTTTGAGTCCATTCAGATCTAGTTAGGCCTGAGGATACGTCTGTTAAACTCCCTCTCTAAGTTTTAAACTCATAGGCAAAAAGTTCACTGTTTCTAAAGACTGCATGTTAGGAAAATGCCTTTGGTTGTGTGGTCCTAGCATGCCCGCCGTACCTCCTCTGGTGACCATTACTGTTGATGATCCACTGTGTTACCTATAAAGGGGTCTTTGCTTAGTGGGTCTGCTCTGCTGCAATGCAGTTTCTGCCATCAAATTCTACTCTCACTTTTATTCTCCTTCAACCCGGTTCAGATTTCTCTTTTCTCTCCTAACCACTTTCCTAGAGGGCCGACGTCTACTATCCCATAGCCTTACAGAATGTGCAGTGATTGTGGATCTCTGACATTCACTTTGTAAGTTTCATAGATACCAGACACAAGCTGCATCGAATGTGCACACTTGCATCCCTGCTAATATTTTGTCAGCCATGTGCTCTTACCTTATTTTTCCTGGTTAAATTTGCCCGAAAACATCTCATTCTATCTTCCATTTCCAACAACACGTGCAAACTCCGTATGTATCTGTTCTAATTAGTGATTTATTCTGTCATTTACTTTGGAGTTTGTTTGCTCTTTCTCCCTTTCTAGCTTGACAGGTAACTGTAGTGGCTATCCTGGATATTTATCTTTAGTGGTGCTGAGAATCAAACCCAGGGGTTTGTGCATGTTAGGCAACTGCTTTAACACTGAGTTATTTTCTCAGCCCCAGAATGAAACATTAATAATCTCATTTAAAAGTTCATAGCTAAGCAACCTAGCTATCCCTATCTCTCTTTCCTTCATTCTTGTTTCCTTTCCTTTCTCCCTCCCTTCCTGTCTGCCTCTCTCATTCTTCTCTAAATTTATTTGTGTAAGGTACTGGGTTTGAGAGCCAGCACTGTAGAAGATGGGGAAGGAGTGGAAAAGCGTCCTGTGGCGTGGCTTGCTGTGGGAAGTGGTTCCTGTGGGGAATGGTGAAGGAGACAGTGCAAACCTGGGTCAGGAGAGCCTGGGACTCCCCTAAGCACTTACAGTTGATTCAGTAACAAGATCACTGCTTGAGTCTAAGCCATTGACAAATTCCAATATAGGTGACACTTGTATGTGGTTGGCAAAATACCTTATGTTCTCAGTACCCCTTCTAGACAAACAGATCAGGGTTAAGTGATTCACACAAGGTCACAGGCAGTAAGATGGCAAAGCTCAGTACCGTGTGCAAACCAGACTCCATTCTAAGAAAGTTCACACCATAGTGAAGTCATTCTTAGGGCCTTATTCTGCAGCTTTTGAATGTAGAAACAATTTATAAATTTCAAAAAGGAATGACTAAACAGGAGGCATAAAAGCCTATGTGCATGTCCTATTCAAATAGGACACAATAAAAACGTACAGATTCAAGCTTACATTCCCACTGCTCAATGTGCCAAACACTAGTACAGAGTGAGGTGTAAGTCCAGGTTGGTTAAGCAGATGAAAATCCACATTCCTTACATACATGAGGCACACCCTGGCTCAGTAGTCAGTCACACTTGGCAGGTGGTCAATGCTAGACAGTGCTAGCACAAAGCCCCTACCCCATGCCCCCCTAACAGCAGACTTCTCTCTGTGCTAGAGTGTGAAGTGTGAGATTTTCCTGTTGCAGCAGTGGAAGGAGCCCTGGCTTTGGAGAGCAACAGTGCTAGACTACATCCAGTTCCTCCATATCTCCTCAACAAGTTCCCGAACATAGGAATATCTTGTGTGTTCATCTTTTAAGTTTGGAACCAGAGAGATGTTTCCAAACAGGAACAGTGCCGCTGTTCATTAACTGCAGACTACGTAACCCCTCAATTCTTTACTAAAGTCCAATTAAAGCCTTGCGCAGCTACCAAAAGGCTCTTAAGTACCAAATCCAATGAAAGTATCTTCTCTAAGATTTGACCTCTTCTCGGGAAGTGAGCAAGTATTCTGTAGAGAGAAATGCTAAAAACAAACAAATCAACTACCTAAAATAATTTAGACGTAGAAAAAGTTATAGTTCATGTTTGTTTTTTCCTCCCATGTTAATGCCAAAACTTGAGAACGTGAGTAAAGAAAGCTGGATATGAAAGCATAATTTGAGTTAAACGGGCCACGGACCTGGTGGCATCTCCGGTAGGAGAACGACGAAAGAACAGCTCCAGGACCAGGTATAATCAGATCCTAATGTCACACTTAAGGGACAAATCCTCAAAGAACCCAACGGCTTCCAGAGCTGGCGAAGCTGTGTCCTGTGCTAGGCCTCATGTGCACTCAGCCTGCTAAGGCTCCATGTCATCCTACACTGTCCTTCTCTGAGAAAGCTCTTCCTCGAAATGCTGTCCCCAGTGGGAAGACCTGGGTAAGTGAGTTCTCTGTTCAAGTAAGGAAATCTTTGTTTACCCTTTGTAAAAGCATTAGTTCAGTCTTCTCCACAAGCGTCTATCAGTGTTATGAGTAATCTGAGATACTGTAATGGGTTAAACTTACAGACCACTGACAATTTTATGTTGATTCCAGTTACTGTTAGATAGCTGCTAAGTTTTCATACAATAGAAGCAGACAACAGTTTGTTTGCTTATAATAAATCTGCCTTTATTTGTTCTGCACATATACTAGCGAACCACTTCCAAATAACTGAAACTCTGGAAAGTTGGGCTCTATTTGCTTTTTTGTTTGTTTAGTTTTTAAAGACAGGATTTCACTATGTAGCTTTGGCTGGGTCTGTGGACCAGGTTGGCCTCGAACAGAGATCCACCTGCCTCTGCCTCCTGAGTGTTCCCAACTCCAGATCAGCCAGTGAAAGTCAGTTTTACAGGACTCTAATTTGAAGGACTCAGGCTTATGCCACATGGTAATCAGGCGCATCAGTCTCTTGATTTCCCCCAATGACTTGTAGCAATACAGAACTGTCACAACAGCAAAAAGCAGAATTGGACTGATTTTATATTAAAAATTCAGTAAGCGTTCTTTTGAAGAATTTCCCCCTAATGGAAATTTAACATAAAACAGCCATTTGTAATACTACACCCTTTCTTACTAGTTCACATAAATCCTGAGCTTACAGGTATTTAATAACGTGCCTTTAATTTTTATTTTTTTTATTTCTGAGATAGGAGCTTACAGCACAGGCTGCCTAGCCCCCAACCTACTAGGGTTATTAATGTATACTATCATTCCAGCTCAACAAGTGTCTCTAATAAGCCTGTAGGATTTAAGATCCCAGAGGTATTTCCAGTGTTAATCCTGAGAAATGTTTACGGAAAGTGAAGACATAGATCCTACTTTATGTAGAAACTTAAACTGAGCAGGAAATGCTGGGCGGTGGTGGCACACGCCTTTAATCCCAGCACTGGGGAGGGAGTCAGGCAAATATCTGTGAGTTCAAAGCCAGCCTGGTCTACAAAGAGCTCCAGCCAAGGTGTCCGGCTTTCTAAATCACCACTCTGTTTTGATATCCCTCCTGGGTCAAAAACAAGCAAACTGTCCCTGTCCTCAGTCACACTTCTAACATCATACTGGACTATCAGAACCCAATCTAACCCAAAGCACATGGACACTAAGTATTCTTCTGAGCTATACCCTTGATCTTCAACTATACTTTTTTGTTCAGATGGTCCCATATTCAGGATAATCTGATTTAAGATTTTTTCTTTTTCTTTTTTCTTTTTTTTTTTTGCTTAAAAATGTTATGAAAAGGGCTGGAGAGATGGCTTAGTAGTCAAGGTCCTGAGTTCAATTCCAGCAACCACATGGTGGCTCACAACCATCTGTAATGGGATCTGATGCCCTCTTCTGGTGTGTCTGAAGACACTACAGTGTACTCATACATTTAAACCTTTAAAAAAAACTTTAAAATGTGTTATGAAAGTAGTGTGTACTGAGTGAAAACCACAGTTAGGACTGTACCTTCCCCTGGGATAGGAACAGAAGTAACACCGTGGGCTACTCCCCTCAGTACTGTACACCATCAGCCAGCCACAGTTCCCAATCCCGTGTGATCACTGCGGGGACAACCGATCCTCCACAGCACACTGTGCTGCTAAGCTCTGGAGTCCAGCAGCGTAAGTACATCAACAAACTCAGTTTATGAGAGCTCTACCAGCAAGTAATGCCACTGTGAGGTGAGGAACACCTACACTCTTCTCAAAAGGGCTACCCTGAGCTTTGCTGACTAAATTCAACAGCTATTACAACCTGTAAAAATGCTTGACAAGACCTTGGGCTAGGAATTCTCCAACTAAGTGTATTGAGCCTTGTAACCACACCTGCACGTCCTGCACAGACTCCCCATCACTAAAGCACAAAAGCTTTGGCATAGTATGTGTACCCACTGGATACTATTAAACTAGTAGGTTGAAAAGTGGCTGGGGTATATGTACACACATACATATACACGTCGTACACAGAGATTAATATATTTAAAACAAATTTGATCTTTTACCAAGACATGCATTTATAATGTAGGCCATATTTTGTAGATTTTGAAACTCCCAAACCTAGTGTTCTAAAATTAAAGTCACTCTGTTAAATGCAAACAGATATACTCACAACTTGCATTTCTATACAGAAGAAATGGTTCATGGAGCTGAAATTCCAAATCTTTATTCACTGGTTCAACCAGATTGTGCATGTTCAGTCGGTTGACAATGGTAAAGCCATGGTAAGGCGAAGCTGACCTTTGATTTAAAGAAAGAGAACATGTGTTACCTTTCAATCTGTAGAAATGTTATCTACTCCTTTATTCTCATTAAAAAGAAATTCCTAGTTACATCATATGACAAGATTAGTATCTAAAATCATAAGCAAAAGTACAAGGCTGGGGATATAGCTCCATGGTAGAATGTTTGCCTACCATGAGCAAAGTCCTGGGTTTAAGCCTCAACTCTTAAAACAGAAAAAACAAAAAAAACAAAAAACAAAAACCACGAAGTCAGACATTTCCCTCTCTGCACCTACGTCTTCATAAGGACTTAATTCCTTAGCATAAAAGGCTAGTCATCAAGGTTCCCACCCCACGTCACCTCCTGTGAGTCTTTCCCGCTTCCGCCACACTGGGCTCCCTGCCACTATCTGCAGGTCTGTTTCTACCTTAAGACCTCTGTCTGTACTGCGGCCCCCCAAACTGGTACCAGCATCTCCTCTCCGGCAAGTATTTGCCCAAATGTCACTTTCTCACCCCAACCCCCATCTCTTGATGTAAGCTCGTAATAAATTGATGCTGGAAGAAGTAACATTTTTTTTCTTCAGTTTTTGAGACATGGTCATTCTGTGTGGCCCTGGGCTGCCCTAGAATTCTCTCTGTAGATCAGGCTGGCCTTGAACTTGGAAATCTACCTGCCTCTGCCTCCCAAGTGTAGGACTAAAGGCATGTGCTGCCAGTACCAGGTTTTTAAAAATATGGTACAAGTCTGTCTATGACTGCCACTCATTACAGCGGTAACTTTCCTTACACTAAATGGTCTTTGTATGTTTTTCCCGAGTTCTACAGTAAGAAAGCTCTAAATTTCTGAACCAAGGACATTCAACACACAATCCACTGAACACTCCTCAACCTAACACTTCATAGTTCACATTTGTTTCTGTAATATCACAGGGAGATAATGAAATCCTGTTCTCCAGATTCAGAAACAGAAGCAGAATTAAGGCTCATGCCCAAAGTCACACAAATTAAAAACTCCAAATCCAGTTTTCTTTTTGATTCCTGCAAAGTAACATTATGACATTCTAGTGTATTTTTGTCCAACGTACAGAAAATGTTCTTCAGTTCCCAAATAGAGGCTCTTAAGCCTCCTTTTCTTAGACCAATGCTATAGTTTGTATGAATTGTCTTAAATGAAGTTACTCACTATACTGAAGTTCCCACTTTCTCCAATCTGTTTTATTCTTCTAAAATTAGACCTATAAATATCCCCAAATGTTATAGACATTATGCTTATTCCTTAAAATTAGAGCTATAAATATCCCTGAGTATACAGACACTACTGTTCTAATAATAGTTAGGGGTTCTTGGAGACTTATATTGTTAATGAAGAGGTTGGAGTTAGATCTTTTTTATTTTAGAGAAGAAAAATGAAGTAGAGAAAAGAGTATCAAAGAAAGAGGAGCTTGTCATACAAACCTCGAAATACTTCCATTTAAAGGAAAAAGTGTATTTAGACAAGATCACAACGTTCTACACTAACATTTACAATAACACTCCATTCTTATAAAGTGGCACCAGTGGAGGATGGCTGTCCAAAAAAGAACTCGGCACAAAAAGAACCAATGTCTGTAGCCTTGCTGCTACCGCTCAAAGTTCTAGAATAGGCAAGGGATTTGCCTCTAACACCAAGAGCTATGGGTACCTGGGAATACAAGGGTCTCATGACTTGTCTCATCCTGTGGGCCACCTAGGATGAGGCCCCTATGCTGCCAAACAAGGTAAAGTTGTCAACCTTTACAAACCAACCATTTAAAGAATTAATTTTCGGGGCTGGAGAGATGGCTCAGTGGTTAGGAGCACTAACTGCTCTTCCAGAGGCCCTGTGTTCAAATCCCAGGGTGAACTCATGGTGGCTCACAACCATCTGTAATGGGATCTGATACCCACTTCTGGTGTGTCTGAAGACAGTTACAGTGTACTCCTATATAATAAATAAATCTTTAAAAAAAAGAATTTTCAGAGAAGTTTAAAGTAAAATGTATATGAATTAGGAATGACCTAGAACTTTGGGAAGAGGCAGGAAAGGGGCAGAACCAGCCACAGAAGGCAAATTCTCATCAGAAACTACAGACCGGCAAGAGTGCTATCTCAATCACTTTATAGCTACTGTACTATACTACATTTGCAGACATTCGTACGTATGCATTCTTTTTAACACGGGAAGAAGAGCAGCAGCTGTAGTAGGACTGTAGTGCTTGGGTGGGGGAAAACTGGAAGAAGATAAACAGGAAGGCTCCAAAGCTACATACACGATAGAAACGGACCACGCTCCACCACAGCGATCACCACCATTCAAGTGAGGTAGAAACATCCTTAAGCCACTTACCTTCGGTATACAAATAATGTCCCTTCTATATCAGTCTTCTCCTGTAACAGACAACGACTCTGTCAGTTTTCCAGGAATAATCCAAGGTCAAATGATCTCGGTGAAGCACCTACACGTTCAGGCCAACTTGTCTTATTTACTGTGAAATCGATCGTGTATGTGCTCGAGGGAATGCACGCTGGCATTTGTGTACAACTGGAGAGGCCATCGGTCACTCTCAGGCGTCATTCCTTCTTTTGAGTCAGGGGGTCTCACTGGCCAGAAGATGGGCAATTTAGCTGACAGTGTTGTGTCATAAGCGCCTCCATGTCCCCAGAGGACACGTAAGTGCAAGCTACTACGTCCAGCTTTCTGTGTGAATACTTCAGGTTCTCAAGCTGGGGAGGCAAGCACTTCATCCACTGAGCTGTCTCTTTAGCCTCCAAATTAGTCACGTTTGAACAGGTAAAGCAATTCACTTTTTAAAAGAAATCTAAACAAATTATGTATCTGTTCACCCCTGTGTTTATGTATGTCCAACCCAACAATATGTGTACGTCTGTAGCATATGTCTATTTTTGCCAGTGAGGAACATTTAAAGGGAAAAAAAAAGCGAATTAGCTTTACTTATTTTATGTATTAAATTTTTTTTTCAATTAGAAAAGATGTAGGGCTCTTTTGTCAGCATACGTATTTCTTTGTAACACATGTATGTGTGTACGTGGAGCTTAGAGAGGGCACTGGACGTCTTGGAACTGGAGTTACAGATGGGTCTGAACCATCATGGGGATGCTGGAAATTGAGGCAGGTCCTTGGGAAAAGCACCAAATGCTCTTAGCTACTACTGAGCCATTTCTCTGCCCCAGCTTCTCTCTGCAAACACTAAAACCTTTCAACTAGGTATCTTAATACTCCAGTCAAGGTATTGTCTACTGCAACTTAAAAAACCAAAAACTTGGAAAAAAAAACCAAAAACCAAAAACCAAACCAAACCAAACTTGAGCAGTCTATTGAGGTTTATAGAAAAAGAATGGAAACTTTCTTCAAAAGGGATACCAGGTTGAACTCAGAGCCTGGGCCTCATGATGCACAGCTGTGTAGCACTGAGCTAAATCCCTAACCCTCGGGACGTTTTCTTCTAAGATACTGTTTCATTTCTGGAGAATTTAGGACTATTTTCACGAGTTACACATTTTGTGGTGACCAAACACAATTTAATATTTTCAGAACTTTGTTAAGACTCGTGGATAGAAACCATTCTCTGCCTTAGACAAATGTGGTAGGTTTTTAAAATAAACGCCTGAAAATGTGATTAAGAAACTGTAACTTGGGTTGGGTATATAGCCCAGTGGTAGAGGAACAGTACAGTGTCTGCCTTGCATCAGGAGGAAATAGGACATCATGTAAACAGGTGCTTCAAGTTGAGGTTAACTAAAGTCAGTGAATGTAATTTCTGGAACTCCATGCCACTCACAAAATCCAAAAAGAACTAAGAAGTGAGCGATCAAACGTCCTATCACCGGTCTCTCTTTTTTTTTTTTTCTTGTAAAAACGTCTCCAAGGAATCCAATTCTTACTGAAGTAGCCTTGAAATCTTTCTTTAAACTCCGGTGATACCAGTTCTGCTAAAGCTGGACTAACTCCTGAGACTGATTTTTAAGCTTCAAATCCAAATCATCACATTTAGGTCGGCAGGGAAAGAGGAGTGGATTTTGCAATCAAGAACACGTGATTTATCTAATAGTTTTCAAAGTCTCAAACACAGGTTTTCAATCACTTGTTAGAAAAAAAAATTAACTTGTCTCATATCCTGCCAATGCAACCTCAAGTCTCCAGAACCGACCCCAAAAAGACTGATCCTGCCTCATTCCTGTCCTCCATCTGATTTCCCTGTTATGTCTCTGGTGTACTCCTACCCTTCATTCCTCCAATTCCGCGTGTCCCTCCCCCTTCCCCCGTCACCTCTTCGGCTCTGGAAGGACCTTTGGGAGAGGTTCGGGCCTCGCCTTTGCGGTCCTACTCTGCTCCACACCCCACCCCCAATCCTAAGCTGTCTGCGCGGTCCCTTTAAGAGGCGGCAGCGGCCAGGCTGGCGTTCTCCACGGCTGGGCCTCACTCACCCACTGGTTGGCTTTGGGGCAGAAAGTGTACAAGGCGACCTGGCCCGTGAGGTCTGCGATGCTGGTGATGTAGGGGTCGTGTTGTTTCAAGGCCGCCAGACTCATCTCTTGCTCAGCTCGACTCAACAACTCCATCTTGGATCTCCAGGCCGAGCCCCTCGGGCGGGGGCGGACTGGAGAACAGGAAAGTGCCATCCAGGCAAAGTTCCCCCAGCTCAGTCAGCCGTCCACTTCCGCCTATCCGACCTGCCTTGCCGAGGGTGGTACTTCAGTTAATCTGATCCGCCGCTCCTATGCCCTGGGAGCCTGGTTCCGATCTTTTTAGGTCTGCGGCTGCCGGAAGGTACAGGCGTCCGCGCCTGCGCGGTGGAGCTTCGGCGAGCCGACATTCCGGAGTCCTCCTCTCTCACCTAGCGGGATCTGAACTTGTTCCTTGAGTGCTCCAGACTCCTGCCAGTGAGACCGCAGCCCAGCACATACCCTGAATCGAAATGCTTGCTGCTGTGGAAGTGAGGTTTTCATGGACCATTGAGAAAACTCAGACCAAGTGAGGAAAGGGAGCTGTACTTTACTTCCGAGCTGCACTTTCACTCTTAACTGTTTGGTAATTTTTGAAAGAAATGTTTCAAAGCAGCCAAACTAGCCTGCCTGGAACTACACTGTACTCGGCTTCCCCTCTTTGGCTTGTCTTTTCCTTCATCTGGGTCCTAAATAAATATTTCTGTTGTTCTAGAAAGACCTATTACGGGGTTGGGGATTTAGCTCAGCGGTAGAGCGCTTGCCTAGCGAGCACAAGGCCCTGGGTTCGGTCCCCAGCTCCGAAAAAAAGAAAAAAAAAGCAATATAGAAAGACCTATTACTTAAATAATAAGTAGATCTCTTAAAAAGCCAACATTATTGGGCATCCTAAGGGGTCAGGTACTACAAAGTAAAACAACGTGCTCAGCCTATTTTCATTGAGCTGCTTTAAAAACCATCGTTTTTCTTTATTGAGGACATCTCGGCACAAATGAACGTTTTTGAAAGGATAAACTTTACATTTCCATCAAAGTACCACCATATATTTGTGTTGCTTGTGGTTTTACATCCCAAGATCATTTGCTAATGGAAGGGCAGACTTTCCGTTCTCGTCGGAAACACGTGTGAGGCAAGAAGTCAGAACAGCTTATGGTTTGTTCGCCCTTTGCTCACGTACACATTCATTGATCTTATAGAGTGGTTGTCAGTTCCAAGCTTCCAACTCTTTTTGGCACCAGGAGAAACGAAAAGCAAGCAAATAACCCCATGATAGACATTTCTCTTTGAATTCCAGAGGGTGGAGTCTATTTCCGTCTGAGCCAGGAAAGGTAGTGAAGGAACTCTTAACCAGTTCCGGCATGGTGGGCGTGGCTCTGGCAGGCCTTGCCCTTCTCCCCAGTTTCCTCTGCCTTGCTAAAGACTGTTAGATTGCATTCCTCACACTAGCCACCAAGGTCTGTTCCTTAATTTAGCCTAATAAGAGATTAATTTCTCCTGAGGCTGACTACCAAGGTCTGGCTATCAAAGTATTGGAGTCTAGCAATCAAAAGCCCCCTTTGGCTAATTAACATGCCCAATTAAAATTAAACACATCATCCTAACGTGGGGTTCCCCTTTTATCTTTATAAACTGCCATTTGCCCGTGGACCACATCTATTTCCTCTATATCCAGAGAGTCCTTTGTCTCCTTCCCAAACATCTCTTACCCCTCTCCTCCCAACCCCTTTAATTTTTAGCCCCTTGCCTTCCTGTCTCCTGCCTTTGTCCATTATCCCTGCTCTCTCTCCCCCTGGAGCACATAAATCTCTGTGCTGAGAACATGGTCTTGGGGTGCCTTGAGCCAACTTCTGAAGGCAGTAGGAAGGCTTCAAGAAGGTGCTGAGGTTTGAACTGCTGCTTTCGATGAGGAGGTGCTCCTTGGGAAAGTAAAGTTAAGGGCTGAGGTTTGCTTCATGGCCCAGTGGCAAGGTGGGAACCTAGTGTTTAATGCTGATTTGATTCAGACTGGAGGGGAAGAAGGGAATGGCTCAGAGTTCCACACTAGTGAGGAGTATTCTGGTATGAGAGTCTTGGGGATCCTTGTTCCACATCTGGACTGCCTTTCACCCAGTGGTGGAGGGTAGGACCCCATCACTTTCTGTACCTTCATTTTCCCTCTGTATGCTAATTTTTGTGTGTTATTTAAAATTTTGTCTCTATATGTGTACATGTGTTGGTGTAAGTCTGTGCTGACGTAAGTGTGCAGAGGCCAGAAGAGAGTGTATGGGCACACTGGAGTTTAAGTTACAGGCATTCGTGAGCCTCTGGACCTGAGGGCTGAGATCTGCACTCAGGTCCTCATGGCTGAGCTGTTGTGGGGTTAACCATCAGAGAAGACTGCTCAGACATGGGTTTAAGCCAATAAAAAAACCAATCTTTTTTGGTCGGCCGGCAACTACACTGGGTGTTTGGGATCCCAGTGTAGCACGGAACCTTTCTCAGGGTCACCTTTTAAGTACAAAAACCATGTTCTGGGTTGACACACTTCAGGTAACAAGAGCAGTTAGCCAGATAGAGCTACGGAGGCTAAAAAGCCAGGTTAGTACATTGTGAGACTTTGCCAGAACTCTGTGGACTTTGATGGGTTAGGCCTTTGTTTTAGTTTTGGCAGATAGCTGTTTTTATCAACACCTCAATCGCTTGATTTTACCAATGAAGACTCAGGAGCCGGATTGCTGGGCTGGAAGATGGTTCAGAGAGGCAGAGAAAACACCCAGCTGACCTTCCTCTTCAGCTGACATCCCAGAACAAAGTCTCTCTCTCATATCTCTACAAACCCCCTTCAAACTGAGTGTCCCTCCCTTCTACTTCCTGTTTGTCTTTTTATCCAACCTTCCTTCCTCTTTTTCTGTTTTTTGTTTGTTTGTTTGTTTGTTTTGTTTACTTTTTGTCAATTGGTTGCTTGCTCCAACTCTTGACCTTATTTAATTGACTTTATTTAATCCTGTTTACAATATCGAAGCACAAAGCTCTTGGATTAAAATGTGTGCGCCAAGGCTGACCCACGCCACAACTAAAAAAACAGGTTTCCCCAGCAAATAACACAACTTTGGAGTTCACAATGTGCTCAAATAGCTTGCCACAGGTGGTGCTGCCTGTGTGCTGAGTTTCACAGCCTGAATGATATTAGCATCATGGAGTTATCAGTTGTGTTAAGGTCTGGGGACCTGCCAAGGTCTAGGGCCCTCTAAGAGAGTAGCAAGTGTTTTTAACAATGAAACAATCTCTCCAGCCCTTAATATAGTATTTTAAATTAGGTACTAAATTCAGAGACACACCTGATGCTGCCGTTAACTTTTTTTAATGTAGATTTTTCTAAAATAATCTAAGATATTTCCTTTTGTTGTGGAATGTTGTTCCCCACGAACTATTGAACTGTTGCTGTCTTAAAACCAGAATAGCTGTCATTACCAATGAGACCCTCACAAGACTGGGCCCACTAACATACTCCCTTGGAGGGAAGGGAGGGCTCATAAGTGGTCAGGAGACTACCTTCGAGGCCTAACAGAAGTCCAAGGGAGGAACTGTTGTAAATAATCCTTCATCCATGCACCTGTAAGTAAGCAAGTCATACCTTGGGGCTGGAGGGGCCACCATTTTTCTTTTTAATCTCTTGTTTGTACCCTGTAGGAAATAAACAGATGCTTGTTCAAGTCTCCAAGAAAAGCTAATGCAACACCTCTTAATACACCTTGGATGAAGCAAGGCTAGACTTGTGAGGTATAGCACACTGCTTTGTTTCCAAGGCAAGGTCTTGTAGGATAGCCCAAACCAGCCTGCAAGTCACCAATTAGGCTGGGCTGGCTGGTAGGTGAGCCCTAGGACATCCTATAAATGCCTCTGCAGAACTAGGGTTATAAACCTACCACCATACCTGGCATTTCTGTATGAGTTCTGGAGGTCCTTAAGAATGTAGGTTTTTATTGATCCATTTCCTCAGCCCCGTTATTATTGTTACTATTATTTTGAGGTTAGTCCGGTCTTGAACTTATTATATGTATCAGATTGATGTCAAACTTGCGATCCTCCGGCCTCAGCCTCCTGAATGCTGAGATTACACAGTCTCCGTACACAGCTGCAGTAATTAAAAAAAAAAAAAAGTTAAGAACCCTAAAAATGCAGTCAACCCCGCCCTCCTCTATGCTGAGCTGCTTTGTGGTAAAAAATGAAACTTGCTTTCTCATGTTCAGTTCTAATTCTCAAGACATTGTGTCACAGCAACTGGAAACGAAATGAGGACATTGCCATTTAAAACGACGGGGGTCAAGCTGGGTGTAGTGGCGAGCAGGAACCGTACTACTACCTACTCAGAATTTGGAGACAAGGCCATATATAAGTGGCACACACCTCTTATCCCGGCATCTGGGGGCGGGGCAGAGGCAGGCAGCTTCACTGTGAGTTTGGGGCCAGCCTGCTCTGCATAAGGTACATGATAGGCTCTCATGCAAAGCAAAGGAGAGTGAAGTACAAATCGTACAAGCAGAGAACTGGCCTCTAGTGCTGAAGCTGACGTCCGTAAAACTTTGTTAACGAGGTATAGCGTTGATCTCGGTTTCCTGGTGTAGAATCCAGAAGCCTTGACACAGCCTGGGGGATACCGCTCCATCTGATGCACCTGCTCATGGGGTCATGTGCTCACCTTTCCTTCCTCCCCGCCCCCGGTACCTGGCCCCTGTTTCTATCTCTGTCTCTTCTCTCTTACTGTCTTCCTGTGTTTTTCTCTATGTGTACCCTCCACTCCCACCATGTGTGTTCGTGTACGTGGCAAGTGGATGTGCACGCATGCGCATGCGGGGCCCAGCAGTAGAAATCAGATGTCCTCCTCAGTTGCTCGCTCTTACTTCTTGAGACAGAGTCTCTCAATCACCCATGAGCTCCCCAGTTTGGCTAGGCTGGATGGCCCGTGAACCCCAGGGGTTCCCCTCTGTCCCCATCCTTAACGCTGGGACGATAGGCATGCTCTCATGCCCGTCTTCTTTATGTGGGTCTGGGGATCGAACTCAGATTGCTATGCTTGTTTGGCAATCACCGAGTCATATTTCTAGGCATCTCCACCCTCTCTTTGGAAACAAGCCTCCATATGTAGTTCAAGTTGGCCCGCAACTTGCTATGTAGCCTAGGGTAGCTGTGGGTCTCCCTGCCCTCTGGACTGTCTTCTGATTCAGTCCACAAGGGCAAAAGGATCGGGGTGGGGGTGGGGTGGCGTTAGGAGTGTTCAGGAGCCTCGCGAGTGAATGACCATGCCCGGAGCAGTCATCAGTGGCCAGATCAACCTAGTGTGATTCAAGGCTTATAAAGTTTTGGGGACTGAGGATAGAAACATCCAAGATAGGCAAAGGTCATTGGCTGGGGGCTCAGGGTATCTGGACCGCCTCGCTCGCACGGGGAAGCATTTCAGGAATCCCAGGTGCTGGCTGAACTGGTTCTTTTTTGTCGCCCACCCCCCCCCACCCCCCCCAGAGCTGAGGACCGAACCCAGGGGCCGCGCTTGCTGAACTGGTTCTTAACTGGAGAAAGGAAATTGATCCTGCAAGGTCAGAGAAGGAGAAGCCCGGCTAACGAAGGAAGTCTCCCATTATGTACCAAGCACGATAGAGTTTGACCTTAATTAGCAGAGTTCCCCCACAGGTAGCCACCGACTCTGGTTCCGGCTTCTCAGTGCTGGGAACCAAATGGAAGCTCATCACCACACGCTGACTGATAGGCCATTACCTCTCTGTGATAATAAAATTCAGAGAAGAGATAGCAAGTTTAGCTCTAACGAAGTATTTGCATATCGGTTGCCTGATTTACTCGTATTAACACATTTTGTTAATTCTTGGCTCTCACGCTTTGTGAAAGCAAACATGATATTTTTAGTGCAACCCAGCATGACCACTCAGCTCCCCTTCAATACTGCGATTCTCCCCACATGCTATTTTGTCTCCTTTCCTTTATCTGTCTCACCCTTAGTTTTTTTTTTTTTTTTTTTTTTTTAAGGTTTATTCTAGAAGTGTCTGTTTATTTCTGTTTTCATTTTTGAGGAGAGAATTGAAAGCTAGCTTTCCTAAGGTCACCTCATGATTCATTTGAGCTGGGACTAGTGTCTTTTAGCTCTGGTGTCCAGGTAGACCACGTGTCTCCATACCATTCTGTGTGGCTCCCTCTCGAGTTACACCACCCACACGTGAGTGAAATTTGTCACCGCCCCGTGCTGCTGTCCATCACTGCTGCCTGTTTGAAATCCTTCTGCGTGATCGTTGTCTAAGAGGCCGCCAGCTTACTGTGAGGTTCACGATTTAGTTCTCAGAGGATACTTAGGAGTAATTATTTCATTTCCTTCTAAGGTGTTGAGCTTTTGTATTTTAAAGTATTTTATGAAAGTGCGTTGCTTTTTAATACTGGGTTTCCCGTTGTTGCTTAGGCTGGTCATATTCTTTCTGCCTCAATTTCTAAAGTATTGGGATGGCAGGCCCCGTGCCTACTTTATTCAAGTATTGGGTTTTTGTTTTCAAAGTGTTAGCGTTAGAGTTAAGAGTTCTGGGGCTGGGGATTTAGCTCAGTGGTAGAGCGCTTACCTAGGAAGCGCAAGGCCCTGGGTTCGGTCCCCAGCTCCGGAAAAAAAAAAAAAAAAAAAAAAAAAGAGTTCTGATATGTGCATTGGTTCAGGCTGCTGGTTTGGGGGCAGAAATACATGTTTTGGTACTGGGGAGACAGCAAAGTGTGTCTTTAAGGCATGAGGACCCAAGCTCCATTTCAGAACACCAGTTAAAAAAACCTGGGTCTGGCTGCTTATGCTCATAGGCCCAGTTACAGACAAGTAGATCCCTGAGGCTAGCTGGCCCAACCTGTCTAGGTGAGCTCCAGGCCAGCAAGAGACCCTGTGGGGGTGACTCTCCTTTGAGAGACCTCCACATATCCTTGGGTGTGTCTAACTTCCTCGGTAAGTGCTGAGACTCTGTACTCTGTACCTACTGGCATCTCTTAAACAACACAGCAATGATCACAAGGCGTATGGCACTTGAAGAACTCTATCCCTAGTTGATCATTGACTTTGACACTATGTGCATGCCTCACAACACACACACACACACACACACACACACACACACACACACACACACACACACACCCTGGGTGAGGCTGGGGCATGGGAAAGAAATGCTTCTGCCAGGAAGACATTAGGACAAGGAGATAGGACAACATTAGAAAACCGCTTATTTGATCCACCGATTTCCAGGCAAAATTACACTTCCCGTAGTGCTTTTGATGGTATTCTCAGGTAGAAAGTTTTGTGCTTTTGACTGTCATTTAACCCAACATAATGTGTCTGCCAGCAGTAGCATTGTCCTAAATAATAGAACACAGTCAATTGACATCCTGCCACCTGCTTACAGAGAGTCCCAAGGCATGAGGAAATTGGTTGACTGACTTGCCCGTGGCAGAGATTGATTTCAGGTCAAGGACAATTGTTATCTTTTTGCATCGTGATAGGCAGCTTCTGTGGTTCAGGTGCGGCTCTGTGACCCAATTCTGTGGCTCTTAAAGGAAGTGATATGTAAGGTCTTCCACATTTCTTATTCCTCCCTCCTTTAGTGAGGGCAGGCTACAGTGGTGAGGCTCGAAAGAGCAGACATGGGAAGAAAAGACGATGAACAGGAGCTGCGCGCTTGGGCGAGGGAATGTCCTTACCTACTGAGAGAAGGGTAGGCCTGTTAGGTTTGAGGTCTATACATGTTGGGGTCTCCTTTTCCCCTTGGTATCCATCTGAAGAAATTAATTATATTACTCAAATTGTTAAGAAACTCAGCATCAAAAGCCCACTCTGGTTGGGCAATGGTAGTGTACACCTGTAATCCCAGCCAGGAGGCTGAAGCAGGCAGAGTTTAAGGCCAGCCTAGTCTACAGAGCAAGTTCCAGGACAGCCAGGAATACACAGAGAGACCCCATCTCAAAAAACAAACAAACAAAAACCCCCAGCCACCAACAAACAAACAAACAAACAAACAGACAAACAAACAAAAAAACCAAAAGCACACCATGAAGTAAAATAGGGTTACATGACTTACAAGAACATATTGCTTTGTGCTTTCACAGTAAGTCAACATTTGGAAAGAACTCCAGTCATAGATCTGCATTTACAATTAGTTGCAGCCACAAATTTGCAGAGTCACAAAGTGGCTAAAGAGGAAAAAAAAAATCTGTCTACACCATTAAGCAATTGATTTTGCAATTGCATCATGAGGCAATCTGCTAAGCGAAGTGGGAGGTTGTCATTTAAAGTTTGTTTTTCCATGTCAATGCCACGGACACTCTCAGGATACCTTCAACGGCTCCTTTCTCCTCAGGCAAATTAAAATGTGTTTTTAAGGGAACACAATAGGAAGAATGTGATTAAAAGGTATCATTTTGCTGTGTCAGTTCTGGAAACTGCAGGCTCCTCCCTTGTCTCTGAAGAAATGTTACTTATATGTTACTTATACTTTCTCTGTCTAGAGTCTTTTTTTTTTTTTTTTTTTTTAGTTGCCCATGAGTGTTAACTTTGTTTAGTAGACAAGGTGTGTGTTGAATCTGGCAGCAGGCCTCACATTGTTCAGAGTCTTCTTGTGTCCCAAGTTTTACAGCACCATTACGTAATTAACATGATTTGTTTACATTTGCTTTTAATTCACTTAATGAGTTTTAACTGATTGTCAGATCCGTGGTCTACTTACAAACTGTTGAATGTCTATGGATTGAATTTGCCCAGGAACTCGGATAAGGATGAATTATTTATCTCAACATACTCTACTACTCTGAGATAAAGCCACAGTGTCTCATTCTTTACAGGTTCATTTTTTTCCTGTCTTTATTTTGGATTTCCGACACAGGTTTACTTGGAGCAAAGCTGACAGAAGCTGTGCTGGAATCATTCTTAGGTGAACCATTCGTGTGGTTTTTTTAGAATAAGCATATTTTGTTTAGCTTGAATTAATTTATCCCGGGGGTTCAAGATTTAGAAAATGGTTTTTCCCACTCACTTGCACTGATGTAAATTAATGTGAAACAGGATATATTAAAGCTCACTTTGAGTTACCGAGATGGTACAGTCCTGTGACATTGTATCACAGTGGAACCGTCATAATATGAAAAAGAAATTGCTCATCTGTATGTTGTCTGTAGCCTTGAACTTAAGGAAAAGGACCCGTTCTAGATGTTGAAGGAGATTCCAATATTCACTTATAAAGAGAAGGGCATAAATTATGCCTTGCCACCCAATAAGCACTGACTTAAAACATAATAGAAAAGCTAATTTCTCTTGCGCAATAAGGTTATCACCACTACTGTGATACGAGACTGAACTAGGTCAGGTGTGGTCCTCTTTACATTGCTCACGAACAGCAGAAGGATTAAAAATGTATGCCTTACCTCCTAGAAACAATGATCTGGGGGCAGGAACGTAATAAAATACCTGCTCTCCTGTGTCATGCCATGCCTCTCACTTTGTGCTTACGTTAGCACAACACCTTTGGAAGCTCTAGAAACCATTAGCAAAGATGAAGATTTGCAACCACCAAGAAAATTTTTGCTGAAAATCCAGGAGCAGATGGTGTAAAGGTAATGTTGAAATAAGGACCACGTAGAGTTGTGTTGTCTGCGCTCCACTTGTTCGAATACACCGTATGAATATCTTTCTGGTAAAATTGTTTGGAAAATATAGGATAGTTACTGTATAAAATATTCCAGCAGCCAAAATTTCTTCATCAAAAAACTTTTTGGAATAGGCACTTGTTAATGTTTCTTTAACTTCTTAGACATTTCTCAGTCTTTTATTTATTTATTTTTTGGAAGAATGTTTATTTCTATAATGTTCAATGTTAGAAAGAAGGTAAGGGAACTGGTTAGCAGCATCTGCAGCGTGGTCTTGAGAAATTTGGGGGAACTGGAATTTCTTATTCGTAAGTGCAAATGCGCCTGAAGTGTTGTTGACCTACATGGGTGTTTTCTGGTAGAGAAGTTGTTTCCTTGTATCGGGCAACTCTGCTTCCTCTCTTTCCACTAAACCTCATACTGGCTGGCCAGCGAGCACCTTCACTCCACATTCTCCACCCTCTGCCTCTCAGCAAGAGATTACGGGTGTTTAGCACCATGCCCACCTTTCTGCTGGGGTTGCATGCTGGGACCCACTGAACTGGTTCTTTTGTTTTGTTCTTTTCTCCTTTGGCACTACTGGGGATTGAGCCCAAGGCCTCATGCCTAGGCAGACACTCTTTCCTCTGAGATATATCTTAGTCCTATGTAGATAGATTTCTTAAATGCTGGAGGTACACCTCTTGGTGGAAAGCCACCAAGACATCTGCCATACCAAAGAAACGGCGCCTTGTAGTTTCTAATCGTTGACAACAGATCAGCAGAATGGAATTGTCACTTAATATTTTCTTTTTTTGAGACAAAGCCTTACTCTGTACTTCAGGTTGACCTGGAACTCCCTGTGTAGTCTAGGCTGGCTTTGAACTTGAGATGCTCTTGCCGCTCAGCTTCCCGAGTGCTCAGAGTATAGCCATGAGGCACCACGCTCGACCTCAGATGAGTACTTTCAGTGCTGTGCTTTGCCATGCCTTCTCAAGACGAGCAAGGAATCTTTTTTCTTCCCAAAGGTACTGACGGCTTTTCAAAGTTTGAATAGCATCTTTTCTGATAGGAAGAGAAAGATCTTTTAAAAGTATATCATGAAGTATAAAAAGACCTGCTCCTTGGATTTCTGTCCTTCTAAACTGGTGATTGTAGAGCAAAACCAGTTTTCAGAGGCAAAGTCGATTCATTTATATATTTCCTTTTCAAGGCTGGTGGAGGGCCAACCTGTTAACACGATGAAAAAAGTCTCTCTCAGGCCTCTTTTGTTAGGGTTTCAGTACATCCCAGTTTTTAAAAATAAGGTTCTAATTCCATTCGTGAGGATCTGCACCCATTACCTTATGGTCTCCCAGAAGGCCCTCTCCAAAGGTGTCTGTTTTGGGGATTGTTTTGTTTCACACGGGATGTTACTATGTAGCGTTGGCTGGCCTGGAACTTACTCTGCATACCATGCTGGCCTGCAAACTCACAGAATTTCCTGCACCACTGCCTCTGGGATGAAAGGTATGCACCACTATTACCTGGAAGGATTAAGTTTTAATTGAGGAGTTTTGAGGAACAAACACCCTTTCAGACCACATGCATGAGATCTACCTCATCCACTGGATCGCAGGAACAATGTGATCTGCCCGCCCGTTGAGTCATTAGCTATGGCCACAGTGGCCTCTTCACTTTTTGCTTTGGGGTTCCCTGTCTCTTAAACAACGATGAAGAGAAAATAGCATTTTGAAAGTTGAGGGGAAACATAGACCCGTGTTCCTTTCAATTTCTACACAGGTTTTGAATCCAGTTTTATTAAAACTGTCACATCATGGACACGTGTGTGCTAAATTACTGATTTTAAACCAAATCTCCAAATATCTCAACAGAGTGCAGGAGATTGGTTGATGTGAAGGGAGAAGAGGGCTATCCTGGTTTGTATTTCTGGAGGCTGGCTAGGCTGACCATACCTGTGGAGGGCCTCACGCTATTTCAGATCACACTGAGAAAAACAGAAGGCTGAACAAGTACACATAAGAGTGGACAAAGGGCTGGATGCTCAAGATTGCTTGTCTAGTCCACAAGAATCCACCCACATCCTCCAGACCCCTGACCCAAGTGCCTCCTGTTAGGCCCCAGGTTGCCTAACCTTATCAGGTTGAGGCATTAAGTATCAGATACATGAAAACACGTGCAAACATGCAGAGGAACAGGCAGCAAACCAAACTGAACATTAGCTGCAAGAAATAACCTTGCTAACCACAGGCTGGTCTGGGAATCTCAGGTCCTTGGCTGTCTAGTTATCATTTAGCACCATAAACCGATGCAAATAAAACCATAGAGATCTAGAGGACCATTCCAAGGCAAGATGTACACTGCCCCAGCTACCTCACTGTTCATGGTTGATAGTCTGCCAAAGTATTAAAGATTGTTTGGGGGCTGAAGAGGTGGCTCGGCGGTTAAGAGCATTGACTGCTCTTCCAGAGGTCCTGAATTCAAATCCCAGTAACCACATGGTGGCTCACAACCATCTGTAATGAGATCTGATGCCCTCTTCTGGTGTGTCTGAAGAGAGCAACAGTGTACCCATATGTAATAAATAAATAAGTAAATAAATAAATCTTTAAGAAAAAAAAAAGAGGGGGTTGGGGATTTAGCTCAGTGGTAGAGCGCTTGCCTAGCAAGCGCAAGGCCCTGGGTTCAGTCCCCAGCTCCGAAAAGAAGAAAAAAAAAAGAGAAAAACGGTTTGGTTTTGTGCTGTCAGAGTAATGAAGCTGAGTTGTGAGCAAGAAAGGAGAAAAGCACAAAGCAGTGTGGTGGTTTGAATATGCTTGGCCCAGGGAGTGGCTGTATTAGGAGGTGTTGCCTTATTAGAGTAGGTGTGGCTTGTTGGAAGAAGAGTGTTGATGTGGGGGTGGACTTTGAGACTCTCCCGCTAGCTGCCTGGAAGAGGTAGTCCTCTCCTGGCTGCTTTCAGAACAGGATGTAAAACTCTCAGCTCCTCCTGCACCATGCCTGCCTAGACATTGCCACGCTCCTGCCTTGATGATAATGGACTGAACCTCTGAACCTATAAGCCAGCCCCAATTAAATATTATCTTTATAAGAGTTGCCTTGGTCATGGTGTCTCTTCACAGCAGTAAAACCCTAAGACAAATAGACTCCATAAAACTTTATCAGGCTGCAAAGGAGCTTTGGGAAGCTTTTCTGAAGGAGATACCCCACTGACTTAACCTGGATGCTGCATCTGGATCCTGCTTTGCTTCGCACAGGGGTCGGTCCTTGTTTCCCGCTCTCCTACTGTGGAGCAACTCATGCAGGGGAGGCTGGAAGACTTTCCTTTTCATTCTGCCGCTAACTCTGTATATCTAGGAGACTGCTGATCCAGTCTGTGACTACCCAGTGTCCTTGGTTTCCGCCTTCTTGGTATTTCTTTGCTCATGAAGGTACTTAGGCGTTGGGAAAGGTTGTCAGAAAGGGGAAAGCAGCATTACAGAGCAGTGCGCAGTAAGTCTAGAGAAATGATGATGATGATTGTCGGGAGCAGTGCTTCCTAACGCTGTGACCCTTCAGTCCAGCTCCTCATGTCGTGGTCATCCCAACATAACATTATTTTTGTTGCTATTTTAGAACTGTAATTTTGCTGCTGTTAGGGATCGTAATATAAATATCTGATATGAGACCCCCCTACCCCCAAAAGGGGTAGCAACCCACAGGTTGGGAACCACTGGTATAGACGATCCCTCAGGGAAGCCAACCTAGGGTCAGGTAGACAGATTAGGGGTGAGGGTGAGAGGGCTGAGAGTGGAAAAAGCCAAATCCCATTTTTCTTTATGCTTTTGTTTAAGAGAAAAGCATACAGGTTCTCTTTGGGGTGATGTTCCTGAATAATATTTTTTTCTCTTTAAAAAATGTGCTGGGGAGATGGCCCACAGGTTAAGAGCACTTGCTATTCCTGCAGAGGACCCAGGTTTGGTTTTCAATACCCACATAGTGGCTCACAATAGTCTGTAACTCTAGTTCTATGCACTCCCCAGGCACTAAGCATGCACGTGGAGCATATATATGCAAAACACTCATACACATAAAATAAAAATAAATCACTAAAAATGTTTCAAAACGCATATGTGCCTATTTAAGTATGTGTGGGTCTATGTGTGTATATGTATGTATGTGTGTGAGTGTGTATGTGTGTGCATGTATGTGTGTGTGCTCGAGAGAGCAAGCAGGCATGCATGAATGCACATACATGTGTAAACCAGTTAACAACCTTAGTGTCATCTTTAGAAGCACCACCCACCTCTTTGGAAACAGTCTCTCTTGCTGGCCTAATCATCACCAGTTCTCACCTCCCCAGTACTAGGACTCTGAGTGTACATATGTGCCATCATACCTGGTATTTCTGCATGGGTGCTGGGGACTGAACTCAGGCCTTCCTGTTTTTTTTTTTTTTTTTCCAGAGCCGGGGACCGAACCCGGGGCCTTGCGCTTGCTAGGCAGGCACTCTACCACTGAGCTAAATCTCCAACCCCCTTGGCCTTCCTGTTTTTGAGGCAAGGACTTTACTGCTGTGTTGATGGCAGTTTTTCTGGTGGAGTTTTTTCATTTGTTTTAAGACAAGGTCTCACAGAACACAGGACGGTTTTGATTCTCTTATGTAGTTAGGATGACTTTGAACTTCTGTTTCTCTTGCCTTTACCTCCCAAATGCATAGGTGTATGCCACCATGTCTGTCCCCTGAGTAGTAAATATTAGGACATTCTTGGAAAGGGCATTTCTCTCTTCCCCCTACCTGACAGACTGTAATGGTTTGAATATGCTTGGCCCAGGAAGTGGCACTATTAGAACATGTGGCCTTGTTGGAGGACCAGTGTCACTGGGGTGTGGGCTTTAAGACCCTCATTCTAGCTGTCTGGAAGCCAGTGTTCTGCTACATCCTGCAGATGAACATGCAGAACTCTCAGCTGTGCCTGCACCATGCCTGACTGGACGCCGCCATGCTCCCACCTTGATGATAATGGACCGCTGAACCTCTCAACCTGTAAGCCAGCCCCAATTAAATATTGTCTTTATAAGACTTGCATTGGTTATGGTGTCTGTTCACAGCAGTAAAACCCTAACCAAGGCACAGATTAAGGCAGCATCTCATCTCACCAATGGCTTTCACATACCCAGCACCAATGCATTCTAAGTCTGAACTGGTCTCCTCCACCTGATGGCTGGCAGCTTGGGAGAAGTCACATACCTTCTCTAGATCTGTTTTCTCATCCAAAAGCTTTCAGAATTAAAAATAACCACATCCTAGGCTCATAGACATTGAGAAATTTGCCCACGTTAGGAAAATATGAGCAGATTAACACCAGGGTTCATTCAATAAGGAGGTCCTCTTCCCCATGGCTGGACCATAGGTAGTAGACTTGCATTACCAGTAGGGGATGCCTTACACACCCCCGGAGCCATGTGGAAGACATGATAAGCTGAAATGCCCGTTTCTGGAACATGGTTCAGCCTTCTTGCAAACCCCTGCCTCACCTCTCGGGTGGCTGGCTGTTCAGACACCCTCATTTCTGTCTGGGCAGTGGACGGCGGCTCTGTACTTCAGGCTTCCCATTCTTCACAACCCACAGCCCTCAAGTGCCTCTTAACACACGCCAGCTGCTAAGAGAAAGGATATCAGGTTATACTGAGTAAAAAGCGCTGAGTCCGTGCATCTGCGTTAAAAAGTGAGGACAGCAGTTAGTCAAGGACAAATGCACATCGCTAGGCAGTGAAAGCTCCCAGTGAGCTGGTCCAGCACAGGGCAACAGCCATTTTTCTTAGGCATTTTCTCCTGATGGTCTTCTCAAAGCCAGGAACGGTACAGTCAGATGGGGTGGCCAGGCCAGCAAAAGCTGCTTTTCCCAGCTGATGGACTCGGAGAGATGGCTCTCCATACTCATTAACCACAACTATTTACTAAGGAAGAAGTAAATGAGAGAGAATTTAAATCGGAGTTTGGAGTTTGTTTTTAGACCAGAAATCGAAGAAAAGTGGGGGTTGTATAACTACAGTGTCTCCATAAAGCCAAATAACATCTTTTGGGGGGGGGGTGCTGTATATGTAACCCTGGCTGCTTGGAGCTCACTATGTAGACAAGGCTGGTCTAGAACTCTACCTGCCTTTGCCTGAGTGCTGGGGCGAAAGGTGTACACTTCCGCATCCAGCTCTCTAAATAACATTGTTTCAAAAGGTAAACGCAGGGACTGCAGTTTAGAGACTGTTAAGAGATGGCTTAAGAGCGTTTACTCTCGCAGATGACCCAAGTCTGGTTCCCGGCACCAGCAAGGCAGCTCATAACCATAGACCTCTGGTCCCAGGGGTTCTGACATTTTTCTGGCCTTCGAAGTCACCAGACATTCATGTAGTCCACATACATACGTGCAGGTAAAACACTAATTCACATCAAACGATAGTCTTCAAAGCAAAGCCAAACCTAGTTCAGTGGGACCAGGTAAAACCCAGCAGGTCTTACGACCTCGTGCCGAGGTCTCTGCTGAAGAGCAAGCGACAGCCAATGGCAGAATAGTTTCGATCAGAGAAGCAGATCCAACCTCATCCTCTTCTCCGTTCGTTAGCGTCTGCCGCCGTGGGGTGGGAGGAGCTTTTGTGTGGTTCTGAAGGTTTGCTTCACGTGTGCATTCTCCACACGGCAGCGCCACTTTCCGAGGTCACAGGCTTCTGCTTCCTGTGGGCACTCGATGCAGAGGGCACTCACATTGCACAAGTCCTTACCCTTGAGAGGTAAATCAGAATTGGTGTTGGGGGACGGGAAACAAAAGGTCTCAAGGGTGGGAGAATTCTGTTCTCGTTCCAGTCGTGTCCCCCACCTCTCGTCTCACTCAACAGTGAATAGAAGGCTCGTCTCTTTGAAACATTTGAACCATTTAGTGTTTTGAGCCTTTGGCTTGGGATGTGCGATGTGGGACTGTCATCTGGCCAGAAGCTTTATTTGTGTGTGTGTGTGTGTGTGTGTGTGTGTGTGTGTGTGTGTGTGTGTGATGTGTGTGGGTGACATAAGATTGTATCAGACCTCCTCTGGAAGAGCAGCACCCCTGACTACTGTGCCATCTCTCCAGGCCCCAACAGTCCTCTCTCTATGCAGGGAAGAAAGCTGCTGTACTATTTTGCTGATACCTAATGATGGTTCTATGTGTCGACTTCACTTGGAGGGAGGCTTAAGAAGCCCCCTGATTAGAGAAGGGCGACTGAAAAACAAACAAACAAACAAAAAAGCAGTAGAAGAAAGGATTTTCTTTAGGGAGTATTTTGCCTGCCTGAAGGCACAGGGCACAGTCTGTCTGTTTCCAAAGTTTATTTCTGGTCTCAATGTAAATGACTAATTGACATAAAGAATCCGGAGTACATTTGGCTTCTCCTTACCAGAAAACACTGGTAACTTTGTGTGGTTCGATCTTTAGTGTAGGTAAAGAGTAGCATCGAGCAATTGCTGCATAATCTATGTCCGATCTCTAAGTATCTTTTAAAAATGAGTTAACATTTTTTAAAATAAAGTCTTCCTATGTAACCCTGACTGGCCTGGGATTCCCTGTGTAGGCTGGCCTTGAACTTGTAATAATCCTCCTGCCTCTGCTTTCCAGGCATGCACTCCCACACCTGACTCTGAATTACATTTAAAAAAAAAAGATTTATATATTTATTTTATGTATGTGACTACACTGTAACTGTCTTCAGACACACCAGAAGAGGGCATCAGATCTCATCACAGATGGTTGTGAGCCACCGTGCGGGTGCTGGGATTTGAACTCAGGACCTCTGGAAGAGCAGTCAGTGGTTACTAAGCCATATCTCCAGCCCCCTGAATTACATTTTTAATGAAAAATTTACTGAACCGATTTGTATTTTTGAGACAAATGATCCTGCAGGCCAGGCTGACCTAGAGCTCCCTATGTAGTTAAGGACAGCCTTGAACTTTTTATCCTCCTATCTCTATCTCCTCCCCTCATAGGTTCAGGGATTACATACAGGAGCATACCACTGAGTGGGTCTGTCTGTCTGTCTGTCCCTCACTCTTCCCTCCCCAAGTGTTTGGATCCTGAGCTTCATACATGCTAGGCAAACACCCTACTGTTGGTCTTTGTGCCTAGCTGAAGCCTTCTTGAACTATGCATCTTGACGGAACCTTCTGTAGTTCAGAATGGTCTCAATTTTCCTTTGCTGCTGAGTCTCAACCCCCTGCCTCCACCTCCCAAGTACTGGCATTATTGGCATGTGCCGCCACTCAATCTTTTTTTCAACTTTCATACATTACACTGCCTCCCTCCACTCCTCTCAGTCCCTCCCCCTACCTCCCCTCTCCCTCACACCAACTCCTCCTCTGTTTCCCTTAAAAAAAAAAAAAAGTAGGCCTCCTATGGATATCCTACCAAGTAGGAGGAAGAGGGTCCCAGGTACAGGTAAAAGAGCCAGACACCCCTCCCCCACTCCCACTGTTAGGAATCCCACAAGGACACCAAGCTACACAAAAATAAGGTACATGAGAGGACCTAGCTCAGACCTATACAGGGTTAGTGTTTGTGCCTCAGTCTCCGTGAGCCCCCATAAGCTCTGCTAAGTTGATTCTGTGGGCAGTGTTCTTATGGTGCCCTTGACCCCTCTGGCTTCTACAATCTTTTCCCCCATCTTCTGTGGGGCTCCCTGAACTCCACCTAAATTTTGGCTGTGGGTCTCTGTATCTGTTCCCATCCTTGGATGATGCCCCGCTGAGGACAACTGGGCTAGACACCCCTCTATGAGTATAGCAGAATCTCATTGGGAACCATTTCATTGGCTTTTTTTTTCCAGTCATGTTGGTTCTATTTTGGGTCTCTGGGCTGTCCTACCTCTGGTTCCTGGTCATCTCATCTAGGTAGTTTCAGGGGGCTCCTCCCCTTCCTCTTCCCCTCCTCCTGTTCCCCCTCCTCCCCTCCCTCTCCTCCCATTCCCACTCCTCCTGTTCCCCCTCCTCCTCCTCCTCCCTCTTCCCTTTTCCCTCTTCCCCCTCCTCCCCCTCCTCCTCCACCTCCATCTCAGAGTTTTCTGGTTGTGATAACTGAAATTATAATGAGATGTCCCTAAACTACCAGACAGAAGATCTGCTAAGGACACAGATTACCTTAGAGTGTGATGGTCTAAACTCAGATGAAATGTTTCCTAAAAACTGATGGACTCTGAGGACAAAATGTATCCTCCCAGAAGAAACAATGTATGGCAACTGTGGCGCCGCTGGGTGGGGGCGTGGATGTCAGTCGAGTGCCACTGGGAGGCGCAGTGGTACAGCGAGTAAGAGGAGGCCAGCGGCTACCTTTACCTCAACTTCGGCTCTGTCGAGACTTCCAACAGGCCACTTAATCTCATTCTGGGTCGGTTTCCTTATCTGCAAAATAGAGATAGTCTTTTCCCACTGTATTTTGATGAGACATAGATAAAGTTCAAAGCTCTCTTAAAAAGTGCACCTTGGCTATTCAAATAAATGGGCTGGTGAGGACAGCCGAAATAGAAAACGGTAATGGGCAAGGAGGAGGACTGGAGTATCCTGGGGTTTTGTATACATTTTAATTCAACTATTTATAAGAGGTGTATTTTTTTTCTTGAATGATAAAGGGCTTCAGAGAATAAAACTTCGTGGTCGGGGGAGGGTTCTACTTATGTCTATTGAGAAGAGAAATGGTATCTGGGCAGTGGGATTGTGGACTTTGATATCTCCATTATTTTCTCTTTAAAAAGCTAAGCATAATTTTTAAAAGTCCGAAAAGGCCCTTGTTGTAGGTGTTTTTGGTGAAGTGGCATTATTGGTAAAGAGTAATCAATCTTTTTTTTCCCAGAGAAAGCAATCTTTTCAAGGATGAGTCCTGCGCACAGGAAGTGCTTCCGGTTCGTGTCTTGGCATCTCTTTTCTTTCTTTTTTTTCTTTTTTCTTTTTTCGGAGCCAGGGGCTAAACCCAGGCCTTGAGCTTGCTAGGCAAGCGCTCTACCACTGAGCTAAATCCCCAACCCCTCTTGGCATCTCTTGAATGTAGCAAACTAGGTGACGGTTTTCTCTGCTAAGACATCCCTTTCTATGGCATAATATTGCTGGGAGATCATACTGTTGGCTGTGCTGCAGGGAGCTGCCTGATGCTCGCACTAGAGCATTGTTCCAGAAAATTTCCCTTTCCCAGGGGTCTCCTTTTGTCCCATCTCTTGGCTGGCGTGTACTGACTTCTTTGCTGAAGTTATTCTCCCCAACAGCTCTCTATCTCTCTATCAACCTGTGTGTGTGTGCATGTGTATGTGTGTCTATGCCTGTGTATGTGTATGTGTGTGTGCATGTGTGTTTGTGTATGCTTGTGTGTGTGTGCGTGTGTATGTATGCTTGTGTGTATGTGTGTATGCTCATGTGTATGTATGTGTGTATTTGGATGTGTATGTGTATGTGTGTGTGTGTGCATGTGTGTATGCATGCTTGTGTGTGTGTGTGTATGTGTGTGTGTGTATATAAGCCAGAGGACAACTTTGGATAGTATTTTTTAGGTGTCATCCAATTATTTATTTATTTTTGTTTGTTTTTGGAGACAGGGTCTCTTAATGGCCCAAAACTGTCCAAGCAGACTCTGCCAGTCTCTGCCTCCCCAGTGCTAGGATTGCAGGTGCAGTCTGCCACACCTCAAGGCTTTTCCTGGGGAATCAAACTCAGGTATTTGTTCTTACAAAGCGAGCATCTTACTTACCAAGAATCCTTCCTAGCTACTACGAAAATTTTTAAAAAAAATCTATTTGAACCAGGATTCAATGCCTGATCTGGATTCTGATGCTTGTGTCCTTGTAGGTTGATAAAAAGCTGGAGGTTGACCAGTGTGATCTTGGGGAGGCATGGGGCCAGGATAGCTTCGGAAGTGGGGGATGGTATCTTCTTCCATCAAGAGGCTTGTGAAGTCTTATGAGTCAGATGCATTAATTCATTAGAGGTCCCGAATGCTGAGGTGCATGGACTAGCTAGAATGGCCTCTTAAGGAAGACATTTACTAGTGGGGACACATTGAAGAGCATTGGACAGAAGAGACAAGATAATTTCCACCCTTTATTTACCAGTCTCAAAATAGCGAGTTTGCTTTGAGCTCCTTATTTGTGAGTCTTCATGAGCACATTTGAGCATAGCAGGCGTGTGTTGTTACACCACAGCTGTTAACATTCATGCTGTGCTATTACCACTGTCCCCCTCCTCCTCTTCAGACTGGTGACCACAGCAGCTCTGTCAAACTTGTCATTGCTCTCCCTACATCCCATGGTCAAGCCCGAGGCTTCACTCTTTCTGCATATTAAAAAAAGAGAAATAATTTATATACCATGCTACTCGCTTTTCCAAAGCGTGGGATTTAGTAGTTTTTCTTTTTTTTCAGCCAGGTCTCTTTCTGTAGCCCAGGCTAGCCTTAGCTTTAACGGTCCTCCTGAGTGTTGGGCTCATACGTCCAGCTAGGCTTTTAATTCGTTCATAAAACTGTAGATACGCCAGCCGTTTCTAATCCCGGAGTATTTTCCTAGTCTCCAGAAGAAATGTCAGGCTCACCGTGCTTACTCTAGTTCCCAGCTCCTGGTAAGCGCTGACCCGTGCCGCCTGCCGGCATCTGCCTGCTCTTGACATCTCTGTAGCGGGATCACTGTGCATATGACTTAAGGTCCCGTCTTTGTCAGGAAAGCCCCTCTTCCTTCATCTGCCTTTCTGAGCACCCTCTCTTTCCTGTGCCTCCTCATCTTCCTATCCTCTTAATGTTGGGGGGCCTTTACCCCTTAGCCAAGAGATCTCTTTCACAGCACTCCCCGGGCACCCCCGGCTCTTAGATTTAAATGATGTTCATTGCCATTAACTCCTACACTTGATCTTAGCCAGGAAATGATGTCATCAACTCCTAAATTTATACCCCTAGCAAGGACTTTCCCTCTACTTCCAGAACTTTTTGTTCACCTCTTCTTCGCTGCTTCCCAACATGCACTGCACAGTCAGCGTGCTCAGAACTGACCTTGAGGGGTCACCCTCCTGCCCCCAGTGCCTTCCTCCCACAGCTGCTTCTCCAGTTACTCAGCTCAGAAACTTAGCAGTCATTGCCTCACTTCTTCACCCCCACCCCCCACTGCCCCTGCACTGCATCTACAGCTCATTCTGCTGGCTCTTCATCCAAAATATACCCAGAACCCAGTTCCTCATTCTGTTCCTTGATGTATACATACTATGCTTAGGGAAGCCTATGGATTTTCACGTGTGTTGTGTGGATGTAGTGTATAGAAAGGCGTGTGTGTGCGTGTGTGTGTGTGTGTGTGTGTGTGTGTGTGTGTGTGTGTGTGTGTGTGTTTAGACAGGCTGGGGAAGGATTCAGGTGTCTTACTCCATGGCTATCCAGGTTATTTTTTGAGACAAAGTCTTTCACTAAGCCCAAGGCTTGCTGTTTCAGCTACCCTGGCTGGCTAGTGAGTTCCCAGGATCTGCCTGCTTGTCTCTGCCCACCCTTCCTCCTCCTTCCTCCTCCTCACCCCCCTGCTGGAGTCACAGGCACAGCTGTGCCAGCTTTTATGTAGGTGCTAGGGATTCAAATTCAGATCCTCTTGTCTCCATAGCCAGCACCCTTACCACAGAACCATCTCCCGTGCCCTTTGGATATCGTATAAACAGTCGATGGCTGTTTCTGCCGCCACCTCTATGGACACGCTTAGTTTTAGAGATTGTTTTAAGACAGGTTAAGTCATGTCTCTCTTAGCTAAGAATCATTCAGTAGGTCACCACATTGCTCAGAATAAAAAGCAGAGCACACACATTGTCCGCCAAGCCTTACAAGCAATGCTGTGCCCTCAGGCCACCATACCTATCTCGTTAGTCTCTGCCTGGCTGTTCCGAGTCAGCCACGGTGGCTTCCACTGTTCCTCACCTCAGACACACACCTCACGGTTTGCACTTAACTGCTCTGCTCAGGATGCTCTTCTCCACATGCCTCATGTCCCCACTGTTTGATTCTTTGTCCATAGGTTACTTAGTTAATCAAATGCAACCCCATTTAACTACTTTAATGAATTAATTAGAGTCAGGGTCACTTGTATTCCAGACTGGTCTCTAACTTGCTGCATGGCCAAGAACGACCTTGAACTTCTGATCCTCCTGCTCCACCTCCCATGTACTGGAGTTACATGTGTTCATCACACATCTAGTTTATGAGATACAGGGAAACTGAGCTCAGGGCTTGGGGTGTGCTAGGTAATACTTTGTCAAATGAGCTGTACCTGTCCCCAACATGCACTGTTCATAACAGCAACTGGCTTCCACCTTTTCTTCCATATTCTCTGTACAACTTTCTGTTCTTTTTTTTAAAAAAAATTTTTATTTATTATATATAAGTACACTGTAGCTGTCTTCAGACACACCAGAAGGGGGCATCAGACCCTATTACAGATGGTTGTGAGCTACCATGTGGTTGCTGGGATTTGAACTCAGGACCTCTGGAAGAGCAGTCAGTGCTCTTAACTGCTGAGCCATCTCTCCAGCCCACAACTTTCTGTTCTTCTACCTGTTTTCAAAGCACTTGCCAGTGGACAGACACACACATGTAGATGCATACATAGGTTTACACGTATGGGTGCATAACGCACATACATGAATACACACATGCATACATATTTATTTTATTGAGGTCCTTCCCCACTTGCCTGTAGACTTTATGAGTACGAGGCTTCATTTTGTGCCCTGCTGTGTTCCTAGTCACTGGACCAGTTCTATATCATAGTGTTAGCATAGACAGATACCCCCTTCCCAGGCAAATAGCAAGAACAGAAACATTTTAAAAATTGGCTGCTCTCTGCTTGATGCACACTGGCCGGCTGTACACCCTGTGAAACAGTAGCTGCCTTCTGTTTTCTTCTTTCTAATGACACGGCTCCTCCGACCGATGGGCTCACGTAGTGGTTTCCAAGGGGCATTTGTTGTGCACATCTTCCCTGAGGTCCTTGGGGAGTCAACACGCATCCCCATCTGTGAGCTTGGCATAGAGGCTTCCTCTCCTTCTGATGTATGGACGCTGATTCTTGGGCTGAGACTGCAGGAGGAGAGGAGGTTATTTGGGGCATTATTCTTTGCTCACTGACGCCGATGTGACAGGAGTGTGCCACGAACAAGGTTAGCAAGCACAGGTACAAAGACCGGATGAGATGACACTGCTCGCCACAGAGCTGCAAAGAGGTTTCAGAATGCGGTCTCTAATCGTCTGACCAGCGCCGTCTTCTTTCTCTCTGCCACTGTCTCCTCCTTCCCTCCTGCTCGCTCCTCTTTCCTTCTCTACTCTGTTTTTTTCTCTCCTGCTCCCTCCTTTCTTCTCGTGCTATCCTTCCCTCTGTCAGAATATAAAGGGTAGGGGAAGCAAGGTAGATTGATCTCCAGGGTTACAGAGTTAGTGGTGAAACAAGAGTCCAGACTCATGTGTCTTAATCCTCCTTCCTTTTGGTCTACATTGCATTACCTTCTCAGCAGAGAAGGGCACGACCAGGAAGATATTGCATTAAACCTTCCTGGACAAGTGAGTTGCTTTGCTCTTGAAACTTGGATCCAGTGGACAAGTGGCCAGAGTTTAACCAAAGACTGAAAAACCTTTAGTTTTTCTAGCGTTTCTAGTTTCCCTCTCTAACCTTCAGACATCTCACACGGTCATTCATATCTTAAACTACCATTCACTTATTTGCTTGTAGAGAACCCACACTTCTATGGGCATGAGAGGATGGAGAGGATAATTACAAAATATATTTTAAAAGGTGATAAAAATCATTTATAGAATATAGATATTTTATTTAATATATACATTTACATTTTATTGTGCAATATGATTTATATATAAAATAATAGCGGCTGATATTTTTTGATAGGGAAATAAATCACAGTGAGATACTATTCTCATACCTACTAAGACGACCATGATCACAGTAATAATAACAATAACAATAGCGTTAGGCTATAAGGGCTGACAAAGATGTGGAGAAATTGGAGCCTCATACATTGTAGCAACACCAAATGTAGCCATTTTGGAGAATAATCTGGCAGTTCCTCAGGATGTTAAAATTACTATGTAACATAGAAACCCCACTTCCTGGTATGTGCAAGAAAATTGAAAGCATGCCTTCTCACAGGTACTCGTACACAGAAGCATTGTTCCCAGCAGCCAAAGGGAGGACATGGCTCGCATGTTTATCCTTTGATGTACAGGTACAGAGAACATGCTATATCTATGTAATTTGCTTATTCGGCCACAGAAAGAAATGAAGTTCTGACATATGACCCTGCAGTGGGCCATGGGTGAGCTTCTACTGAATCATGCTAAGATGCTTAACAGAAAGGTCTGAATAGTACACACACACACACACACACACACACACACACACACACACACACACACAGGAGGTATTCAGAATAGGCATGTCTAGGAGGCAAAGGCCCTTATATCCCAGATTGAATTCTGACTTGCAGCATGGTCAAAGCTGGCCTTGAATTCCCGATTTTCTTGCCTCCAGCTCTGAACTGCTGGAACTGCATGCGTGCCATCACCTCTGGTGGGGAAGAAATGTTCTGCCATCTGGCAGTGGTATTTGTTGCAGAATCCTCTGAATGTATTGAATTGCACATTTTCAAATGGTTAAAATGGTGAGTTTTATATTATGAGAATTTTTATTAAAATGGTATTTTACAAGTTCTAATGATATATAGTTGAATCAATTTGTTTAAACTCAACTTCTGTGACACTTATTGTAAACAAACTTTGTATCAAGCAATGTAAAGAGAGTTCCTTTGTGGGTCTGGGGAGAGGCCTCAGTGATTAGGAGCATTTGCTGCTCCTCAGAGGACTGGGGTTTGATTGACAGGATCCACAGGGCAGCTCACAAGCAGCCGTAACTCCAGTTGCAGAGGATCTGACTCTGTCTTCTGAGCTCTGCAGGCTCCAGGCTCACATGTGGCATAAAGATGTACATGGAGGAAATGCACACACACACACACACACACACACACACACACACACACCTATAGGAAGAACTATTAATTTTTATTATTGTTTTTTCCTAGATAGTGTTGTACTTTGTAGCTTAGCCTGACTTCGAGCTCTTCAGCCCTCTGCTTCAGCCTCCTGAGAACCAACACAACCAGCTTCCCACTGGGCTTTGTTTAAGGCAACACAAAGTCAGAGGTGTGTGTGTGTGTGTGTGTGTGTGAGTGAGAGAGAGAGAGAGAGAGAGAGAGAGAGAGAGAGAGAGAGAGTCTTGTAGCCCAGGCTAGTCTAGAATGTACTATGTAGTTGAAGCTGTCCTAATTTCTGACCCTCCTGCCTCTGTCTTGTCTCCCTTACCTGGCCATGTGGTTCTTGAGTTGTTATGTGTTGTTTATCATTCAACCCCATTGGGCCCTCAGAAGGTAGGGGGGAAACCTGGCCATCAATTAGCCATCAGCTTAGCATCAAAACATCTTGTGAACTTAGATTTAAAAATCAAGTTGACTCCGGTCTGAGAGATCAACAGTGATGTGTTTGACTCCCTTGTGTAGTCCCTGGCTTTGCTTCCCAGCACAATGTCAAGCTGAGTCTGGGGATACGGCTATATGGGAGAGGCCTGGGTGTGATTTCCTGTATATGGAAGGGAAGAAGGGAAGGAAGGAAGGGAAGAAGGAAGGGAAGGAGGGAAGAAAGAAGGGAAGGAAGGAGGGAAGGAAGGAAGGGAAGAAGGAAGGGGATAAGGAAGGGAAGGAAGGAGGGGAGGAAGGAGGGGAGGAAGGAGGGGAGGAAGGAGGAGAGGAAGGAGGAGAGGAAAGAAGGAAGGGAAGGAAGGAAGGAAGGGAAGAAGGAAGGGGAGAAGGAAGGGAAAGAAGGAGGGGAGGAAGGAGGGGAGGAAGGAGGGGAGGAAGGAGGGGAGGAAGGAGGAGAGGAGAGAAGAAAGGGAAGGAAGGAGGGAAGGAAGGGAAGAAGGAAGGAAGGGAAGGAAGGAGGGAAGGAAGGAGGGAAGGAAGGGAAGAAGGAAGGAAGGGAAGGAAGGAGGGAAGGAAGGAGGGAAAGAAGGAGGGAAGGAAGGAAGGAAGGAGGGAGGGAAGGGAAGGAAGGGAAGGAGGGAGGAAGGGGAGGAAGGAAGGGAAGGAAGGGAAGAAGGAAGGAAGGGAAGGAAGGAGGGAAGGAAGGAGGGAAGGGAAGGAAGGGAGGAAGGGAGGAAGGGAGGAAGGAGGGAAGAAAGGAGGGAAGGGAAGGAAGGAGGGAAGAAAGGAGGGAAGGGAAGGAAGGGAGGAAGGGAGGGAGGGAGGGAGGGAGGAAGGAAGGGAGGGAGGAAGGAAGGGAGGGAGGGAGGGAGGTAGGAAGGGAGGGAGGAAGGAAGGGAGGGAGGGAGGAAGGAAGAGAGGGAGGGAGGAAGGAAGGAAGGAAGGAAGGAAGGAAGGGAGGGAGGAAGGAGGGAGGGAAAGGAAGGAAGGGAGTGAGGGAGGAAGGAAGGAAGGCCAAATTAGAAAAACCAAACTCTTATAAGTCAGGACTGTGGTTCTCCTTGGTTGTGTGGGGGATGATAATACTTTGGGAGAAAAAAATGGGAGGTTCTTTAGTACTAGGGAGACTGGATTTTTGGCTCTAGACACTGTTTTCAGTCATGTTTGATTTTCTAAAAGTCCATCAGTTTATACTGATGTAATGTCCCCTGTTCTGGGAAGTTTGCGATTCTGTTAATTCTCCCAACGTTTGTGTAGTATGGCCACAGCTTTGATGGTTAGCTGAGGATGAGAACCTATGACACTTTGAGTGACACTTTGGAGATCACAGCTAACTGTGACTGTTCTGGGCTGTTCGCTCCTTTAAAAGGTGAGACAGGAACAGTGCTACCAGACCCCTGGGTCCACTCCTTGTGGGGATGGTCCTTGTCTGCCCAGGTAGACCCAGAATTGCCATTCTGAGTGCCCACAACAAATCAATTCAGTTGGCATTCAAGTAGATTTTAACTCATAATCACATAGTTAAAATATTTGATGCCAGAACTATTTTGGCATTCAGACGTTTTTTGGACTCTGGAAAGGTGATATTTTGCATATGGCATTTATTGTGTAATACTGCGAACCCGGCCTGGGACAGAGCTCTGTAATTGGACAGTGGTGAATATTTATACCAAATGGTGTATGTGCACTAAATTTACACAAATAATCTCACGCTAATTCAGGCCAGCATGTACTGCCAAGTGAGTTCACATCAAATTACCTGTTTTGGTTTTCGGCCTTCGGATCTTTTAGAGTTGATGATGAGAAGAGCGAATCTGAGTCAGTCGTTCTGTCATTGACTATGCGAGTCCCCGATCTTCCTTGACAGGGGTCTTTCTGGGGGTAGAGGTGCTCACTGGGGAGGGCAGGAGGAAGATGTACAACCTAGGCGGACACGTTTAGGTCAATGAACAAATGGCAAGACGAAGCCTTTGAAGGGACAGAACACTCTCGTACCATAGCTCTCAGGAGTCCAGCCTCTTTGGAGCACCTGCTAAGCTGTCAAATCTTGTTAACATTTCACTGATTCCTGTAACACATTAGGCCCTTCTTGGAGCATTCGACCATAGATAAGTTTATAAAGTAAAATTTCTGGTGACTAATATTTATCTAAATTAAGTTAATTACAGGATGATAAAACTCCCTTAGACACGTGTTTTGAAGAGATTAAGGGTGAGTTGTCTAAATGAAAAGCAAGAGAATTTTTTTCCCCCTTGGCAAATTGACTTGCTATCATTCCTGCTGACCATTCGTGGCCACAGCTGCAGTTCTGGGTGCCTCCGTTCAGAACTTTTTGGTGTTGAACAGGGAATAAACAGGCAAGCTCATCCACACTGGGAACGTGTCCCCTTCAACTCCAAGCACAAATATGGGTTTAAACTATTTAAAAAGAAGATCAAGACAGCAGTGGTGTGGGGTTGCGCATGTGTGGCTGTGGGGTGAGCGGTGGAGCCAAGGGCAGCAGTGATTTAAAGCTGATTTCAACTGTGGCTGATGACTGCATTTTATATTCCTCTCCTCCCCTCCCCTCCCCTCCCATTTCCTTCCTTCCTCCCTCCCTCCCTCCCTCCCTTCCCTGTTTTGGTAAATAATAAGGAAAGGTGGGATCGGTTCCTGTGCTTACCCTGGTGGCTCCACGCTGCCCCCATCTACTTTCTGATCCGCTGTCCACGAGCCATTCCAACATGGCACCCTGTCAGGCCGCCCCACCCTCACTCACAGTTCTCTTGGCTGGTTTCTACCATGCCAGGCATACACATCCCAATTCCGTGGCAGGCCTGGTGCATCCGGCCACCATACACTCTCTTGAACTCAAATTTAAGTCACCACATGAGAGAACACATCACACAATATCCTCTGATCCAATTGATATGATATAATTTGCCCATCTAGACAACACAAAATCCTGTCCACATCCATCCTTTAAGAATAGTCCTAACAATCTGTAAATGTGTAGCGGAATCTTAACATCTGCCGCCATGTTCCCTTGGCTGCTTCCTCCTCGCTCTGGCCTCCTCTGACTCTCTAAAACTTTTCTCCCGCCCTTCCTTCCTTCTCATCCAATGACAGGCCTCGTTCTATCCTGTACCTGCCTTCCCCTGAATAATGACATCAACCTACACTTCTCTTCTAGTTATATTAAAATATCAGAACTCTTTTCTATGTTGCTAACCACCTACACCGTCTTCTGCTCCTCATACATTTCACTTTGATGAATCCAACAGGTATTTACCAAGTGCTTCTGGTCATGCCAGAGATATCATAAAGGTATAGTTGTTAGGATACACAACCTTGAAGACTTGTTTGTTACCCTAAGGTTTGAGTTTGGTGAGACAGGTAAATAAGTTCACCAGCTGTGTATGTAGAGGAGGGTAAGCTAGCTGGGGATAAAAAGTGTTTGGAGGGTGCCATGGCACCACTGAGGAGTGTTATCTAAATCAGCCTTGAGTGAAACTTGTTTTAGGAAATGATGTTTGTTTGTTTTTTTTTTTTTTTTTTTTTCGGAGCTGGGGACCGAACCCAGGGCCTTGCGCTTCCTAGGCAAGCTCTCTACCACTGAGCTATATCCCCAACCCCTGGGAAATGATGTTTTTTAACTGTCACTTTTTTGTTGCTTAACGTTTAAAAAATTTGAACAATGTGCAGATTGTAATGTAGTTCAATGAATGATGATAAAAAAAAGTGGAGTGGAGAATGTTAATGCATTCCTGATGCTATAACAAACTTCCTGAGGCTAAGCACTTTATAGAGAAGAACTCACAGTGCTAGAGACTCAAGACTATGGAATTGGCATCAGCTTGGCTCCAGTGAAGATCTCTCACAGTTTGTGGCATCATTGCGGAGGGAATGCGTGTGTGAGGGAGAGGTCATGTGGAGGGACATGAAGCCATAAAGATGTAGTCAAGGGACAGGCTTACAGTTCCCTAATCACTCTCGTGGGAGAGACAAGTCATGGGTCCCAAGAGTATGACTTTAACCCTTCCGAAGACAGTGTTCTCAGTGGCCTAATCATTCTCTACTAGACTCCTCCACTCAAAGGTCTTTCTGCCTGCCCGGTGAGCTTTCTAACATGGAAAGAGAGGCACGGAAAGGCTAGCTGATGAGGACTAGCAGACCTGTTTTAAGATTATTTTGATGGTAAGGTGGTTGTGGGAGCTGGAGAGTGTACAGAAAGAACAGAGGTAGAGAGACTCAGCAGGAGGAAGTTCCAGTTGTCCAGACATGAGGAAGACTGCAGAGCTGGTTGACAGTGTGTGATGGGAGATGGATGTGCAGGAGAGAAAGTGGGTAGGAGAAAAACGTGAGGAGTTAGGCTCCTCAGTGCTGGGGTTAGGGGAGGTCGATGCAAAGGGAGGAGTGTGTACGAAGGCACCTTGTGGTGGTTTGAATACAAATGACCCCTATAGGCCCGTAGGGAATGGTGGCCATTAGGAGACGTGGCCTTGTTGGGGGTAGGTGTGGCTCTATTGAAGGAAGTGTGTCTCGGATGCTCAAGCCAGGCCCAGTGTCTCTCTCTCTCTTCCTGCTGCCTGCTAATCCTGGTGTAGAACTCTCAGCTACCTCTCCAGCCCCATGTCTGCCTGAGTGACACCATGCTTCCCACCAAGACAATAATGGACCATTTAATTGTAAGCCAGCCCCAATTAAATGTTTTTCTTCATAAGAGTTGCCTTGGTCATGGTGTCTCTTCATAGCCATAGAAACTCTAAAACACACCCACACAGCAGTGCATCCATGGCATCTTTGTAACAAGAGAGTTTGTGTCTCCCATATTTCAGGATTTCTTTATTCAAAGTTACAGCTAACTAATGGTGATGACTAGCGTTCAGACCCCTGGCTCACAGCAAAAAGAAAATGCTCTCTGTCTCACGCTTAGCACTCTTTAGAGACTCAAGGAGAGTCCGGCTCTTAGGCATACACAGTCAGTCTTCAGCTCTTCTCTCCAAAGGGCTATGGCTTTATTCAACCCATGATTTGAGAAAATACTATTTTTATGACATATGATCCATGTGCCTTATAATATTGCCAGTTAAGGGTATTATTGACTGTTTAAAAGTATATTCACAGGTGGTACAGACATCCCTACAATCAATAGAACAGTTTTATCACCTCCAGAGCAATCCCAGACCTATTAGCAATCACTTCCCAGCACCCTTCTTGTTCTCCGACTTAGACGACTCCTGATTTTTCTTTCTGTATGAATGTGCCAACCTTACGACGTTCACATAAACCACCTCATAGGGTGGGTGGTCCTTTTTTTCCCATCATCTTCTTTCCCATAGAAGAGTCTCTGGAATTTAACCATGTTTTATCGTGTTTCAAAACAGTTTTTAAAAAAGTATTGAATGATGATCTCTTGTATACATATCCTGAATTTTAAAATTTCATTCGTTGATGGTTCTAGGATTGTTGCTACATTTTGGAAATAATGGATAATACTGCTTTGAAATGTACATATGAGTAAATCTGTGATGTTAAATGGCTCACTGGTAGAGTTGTGAGGAGAAGAAAGAGTCCATGGGGACTACAGTGCTTTGTACACAGTGACAACGTAATGGAGACTCCATATCCTGAGGATGGTGACCATGACAGCAGAACTCTCTTCAGCATGTGGGGGTGATGCCTTTTTGGAGTAAACATTTGTTTTTACTTTTGTCTTATTCCAGGATGCCCTTTGATCTTTCCCTAGTTTTTCTCTGCTCTCTTCCATGTAACTTTCTTTCTCCTGACTGCTTCACAAGTCATGCTGTCTTTTCAATGAGTCCCCTCACCCTGCTGAGTGCCTATAGTCCAAGGGCAGCACCGAAGCCTTTGTTAACTCTTTGGGAACAGACTCAGGCACAAGTGGGACACATAGGAAGCTGTTGTCACAAAAAGCCATGGGGGTTTTCTGGCCTTCATAAGGTTCTAGTTAGGTAGCAAGACCTAGAGTAGCGCTGTCTACATATAACTGCTACACCGCCATAAAATTCCACAATATTTGTGTATGCCAATGTTCAGACATTTGTGTCCTTCCATCAGAAGATTGGACTGTCCCCCTGTATCTTATGCAAGATCATTATTTTCATGAGCACTTGCCTTAATGTTTATACTAACATAAAGTGCTAGATTTATCACAACTAACTATACGGTTTATAAATCTGAGGAAAGTGGAAAATGACTGTGGAGGTACCTGCATCAATATTTTTTTATTATTATTATTATTATTATTATTATTATTATTATTATTATTATTGTGTGTGGGTATCCATGTGCCATAGTTGTGTGTGTGTGTAGGGCAGAGGACAGCTTTTGGGGTCTGTACCTTCCTTCTACCGTGGGTTCTTGACATTTAACGCGGGCTAATTAGACTTAGAGGCAAGTATTTTTATCTGCTGAGCCATCTCATTACCTCTGCCTTATATTTTATTTGTTTGTTTGTTTTGAGACAGGGTCTCCCTTTGTAGCTTTGGCTGCTCTGGAATCTTTTGAGCAGGCCAGGCTGGCCTTGACTGTGGGGAGGGCTGCTTGCCTCCTAAGTACTGGGATTAAAGTCCAGCTTGCATTTTACAAGTCAAATGATTAAAACAGTTTGAGGGCAAAGTTCTTTTTTTTATCGATGGGGAATTGTTGAATGTATTTCTCTGTAAAGTCCTTTTATGTCAAGAGAGACAAATACCTAATTAAATATTACCATTTGACATCAACGCTTGATCAAATGCTTCAGTAAAGGCAGGGCTTTATGTTCAGTGCTGACACCGAAAAGCATCTGCCTTATAAACGCCCTTTCACATTAAGTCACAATGTCAGTGACTTCTCTCTTCAATTCGCATGAAGGAGTCAGAGACAGTTCTTGTCTGTAAGGAGGACCTCAAAGCAGAGGCTGAGCTGACAGCCGCAGAAGAAATTAAACAAGACTCATCAGGCATTTTTGAAAGAGTGTTGCTTGGAGAAGTTTCCTTTGACACCGATAGCTTACTTGCTTTTGAAGTGTGAAAGAGGAAAGTTTCCTGAAACAAGCTTGCAGTCTCCAGCAAAGAATGGCCTACTTTGGAATTCTTGGCTTAAAGTTGACTGGAAGGTTTTGCAAACATCTTTTCCTGCCTTTCTGCAAAGGAAATTGTAGCCCGCAAATTAGTTTTTGAAATTACATTGTCCTCCATACTTTTGAAAGTGGACTCTTTTTCTCTAATTAAATCTTCTCTCAAACAGTTACACACATCCACGAAACGTACCAACCATTCTCCCTACCATCCGCTTAGATCCTTCACCTTCCTGCTACCCCCTGAGCTCCCCCTTGCTCTCCACAAATCTCTTTCTTGCGTTCGTCATACTCACTTTGTCTTGTGACCCACTGAGCCTAACCGGGGCCTTCTGTGTGGCCATGGGGTGGAGCTGATTTCTGGAACCCGGTGGGCTCGGCAGTGGGTACCACAGCACCTCTCCTAGAGTCTGTCAGCAGCGGACAGTCCAAGGTAAAGGACAGGGAAAGCTCTGTGGATGCGCCCCACGCCCCCTCCCTGAATTACTGCAGATAGAGTCAGTGCTGGAAGCCAAGTGCCGAGAATTAGTAATTGCAATAGCTGTGTTGAGTCTAGAGAACGGCGTTTCATAACTCTGTCCCGTCTTCTAGCTCTTACATGCTTCCCGCCTCTTCTGCAGTGCCCCTGAGCCTTAGCGGGGGTAGTATAAATGTCTTCTTTAGTCCTGGGCCCATAACCACTGCTTACTCTGCATCCCGGACAGCCCCGGCTCTCTGCTTCTCCCTGTAAGGAGAGACTTTTCTGATGAAAGCTGAGAACAGCTTTTGCCAGGTGAAGTCTGGAGCTTGGGAAGTCAGTTTACTGCTTTGTCAACTTAGTTAAACATCGGTACTTGCCTGCCTGTGACTGTAGCCCCCCCGAACTTGTGTTGCTATACGGCCTTACAGTCCCAGGGGCGAGTGGGGGGGTCTTCCTCCTCTTCCCCTCTGTGAAGCGGTCTTCAAATCCGACCGGATGGCAGTGGGTCACTCCCGCCACGCTCTCTGGGTTTCAGTGTTTTCAGGCACACGGAGGTAATATGGACAACGTGCTGTGGAACACGTGTTGAAAAAATGGAGTACGGCAACAGAGTTCAAGAGAATGAAAAGGTATCCAGGTGATCAAAGATGTGAAAAGATACTGTGTCCCTTTTTTTTTTTTCCGGAGCTGAGGACCGAACCCAGGGCCTTGTGCTTGCTAGGCAAGCGCTCTACCACTGAGCTAAATCCCCAACCCCGTCCCTCGGTTTTTTGACTCTGTGACAAATACTACAGAAAGACAGGAGGAGGAGCGCTTAATTGCTCGTGGTTTCATACACAGTCAGCCAGCTGTGATGTGTGGTTTAATGGTGAGGTGGGAGCATCATGGTGGCAAGGTTATGGTAACAGAGAAGACTGCTTACCTTGTGAGGGCAGAGACAGGAATATAGAGGAAGACAGACTCTTCCAAGGCATGCCTGCACTATCTGTCTCCTCCAGCAAGGCCTCCTCTCCCAGTGTCTATCACCCCCCAGTGATGTCACCAGGGAGCAATTCATTGGTTAGGTCACAGTCTCAACGGTCTAGTTACTTCTCAATGACTGGATCCAGCAGATGAGGACCCAGCCTTCAAAACATGGCTTTCGAGAACACATCATATCCAAACTTACAAAAATATTCTGCATCAGAATTAGAGAAACTGACAGGTGGGTAGGGGACTCCAAGAAGGGACTACAAGGGGAGAGAAGGAAGTCATTTCACTTTAGCCGCGAGAGTCAAACTGGAGAGACTCCGGAGCAAGGAGCCACAGGAGAAGGTAAAAAGAAAAAGAAAAATTTAAACAACTTTTTTTTACGTTTATTTATTTGTGTGGCACAGGGCTTGCAGCATAATGCCTGTGGGGAGATCAGAGGAGAACTTGCAGGAGTGGGTTCTCTCCTTCCACCCTGCGGGTTCCCGGGATCCAGCTCAGGTCATCAAGCTTGGCAGTCATTACCCACTGAGTATCTCATGACCCCAAAAATATAACTTTAAAACGAAAAAGAAGCGAGCTAATTAAAGACCTTCCTAAGAAGTGACAGACAGAGATGAGAAGCAAACGTGTGTACTAATAGAAGGGGATTCTAGAGAGCAAGCCCAGAGAAAGGGAACGGAACGAGCAGAAAAACTTAGGAGTCCAGAAAACTTTCGAGCATTCCCCAGAGTGCTTTGATATGCAGTTCAAAGCACAGGACGTGCCTAAGCTGGCTGACCCAGAATACCAACACCAAGATAAGTTACAGATTATTGCTCGAGCTTTAAAGAAAACTATTTTTTTTTCATGAAAGCTTTTAGGCACACATAGTGTATGAAACAAAGAAATATCAGATGCTTACCATCCTTTGATGGCAAAACTGTATGCCAGAAGAAAAGGAAATAACATATGTAAGCTATTCCCAGGAAGAGCACATGAGCGAGGGGCTTCACGTGCAGAGAGACTGACACACATTTCATCAGCCTGCAAGAACCTGGGAAAACTGGTCCTATGGACTGTTATAAAAACAAACAAACCAACAAACAAACAAACAAAACAAAACAAAACAAAACTAGGGCTGGAGAGATGGCTCAGCGGTTAAGAGCACAGACTGCTCTTCCAGAGGTCCTGAGTTCAATTCCCAGCAACCACATGGTGTCTCACAACCATCTGTAATGAGATCTGATGCCCTCTTCTGGTGTGTCTGAAGACAGCAACAGTGTATTCATATAAATAAATAGATAAATAAATCTTAAAAGAAGATACAGCACTCATTGGCAATAAATAAATAAATCTTTTTTTTTTAAATCTTCTAGAGGGGCTGGAGAGATGGCTCAATGGTTAAGAGCACTCTGCTTTCCCTGGGTTCAATTCCCAGCATTCATATAACAGCCCACAAGTGTCTGTAACTCCAGTTCCAGGGCGTCTGAAGACACTTTCTTTCTTTTTTTTTTTTATTAACTTGAGTATTTCTTATATACATTTCGAGTGTTATTCCCTTTCCCGGTTTCCGGGCAAACATCCCCCTAATCCCTCCCCCCTCCCCTTCCTTATGGGTGTTCCCCTCCCCAACCTTCCCCCATTGCCGCCCTCCCCCCAACAATCTAGTTCACTGGGGGTTCAGTCTTAGCAGGACCCAGGGCTTCCCCTTCCACTGGTGCTCTTACTAGGATATTCATTGCTACCTATGGGGTCAGAGTCCAGGGTCAGTCCATGTATAGTCTTTAGGTAGTGGCTTAGTCCCTGGAAGCTCTGGTTGCTTGGCATTGTTGTACATATGGGGTCTCGAGCCCCTTCAATCTCTTCCAGTTCTTTCTCTGATTCCTTCAACAGGGGTCCTATTCTCAGTTCAGTGGTTTGCTGCTGGCATTCGCCTCTGTATTTGCTGTATTCTGGCTGTGTCTCTCAGGAGCGATCTACATCCGGCTCCTGTCGGCCTGCACTTCTTTGCTTCATCTATCTTGTCTAATTGGATGGCTGTATATGTGTGGGCCACATGTGGGGCAGGCTCTGAATGGGTGTTCCTTCTGTGTCTGTTTTAATCTTTGCCTCTCTATTCCCTGCCAAGGGTATTCTTGTTCCCCTTTTAAAGAAGAAGTGAAGCATTCACATTTTGATCATCGTCTTGAGTTTCATTTGTTCTAGGCATCTAGGGTAATTCAAGCATTTGGGCTAATAGCCACTTATCAATGAGTGCATACCATGTGTGTTTTTCTGTGATTGGGTTACCTCACTCAGGATGATATTTTCCAGCTCCAACCATTTGCCTACGAATTTCATAAAGTCATTGTTTTTGATAGCTGAGTAATATTCCATTGTGTAGATGTACCACATTTTCTGTATCCATTCCTCTGTTGAAGGGCATCTGGGTTCTTTCCAGCTTCTGGCTATTATAAATAAGGCTGCGATGAACATAGTGGAGCATGTGTCTCTTTTATATGTTGAGGCATCTTTTGGGTATATGCCCAAGAGAGGTATAGCTGGATCCTCAGGCAGTTCAATGTCCAATTTTCTGAGGAACCTCCAGACTGATTTCCAGAATGGTTGTACCAGTCTGCAATCCCACCAACAATGGAGGAGTGTTCCTCTTTCTCTGCATCCTCGCCAGCATCTGCTGTCATCTGAGTTTTTGATCTTAGCCATTCTCACTGGTGTGAGGTGAAATCTCAGGGTTGTTTTGATTTGCATTTCCCTTATGACTAAAGATGTTGAACATTTCTTTAGGTGTTTCTCAGCCATTCGGCATTCCTCAGCTGTGAATTCTTTGTTTAGCTCTGAACCCCATTTTTTAATAGGGTTATTTGTCTCCCTGCGGTCTAACTTCTTGAGTTCTTTGTATATTTTGGATATAAGGCCTCTATCTGTTGTAGGATTGGTGAAGATCTTTTCCCAATCTGTTGGTTGCCGTTTTGTCCTAACCACAGTGTCCTTTGCCTTACAGAAGCTTTGCAGTTTTATGAGATCCCATTTGTCGATTCTTGATCTTAGAGCATAAGCCATTGGTGTTTTGTTCAGGAAATTTTTTCCAGTGCCCATGTGTTCTGAAGACACTCTCTAACCCACTATCTTCCCAGTGCTGGAGAACAAGGAGGTTGGCACAACATTCCTGGTAACACAATAGGAAATACACTAGTTCCAAGTTTAGAGTCTCGAAATGCATTGTTCAGCTCAGTCCTGATTGAACTTGCTTGTAATTCTGGCACTCAGGTTATAGAGGCAGGTGAACTGTGAACTTGAGACCAGTCTCACCTACACCGTGGTGATGGTGATGATGATGATGGTGATGATGATGACGATGACGATGATGATGATGATGTCGGCATCTTACATAGCAAGATCGTGTCAAAAACCAACAGAAACAGACAAACCACAACCCCTAGCAAAAACAAACGTAGAAAACTTAAGGCTTTTTTTTTTGAGAAGTGGCTGCTTCTAGGTCGGAGGTAGGCATTATAGGAGATGAACTAGAACATTCTGACACAGTGGAGAAGTTTTCAAAGATGGTTGGAGTTGTGGACAAGAGATCTATGGCCATTGGAAGAGGCTCCTGCGAGTTATAGACCAAGTTGAGCTTTAATGAAGATGTTTAAACCCAGGTTTCACCTGGGGGTGGTGGCACATGTGTTTAATTCAGCACTCAGGAGGCAGAGGTGGGAGGAGCTCTATGAATTCGAGGCTGGTCTGGTTTACATAGAGAGTTCCAGGGCGGCCAAGGAGACCCTGTTTCAAATAACCAAATCAACAAATGTACACAGGAAAACCCCCAAATCCAAACAAACAAATGAACAAATCAGCTCCCAGAAGTCCACAGTATATAAAAGAAAGACTAGTCAGTCACCTTTTGAAAATGATATGTACCAGTTTATGGCTCTGAAACTGTCCGTGGTTTATTTTACCTTTGCCGATTGAACCTTATAACTGGCTATTAGAGAAAAACAGTGGGATAGAATTGGGATATTATCACCCTGTCTCAAACAAATCATCGAAGCTACTGCCCCCCCTCCCCCCAAAAAAAGTGAGGGCAAAGAGATGAGACTCTCTTGAAGAGCACTTGTTGCTGCTGTGGACAACCAAGTTCAATTCCCAGCGTCCAAGTGCTGGGTTTCAACTCCAGCTGCCAAGGGTCTAATGCCCTTTTCTGGCCTTTGTGGACACCAGGCAAACATACTCGATCCACATCCATGCATTCAAGAAAAGCACTCCCCTTAAAATTGTTTTAGAAGAAGTGGAAAGCAGGTATCAAGCACCCTCCAGTGAAAGAACACACCGTTGTTTAATTTTGCAAAGGGGTGGAATCTGAGACTCACCGATCCGGACTCGGCTGCTAGTTTTCAGGCAGAGAACAGAGGGCAATGTTACAAGGTACCAGAAAGATGTGGCTATCGGCGTCTCTAGTGTGGAAACCATCACGGTAAAGATAGCTTGTGTCCTTAAACTGATACACGGAAAAGAGGGCTCGGGTGAAGATGTATTACGTTTGAAGGGATCCAGCCAAGCTGTGTTTAGGGGTGCATGCTTGAATGATCAACCAACGAAGAGGCACAAAAGGTCAACTCTTGAAAGAGGACGTGTGTGGCCATGATAATATGGGATGCATAGAGTTTCCGTAGCTGGAAAAAACATTTCTTAATCCAAGTGGTGATTAACATCCTCCCAAAGTTCCTTCTTTAATGAACTATATTCATAATTCTTACTACATTTCCTTTTTTTATTAACTTGAGTATTTCTTATATACATTTCGAGTGTTATTCCCTTTCCCGGTTTCCGGGCAAACATCCCCCTCCCCCCTCCCCTTCCTTATGGGTGTTCCCTTCCCAACCCTCCCCCCATTGCCGCCCTCCCCACAACAGTCTAGTTCACTGGGGGTTCAGTCTTAGCAGGACAAAGGGCTTCCCCTTCCACTGGTGCTCTTACTAGGATATTCATTGCTACCTATGAGGTCAGAGTCCAGGGTCAGTCCATGTATAGTCTTTAGGTAGTGGCTTAGTCCCTGGAAGCTCTGGTTGCTTGGCATTGTTGTACATATGGGGTCTCGAGCCCCTTCAAGCTCTTCCAGTCCTTTCTCTGATTCCTTCAACGGGGGTCCCCTTCTCAGTTCAGTTCCTCTCTATGGGCTTCTACTTGTTTATTTATGTTTTCCTGGAATTCTTTCAGGCATTTTTGCGATTCCTCTCTGTAGGCTTCTACTTGTTTATTAATGTTTTCCTGTGTTTCTCTAAGGGAGTTCTTCACATCTTTCTTGAAGTCCTCCAGCATCATGATCAAATATGATTTTGAAACTAGATCTTGCTTTTCTGGTGTGTTTGGATATTCCGTGTTTGCTTTGGTGGGAGAATTGGGCTCCGATGATGCCATGTAGTCTTGGTTTCTGTTGCTTGGGTTCCTGCGCTTGCCTCTCGCCATGAGATTATCTCTAGTGTTACTTTGTTCTGCTATTTCTGACAGTGGCTAGACTGTCCTATAAGCCTGTGTGTCAGGAGTGCTGTACACCTGTTTTCCTGTTTTCTTTCAGCCAGTTATGGGGACAGAGTGTTCTGCTTTCGGGCGTGTAGTTTTTCCTCTCTACAGGTCTTCAGCTGTTCCTGTGGGCCTGTGTCTTGAGTTCACCAGGCAGGTCACTTGCAGCAGAAAAGTTGGTCTTACCTGTGGTCCCGAGACTCAAGTTTGCTCGTGGGGTGCTGCCTACGAGCGCTCTGCGGTGGCAGCAACCAGGAAGATCTGCGCCCACTACATTTCTTTACACACATATGGTATCATCCTTCCCTCCATCTGACCATTAAAAGTAGTTTTGAATGCGTTTCACGGTAAATTACAGATACAGTATTCAGCACTGTATTACCCTAACAATGCTAACTACTTTAACATACATTTTTCCTTGTGACATAAACTAATATAAAATGAAATGAGTGTAGCTGGTGTATGCACATTGAGTTTTGACATGTAACTCACCCTACAAAGATAACATCACCTTCCCCTCAACACTTGGCACCAACCAAAGAGCATTTGCGGGTAGGACCTAGGCCCCTGGCACACAGCTGGAGTGGGGACTGTCCCAAAATCTGTTGCCTGCTTGTGGATCCCATTCCCCTGAGCCACCTTGTCTGGCCTCAGCGGGAAAGGATGTGCTTAGTGCTGTAGAGACTTGATGCGCCAGGGTGGGTGGTACCCAGTGGCCTCCCCCTCTCAGAGATGAAGGGAGGATGAGGAGAGGAGTTGTGTGTTGGGGGACTGGGAAGAGGGAGAGGGCAGCGACTGGGATGTAAAGTGAATAAATAAGTAAATTAATAAAAAAAAAACCCTTCCTCCCACGTCTCTAAGATCCGAATGCATTTTTTTCCCTCCGTTCAAATTCGAGGATAAAATTAGCAGGGCATGGTGCCATACTTACAATCCCAGCTGTTGGAAGACTAAGTCAAGAGACTCGCTTGAACTAGGAGTTCAAGGACAGCCTGGTCAAGTTCATCTCAAGAATCAGGGTGGAGGTGGGGCTATGAAATTGATCTTATTTTGAATAAAATGGGAGGGGTTCCTTAATTCCTTTCTCACCCCCTGAAAGTCCTAATTTTAAAGATATACTAATGGTGGCAATCTAAGCCGAGCTTTTACCCTTGGGTCTTTCCCTTATCTTGGTTACTTCTTTGCCTGTTTTGCTGGATGGATGGTGGAGATAGTGGTTATCAGGTGGTACCTGTGAAACTTAGAGGATTTATATGGGAAGTATTTAGAATAGTGCCTGGTATACAGCAAGTAAGTGCTTGCTTTTATCATCATTAAATTACCGTTCTACATTGCGTGTTGTTTCGTTCAAGAACCATCTGACAATTGTGCCCATATTTTAAATTTTATTAGCAACACTTATTTAGACCTAATTAGATTGGAGGCAGATTGGACGCAGCTAATGCCTTAACCGTGGCCCATCACGTAATCTGAAACCATTTGTCCTAGGATCCTCCAGAGGCCAGCCATTTAGAACGTTTCCATGGTCTCCACGAAGCCTGCACCTTCTCTCTCCTGGTTCCTTTTCCACAAGACATGCAGAATAGCACAGACCTGTGTAGGGAAAAGCCGGCCGGGCTCATCATGGTTACAGCTTGAGTGTACATTAGATTATTACCATGAAAACCTTGGCGCTCCCAAGGAAATCAATACTTTGCAAATGCCTGTGATTGTTCTATTTATCATTCTCCAGATGAGTCAGCTCTTTTCACTACCCAGGCACGCTAAGAGGAACAGACCGGTACGCTGTACACAATCAGTTATTGGTGTCTCCTTATTTGTTCCCCCTTGAATCATCTCTGACATTTTACCTATTTCCACCATCACCCTTGAGCTATTTCTACTGTACAGCATGGTCTGCAGCCATTACGATGGGGTGTTTATAGCGGCAGGTGCTACCTTCTCCCTGTGGATGAGCAAGAAGACACCTTCCTTTGGGGGGCGGGTGTTAACTTTGCAGCTTTGGAATTTAGCTCAGTCATTTGGAATTCTGATTTTTACCAGTGTATCAGATAGCTTGCTGACAGTATGTAGCAGATTCTCTCTCTCTCTCTCTCTCTGAGAGAGAGAGAGAGAGAGAGAGAGAGACAGAGAGAGAGAGACAGAGACAGAGAGATTTATGAGTGTTTCTTTTTTTTCCACCATGTGTGTCTTGGAAATTGAACTCGAGTTGTCAAGCTTAATAGTGAGTGCTTTTACCCATTGAACCATCATGAAATCCCCCAAGTTTTAAAATAGCACATCTAAGTAACTTATTTTCTGTCTTTTGGGGTTCTTTACTATTTCCTTCCTCCAAGTGAGAGAACCTGACTTTAAAGTTGAAGAACATATCACTAAGTTCATTCAGGTTGAACTTTAATTTTTTTTTTGTGGCGCTGAAAGTTGAGCCAAGGGTTTTACCTGTACTAGGTAAACATCCTACCACTGAGCTATATTTCCAGCCCAATCCAATGACATCTCGAGTTTTATTTTACATTTCAAATGCTCTTAGATTATATGATTAAAAAGCTATTGAAATCGTGTTAAATTTTCAGAGATTACATACTAAATAGAATTACATACTAAATTTAAAAAATCTGAATCGATAGTAATTCTAGTAAACTAGACTGAAAATGGCACTAAACAATCCTAAAGGCATCATTATGTCTGATTTCAAAACATATTACAGAGCCATAGTAATACAATCAGCATGGCACTGGCATGAAAACAGACACACAGACAGTGGAGCAGGATAGAGGGCTGAGAAAGAAATGCACACATCTTTAGCTAAACCTTGGCACGAGGGCTCTCTCTCTCTCTCTCTCTCTCTCTCTCTCTCTCTCTCTCTCTCTCTCTGTGTGTGTGTGTGTGTGTGTAAGAGATGATAGCCTTGTCAACACACGGTGCTGGGGAAGTTGGATATCCACATGCAGAAGATCCAAACTAGACCTCTATCTCTCATTCTACAACAAAGCCAACTCAGAATGGACCAAGCGTCTTCACGTAAAACCCTGTGTTAACTTGCTTTTCTGTTACTGACAAAAAACATCTCTGGGGAAGGGCTTATGTTCCATGACAGAGGGAATCCAAGGCAGTGACTGAGGCAGAGCCATGAGGAAGGCCGCGGCGTACTGGCTTGCTCAGTTCATTTGTAGTTTTACTTTGGAAGGGGGGATTGCTTATTTTTTCAGCTACTTCTACTAGACATCCCGGACTCACATGCCCAGGGATGGCACTGCACACAGGTTATTAATTAACTTAAATGAATTAGCAATCAAGAAAATGTCCTGCAAAACATGGCCACAGGGCAATCTGATAGGAGCAATTCCTCAACTGAGACCTCCTCTTCCCAAGTGTGTCAACTTGACAACCGAAGCCAGCTCTGTCAGACCCCAAACTCCAGACTGGCGGAGGCAGACAGGGGAAGCACTTGAATATTTAGTCACAGACAAGGATATCCTGAGACTGTAAGAGCATCAGAAACTAGCAAACAAAGAACTGATGAATGCGAGTTCATCTAATTAGAAAGTTTTTGCACAGTAAGTGAAATGACGTTATGAATAGAAAGCCTACAAAATGGAGAAAATCTCTGCCAGCTCTTCCTCTGGTAGAAGATTAATACTCAAAATATATAAATACTTAAATCCACTAACAAAATCCACTATGTGCGCAAATGATCGAAATAGGCATTTCTCAAAAGAATAAATAAAAACGACCAATTTATGTATGAAACATGCCTAGTGGTTGGGTATGATGGCATGTATCTGCAATCTCAGTATTATGGAGGCAAAGGCAGTAGGGTGGCTCCCAGTTTGAGGCCCGTGTGGTCTACACAGCAAATCCCAGAGCTTCATGGGGAGACCCTGTCTCAGAAAATGAACAAAACAAAACAGAACTGCTCAGTAGCTTTATCTATCAGGGAAATACAAGTCAGAAAAACAAAACTACAGAGGTAGCTGGATATGGTAGTGATTACCTGTAATCCCAGATCCTGGGAGGGTGAGGCAGGGTCGCTGTGAATTTAAGGGCAGCCTGAACTGCCTATCAACACGTTGCTCAAAAACAAACAAAACTCAACAGACATCCCAGTGAAAGTTCATCTCGTGTCCGTTTGTTGTAGTCAGTGTTGCTCTTACCGGGATGACACACCCTGGGCAAAGCAGCCTGGGGAGGAAAGGGTTTATTTGGCTCATACTTTCACACCACAGTCCATCCTCAAAGGAAGTCAGGACAGGGACTCAAGCAGGGAGGGAACCTGGAGGCAGGAGCTGGTGCGGAGGCCATGGAGGGTGCTGCTACTGGCTTGCTCATAGAACCAGCACCACCGGCCCAGGGGTAGCTCCCCCCACCATGGCCCTCCACAATCAGTCACTAATTAAGAAACTGCTCTATAGGCTTGCCCACAGCCCCATTTTATGGAGACATTTTCTTAATTGTGGTTCCCTTTTCTCAGGTGACTTTAGCTTGTGTCAAGTGGACATAAAACTAGCCATCGTACCATTAGAATGGCTATTAGTCAGAAAATTGAGGGGAGAATGGAGGAGAGAAAGGGGTAAGAAGAAAAGTGGTGGGCATGACTGACATGTGACCTATACCTGTATGGGAATGTCACAGTAAATCTCAGTAATATGCACAATTATTATGTGTTGATGATTACAATTACATATTATAATTGTATCCACTCAAAGCATATTGATATTATTATTCAACCTGTAGAAGTTCACATACAGCATCCTTGCCTAAGGGTCATACTTCCCTTTTCCTCTGTGGTATTTCTTTCTAAATAGTTGATCTTGTATCTCCAATGTTTCTTATTAACATTTGCTCCTGTGAAATACTTCATGTAGCAGTCTCGTGGCTGATCATGTTATACAAGGGACTGGCAGTTTTAGATGGTCAGTTGTCTCTTACTGTCTACTTGCCTCACATATCAGTTACACAGTTCTTGATATCTCTCCTCCTTTTGGTCTGTGAATTTCTAAGTGCGTATGTTTTCCTGGTTATCTCTTGATCTATCTTAGTATTCCTCTGAACTCTAGGCCATGCACAGGTCTTATCTACTTTAGGTTATTCTCTAGGCTTCATCCTTACCAAGATGTGAAATACAATGCCCTTTCTTTGCATATTCGAAGACCGCCATATACTGAACACATCACACACAACACTTTCATAGCTACATGGGAAACTTTTTAAAGACGTGATTATATATAATTTCTTCAATATAATTTCTCCGTGGGTTTCCCTGTCTTCTACCCATTGCCATGAGGAATTCTTAGGGCAGTGGCTTGGTCCCACAAGATCATTCTGCAACAGCAGGTAGCTGGAGGACTTGCATTCTGCTCCTACAGATAGCCCCAGCAGGAACTGAGCAGAAACTCTGTCCACATCAGAAGGACAAAGCAGCACTATAAGGGCTCTCAAAATTAAACTGTCATTGAAACCAAATCTTATAAGGATTTAGATAGACTGAAGACTCATCTAATAAATAATATTAACAAAATATCTAGTTACAAGGATGATCAAAAATGAGAAAAACCACAATTCAAGTAAGAAAAGACCATCGACTGATGCCAATACGGAGATGAATCAGGTGTTGGAATTATTTGGCAAGAATTTTCATCCCCATCATAAAATGCTTCAACAATCAATTGCAAATTTCCTTTAGATAAGCAAAAATATTAAATAATGTCAGCAAAGAAAGTTATAAAAATGAGTCAAATGGAAATCATAAAATTTAAAAATTTAGTAATTAAAACAATTTTTTTTCTGGACAGATTGAGTAGGGTGGAGATGGCAGTGAATAGAACTATTGAAATTGAAAACGAACTGTTAGAATTTAATTATCTGAACCATCAGAAGAAAATAGACTGGAAATAATTTATCAGAGCCTTAGAAACCAACAGGACATTAACAAAAAAAAATGAACATTTATCTCATGAGAGTCCTTTAAGGAGAGGAGGAAGGGAGTGTTGTTGATGTCCATTCATAAGAATTGATAGCTGTTGTTAAGAACTTACCTGAAAAGTTTGGCCAACGAGAAAACCTAAATATTCAAGAACTGAGTAAACTCCAATAAAATAAACACAAAGAAATATTTATCAAGACTCATAATTAAACTTCCGAAAAACAAGAAAGCTTTAAACTCTCTGTAAAGACAGTTTAAAAGGCAACAGATTTTACAACAGACACTATGGAGGTCATGGAGCAGTGATGCATTTTTTTTCCCATATTAACTGTTAAACAAGACAATATCAAGAGAGATCATTTTTTAAACACTGAGAAAAGGAGTAAAAATATTTTGTTGTTCTTCTTGTTTATTTGGTTTCTGGAGATCAAAATGCCAAGCAAGATGTGCACACTTGTATAATAGTGGCACCACAGGCACGGGAGTAACCAACTGCTCTCTGGTTGGATCTGAACCCCACTCCGCTGGAGGGAATACATCACTGGTACTGGAAACCTGGTTAAAAATCTCTTATGGTGGAAGATCAGGCCTTAAGTGGGAAAAGAATAAAGTTGTTTAACCACATTGATATGGCATGTCAAGTAGTCCTCTAGAGATCTATGTTTATACTATACATAAACGTTGCTCTCAGCATTAATTAGAAAAACCTCTCTTTCTAGCAAATGGTGGTGAGCCCAGAAATACATGATACAAGGCACTGAGTTGTAACCAAGTCTTTTATACCATACTAAGGCTCAAGGAACGTTGTGGAAGAGAGGAGGAAAAGAATGGAAAAACAGAATAAGAAGGGCAGTGCAATAGCATTTTGTGGGCAAAACACAGACCTTCCAATTAGAAAGTCATGGCAGGTTTGTATGTCTACACCAGGTCTACACAAGAATGGATCAGTCCATCCATGTCAGGCATGAGTGGAGGAGGATCCTTACCAGTGAACTATCTCCCCTTCAAGGAGAGGGAGAAAATCACACCTTGAAAGAAGGTGGACTTTTGATACAGAGACTAGAACCTGAGACAGGATTAGAATTGGCCTCTTCAAGATCATATAGTGAATCACAGATGTAGCAGCTATCCCAAGTGTCAGAAAATGAAGGTACCTTGGGGTCAGAGAGATGGCTCAGTGACTAAGAGTGCATACTGCTCTTCTGGAGGACCCAAGGTCGGTTCTCAGCACCCACATAGGGTGAGTCGCAACTCACAGAGGGCAACTCCAGCTTCTGGGGATTCGCTGTTCTCTTCTGGCCTCTGCAGGCACACACACATGCAAGCATAGATGTACACACACGCACACACACACACCACACGCTCACACACACACATGCAAGCACACAGGTACACACACACACACGCTCACATGTATACACACACGCACACACACACACATGCAAGCACACAGGTACACACACACACGCTCACACGTATACACACACACACACTACACATGCTCACACGTATACACACATGCACACACATACAAAAATAAAACAAATCTTAAAAAAAAGTAGGTGAAGGTTCCTCCTAATCCCCTCTTCAAGGTCCTGACAATCTCCCCTTCTGTGTCTGGTCTTCTTTCCAGACATCCTGGTGACCCCCACATCTGCCTTACAGAACTTGGAACCGGGACCCTCATGTGAGTCACTGTCATTGTGAAATTGCTGGGTCCTTCAGCTTCCACAGCCACATGCTACACATAGGGACATTCCACAGTGACAATTTGTATCTTTTCAATCTTCTCTTCTTCCCCGTACAAAATGTATCTGGGATTCTGTAGATGTCAGCTCCCAAGGGAGAGTGAGAGTCTCAGACTGATCTGTCTCCATTTTAATTATGGTTGGGGACAGCCTGGTGGGGGTCTTGGTAGAAAGGGTTTTGTCACAGAGCCTTTTCTTTATGTCATTGATGTATAGGACAGCTTTCCTTTTAGTACAGTCTTCGAACTACTTAAGGGAAGGACAGAATTAAAGGTGTACACATGTATCAAAGTATAAAAAATGGGGAAGTTGTGAGAAGAATGCTAAAATGAATGTCAGTGGAGACTGCATAATTTAATAAAAAAGTTTTAATTAACTGATACTATTAAGGGTACCACTTCTGTTCTCCCCATCTCTCAACTAAGTTCTGTCCCTAACTTTTTAAAAATAGATTTAAAATGTAAAAATGATGTATCATCAGGTTGTGCATTTTTGAACTGTGGGTAAATTATTTTATTTTATTTTTTTGAGTCAGGTTCTTCCTATGTAATGCAGGAACTCATGATCATCTTGTCTTCTAAGTACTGGGTTTATAGGTGTGCCACCATGCTCATGCCTGGTTATCATACAGTATGTTTTGGGGTATATTAATTTGCACACACACACACACACACACACACACACACACACACACACACACACACCACACGGGATTCAAATGTGCTATCTAGTTGACGTTCATTCATTCCCAATGTTGTGTAGTCCTGTAGCACAATGTTTTAGCCATTGTTCCATTGTTTGAGACTTTGGTAGTTTCTGGTGTTATTCCCAACCCATACTAACAAATGCTGCAAGAGAGCAGGCTTGTCCTGTGTCCTAGGGCAGAGGGTGGAGGGTTTCTCTGAGGTGTGTGTACCTCTTGGTTAGATTTGATCTCAGATGTACTGCTTGTGTTCCTGCGGCTCTACTTCCTATTGTAGTAGCTGTCACCCCCAGGTTGTGTGTCTTGGCTTTTGTCTCAGTTGTGTGGTAAGTGGGAGGTGCTGTTTGTGGAAAGATTGGAGAGCATAGTCAAGTATTTCCCCCTGCCCTAGGGTTTCACTGCTGTGAACAGACACCATGACCAAGGCAACTCTTTTTTTAAAAGTGTATTATCAATACAACTTACATTAAATACCGTAGAAGAGACAAAAGTAATTTTAACATGACCAATTAATAAAAGATTAGGAGCCTTAACACATGCACTAACACTTGTTCGAAGTCCAGATCCTGTCCTAATTTTATCTTAACAAAGAACTGCAGCTAACTTCGAAATCTGTCTCTGAAAGTGTACAGAACCAGCCGTCCAAAATGAAGACTTATTTCTAATATTGGATTGATTTCTAGACCAGTCCATGATCGAGTCGGAAAAACTGGTCACAATAAAGGAAATAGAAGAGTCATTATAACTCCTCTATTTGATTAATTTTTTTGAAGGCAGTTCCCGCAGACTCACAAGGTCTAAAAGTTTGAAGGAAGGCAGCTTGTCCAATCTGGGATACAGGCAAGCGAAAGTGGGTCAGGAACATATGTCCAATATAGCTTTCCTGTCACCATTGTTAGGGCCCTCAGCAAGCTCACACACAGGTCAGCATCATTCTTTGTCCCAGCATCAGCATGTCACCAATCACTCTAGCAGCCACCATGCTCCCTCCGTATCCTGCAGAAAAAACGTAAACATGCCCTCCTCCCCATATTAAATACCTGATGGGGATCATGCCATATGCCAGTAAGTGGATCCTTCCATTTCACCGAGGCATAAGTATGCTGACTTGTAGGGTGCCATAGACACTCAGCACAGAGTTTCTTGGCATCCAAGTTTTTAACATTTCAAAATAAAATGAACACGACCTATATAAGTTTATGGTGTGTATGGGGATATAATTCCCCCTTTTTTACTTTATGAAGATTTTGTCCCATGGGCCCATTCCACAATACCTTGTCCTTGAGGATTATAAGGGATCCCAGTGATACGGGTAATGTTAAATTGCCAACAGAAAGTCTCAAATGCTCAACTGCAATAGACAGTTCCATTATCTGTTTTAATCTGATTTGGAACACCCAGCGTAGAAAAACAACCTAGGCAATGTCTAATTACCCTTTCAGTCTCTTCTCCTGTTAAAGCAGTAGCAACTAGAAAGTCTGAAAAGGTGTCAATAGTCACATGTACATACCTTAATTTTCCAAAATCAGAAATATGAGTAACATCCGTTTGCCATGATTGATTACGTACAAGTCCTCGAGGATTAATACCAGTATGTGGTACAGGAAGAAACTGAAGACATTGAAGACAAGTCTTTATAATTTGATGTACACATTCTCTAGAAATACCAAATTGTTGTCTCAAGCTATTATTATTTTGATGATGTAAAGGATGAGATGGTTTGACTAACTGTTCCTGTGTAAGGCCTATAATCTGCCTGGTACACAAATCTGCTGGCATTGCCCTCACTAAGGGGTCTGGACAGTCCAGTGTGAGCTCTCAATTGCCCTATAAGGGAATAGTATGTTCTCTTAAGTTGAGTTGTATTTGCATAAATAATTGCAATATTTGAGAATTAGCAGTATCTGGAAAAGGAACAGTTTCAAGCAATTGTAAGCCATGATCTATATATTGGCTCTCAGTATACAAATTAAAAGCTTGAGTTTTCGGCCTTTCAAAGACAGCAGCTACAGCATGTAGCTCGATTATTTGTGCTGAAGTAAGGGGAAACTCAAGAGAATGAACATGTGACCCGATTACATATGCTGCCTCCCCATTTGATGAGCCATCTGTAAATATAGTAAGTGCATTTTCTGTGGGTTGCATGTGCAAATTTACAGGAAATACAAAAGCATGTACAGAGGCAAATTGTAACAACTTGTCTTCTGGATAATAATCATCAATTTTGCCTAAAATGTTTGCACATGCAATTGGCCGAATATCAGTGTTCTGCAATACCCAATTTAATTGCTGTTTGGAATAAGGAATAAATATTTTATCGGGTTCTTCCCCAACATACTTTTGAAATTCTATCCTACAATTCTGTATTAACAGTGCAACAGCTTCATAAGAGGGTGTTCAAACTTCACTTGGAGATGAAGAAAGATGAATTCACATTGATGGTCCCTTTTGCCAAAGGCCTGCTATGGGTGCATGAGAGGTAGTGAGAACACAAGCAGCCAACGGTTGGTCATAGTCTATATCATGTATCTGTTGTTGGCTAACAGCTTCCTCTACTTTCTGCAGCTATTCATCCCTCATCAGTTAATTGTCGAGGGGAATTAGGATTTGCATCCCCCTTGAGAATATCAAACAGAGGTTTGAGTTCTCCTGTGGTAAGCTTAAGATGAGGTCTTAGCCAATTAATATCTCCTAACAACTTTCGAAAATCATTTAAAGTAAGTAAATTATCTTTTCTTATTTGAAATTTTCTGTGCCACGATTTGTTTAGGGTATAAGTGATGTCCCCAAATATTGAAAAGGATATTGTCTTTGAATCGTTTCTGGAGCAACAACGAATCCCCAAGATTTTAAAGCTTGTGGTACAAGAGAAAAGGCTTGTAGTAAAACTCCTTCAGAGGGATCAGCTAATAAAATACCATCCATATAATGAATAACATACACTGAAGGATTCAAAGTCCTAACTTCTTGTATTGAAGCAGCGACAAATTTTTGACATGAAGTAGGGCTCTTAGACATTCCTTGCGGCAAGACTTTCCAATGGTATCACTTCACGGGTTCTTTAAAATTACAGACAGGCACACTAAATGCAAACCTTTTACGACTGTCAGAATGCAAAGGCACAGTATAAAAACGAACCTTTAAATTTATGATGCTTTCATTCATTTTTTTTTGGAATGGCCATAGCCAAGGCATGCAGAACATATTTACACTTTTAAACCAGTCAGAAACAGACATGAAGTGGCCACACGCATCTTACATATTTAGTTCTTTTTTTTTTTTTGGAGCTGGGGACCGAACCCAGGGCCTTGTGCTTCCTAGGTAAGCACTCTACCACTGAGCTAAATCCCCAGCCGCATCTTACATATTTAGACGAGACAAAATTCACATTTTTTTTCCTAGCTGTAATTTCAAGAGAGGAACACCTTGTCACCTGCTGAACCCAATAATCACAATTACAGAGGTTTTCCCAGGAGAAACAACCACCAGCTTACCACAGAAGCTCAGAAGCAGCCGGCCCCTTTAAGAGCAGCTTGTGCAGACAATTCAGCTCCTGGCAAGGCTTCTCCAGCTGAGCTTGACTCCTAGCTGTAGGTGCAGAGCCCCAAAGGCCAATCGAGACTGCTTTTTTTTTTTTTGAACAAGTTAAAACTAAATCAAGGGGTGAACAACCAGCAGATAAAGTTTCAACCATTTTTTCTTTTGAACATGAAGTGCAGAACAACATTCAAGCAGTGAAACGAAAACACAGACATAAACTGACAGACATGGACAGAGTGGCACACCAAGGACAGACAATAGACAGAGAGGAAGAGGACTAGATGTGCCAAAAAGGCCCAGATATCCTACCTAAGAGACACAGAAACATGACTAAGCCTCCCTCCAGTAGGATCCAGAGAGGAGGCAGAACATCTCCAGACCTCCTCCTGTCCCTAGGAGAGCTCCAAAGCAGCTTACATTCATTCTTCTCTTTCGCCAAAGCATCCTCAGATAGGCGGTGAGGGCTGCTTTTCTTAAACACATTCTCTCTCATGTCCAGGGTGTAAGCTGTCCCTAGTCAGGGTCCAAAGACTAAAAGCATGTATGAGAATTGACATCGCTTCTCTAGATTGATCATAACTCTAAACACATACACTTTTTTTAAAAAACCATCACCTTGTCCCTTTTTACAAAGTTTATTCACCACTGGCCCAAATCTTCTTGTACTTTTCTTTCGATGTGCTTTCAATTCCCATTTCAGTTCCTTCACGGTATCCTGCTTGCTGGAGCTCCAACGCTGAGGCACCGTCTGACCAAGCCATCTCAGTCAGTCAGCAGGCTCTCGGGGGAGGAAGTGAGCATTACATAGAGAAAAAGACAAGTAGAAAACGCTGTAGCATTACCTCAGTCAGTTCTGAGGCTGAGGTCCCAAGGCAAGTCTTAGAAGGACAACATTTAGTTGGGACTGGCTCACAGGTTCAGAGGTTCAGTCTGTCATTATCAAGGCCAGAGCGTAGCAGCATCCAAGCAGGCATGGTGCAGAAGGAGTTGAGAGTTCAGCATCTTGTTCCAGAGGTGAACAGGAGAAGACTGGCTTCCAGGCAGCTAGGACAAGGGTCTTAAAGGCCATGCCCACAGTGACACACCTATTCCAACAAGGCCATACCTCCTAACAGTGCCACTCCCTGGGCCAAGCATGTACAAACCATCACACTCCCCATCTTCACCCCCTGCTCTGAAAAAGACAAAGACTGAGTTAGATTTGAACCAGCCACATTATGAGTCAAGCTTCTAGTTAAGTTTCATTAGCTTGCCTCTGTCCTAAAGGTCAGCGCTGTGAAGGGCCAAGGAATAAGTATTTTAGACTTTGTAAGTGATACCTTCTCTGTTATACTTTAACAACTCTTTGAACAGATGTGTCTGTGCGTCAATAATATATTTCTAAAAACTGGTGCTGGGTTAGGTTGGGCCATTGGGTCATTTGGCCATTGTTTGCTGACACCAGGATGATGAGCTATTGTCTCTGATCATTCCATGGTATCATCAGCCCATTGGATTCCTTAGATGTCCCATCATTAATGGATACATTTCCGGTATTCGTTACCCCATGTTAGACACGTGAATGTATTCTGATTTTCTGTTGGGCTCTGGCTGTTGTTGTGGCATTTCTTGTGTGGTTTGTTGGCCTACAGTTTTGTAGAAAGCGTCTGCAAACCAACCCCAGCGCCTCTACGTTGCCAGAATTTAAAACCCCTAACTCTTTCCACCTTGTAGACCTTGTCAAGGCTGTCGAATGATATTCGCTTGCTGTTATTTATGTATCATGGATTCAAATTCTTTGTTTTCAGAGTGTTCCAAAGCCATCCCTTTAGTTTATGGTTACTCTTTCTTTATAAACTCTTTTTGTTGTTGTTGTTGTTTGAGACAAGATTTCTCTGTTAGCTCTGACTGTCTGGAACTCCCTCTTTAGACCAGGCTGACCTCCACCTTCTTCTGCCTCCTGAGTGCTGGCATTAAAGGCATGTTCTACCTACCACCTCTTGGCTACGCTCTCTTATCAATACAAGTTCTTCAGTTTTTTGGTGGTACTGAGCATCAAATCCAGGGTTTCCCACATGTTGGGTATTCTTACCACTAAGCCACATACCCAGCTTCAGAAGTTATTAATTTTAGTGCAGTAAACCTTTTCAAATGTTTAAAAACATTGGCTCATTTCTATTTCCTTTAAATCTCCTCTGTATTCCAAGTACATGAGAATGATCTCCTTTGAAACTTTAGCTCTCTTTCCCACTCTTAAATTTTAATCTATCTGGACAGATTTCTATATCTCATGTGGTACAGGAATCCAGTTTAACCTTTGCCTATGTAGATGACCAGTACCAGTTGGCCTGTCCTTCCTCACGTGCCACAGTGTTACTGTTGAGATGTACTAAATGTCTACCTATGCTTGTCACAGATCCAGGTTATTTTCTCTGTCTGTAAGCCAACAAACATTGCTGTAACTACTACCGAATTCTAGGCCTGCATATCTGGTGACTGGGTCTTTGTTCTTGCTGCTTACTGCTCTCTTTCGGGAGTGCTGGGGCTGCCCTGTGGCTTTTGCTCTTTCCTATACCCCTTAGGACCAGCTAGTTGGGTTCTTATTTACTGGTCTCTTATCCTGACTGCAACTAAATAAGAAATTAAAGAGGTTTCAGAGTGTAGCATGCTCTTTGTTCATGACAAACCTACCTTTGAATTGCAAAGAAGACGTGTACGCATGAAACAGTGACCAGCAAAGGGTGGTATGCAGAGTGCAGAACTGTGAGGGATATAGGAGACATATTGGAAGTACCCAGAGGACAGCTGGAGACAGATGAAGAGGTTAGAGACATTTCGAGTCTTGCAGGGAAACTGAGAAGCAGATATATCTTTTGACGTCATAGAATTAGAACCTAGCCATGATGGTAATGGCTCGTAATCCTGGCACTTGGAAAGCTTAGTCGGAGGGTTGCTGCGAGTTCAAGGCTAGCCTGGGCTACATGGAAATAAAAATCCTGAGTTAGAAAATCAAAACCAGGGGCTGAAGAGATAGATCAGCGGTTAAGAGCACTAACTGCTCTTCCAGAGGTCCTGAGTTCAATTCCTAGCAACCATATGGTGGCTCACAACCATCTGTGATGAGATCTGATGCCCTCTTCTGGTGTGTCTGAAGTCAGCTACAGTGTGCTCACATACATAAAATAAATAAATAAATCTTAAAAAAAAAAAAGGAAAACCGGATCCAAATGAAATTCTCCCTAACAACCGCCTCACCAAAAGAAACGAACAACTTAAAACCTCTTAGAGGACTATTAATAGATTCTCATTTACAAAGTGTTTCTTTATACCTCATCTCCCTTGGTTCTCAGAGAGCACTGCTGGGCAGGACAGCTGGTGTTCTTACTTTAGGGAAAATACAAAGTAACATGATTAAGAATCCGGTTTGTAAACACTGGGCCTCAAACTGACTTTATTTCAAGAACTCTTTTTTAAAAAGGATGTCTTTTAATTAAAAAAAAACTTTTCAGGTGCATATTTTATTTTATAATTTTATTTTTAAAGAATTATTTATTTATTTTAAGTATGTAAGTACACTGTAGCTCTCTTCAGACACACCAGAAGAGGGCATCAGATCCCATTACAGATGGTTGTGAGCCACCATGTGGTTGCTGGGACTTGAACTCAGGACCTCTGGAAGAGCAGTCGGTGCTTTTAACCACTGAGCCATCTCTCCAGCCTTCATTTGCATATTTTAACTGACATTTAATATTTGTATATATTATGGGTTTGGACTGATAATTTACATATATACATAACATGTAATGGTTACATTAGGATAATTGGCATTTCTGTTTCCTCAAACATTTGTCATTTCTGGCAGAGTTCTTTATGTCCCCTTATCTCTTCATTTATGGTATTAGTGCTAAAGAAAGCTTGGAGGCCTGAAGTCGAGCTGTGAGTTACAGTCATTCATTCTTCCTTACCTAACAGGCTCAGAGGGTAAAGGCGACTGTGGCCAACTCTGAGTTCAAGCCCCACAACCCACATTGTGGCAGGAGAGAACAGACTTCTGTCATTGTCCTCTGGCCTCCACACAGGCTCTGTGGCGCACATGTATTCTCCCTCACACGTGCACAAAAATACATAAGTAAATGTGAAAGAAAAAGGGGAGTTATATGGCCTTAAGGAGGTCTTGTAAGCTTCTTAGGAGGTTAAATTAATGTAGACTCAGTCATATTGAATCAGCCGCTGTGTTTTAACAGGCTTGCTCTCTCTTTAAAATGCCACAATGTAATTATTTTTCTATCAGGCAAACGTGGAGGTCACTCTTATTTACTCTGGGATAACCTCTGGTACAAGGTTGGCTGGGTGTGGAACTTGCCTTTCAGCTTACCACAGCGGAAGCTGGCAAAGTTGAGACACACTTTCAGCAGCTTCCCCATCTTGGAGAACTCGTTAGATTCAGGCTTTTTTGGACTTGATTTCTCCTCTTTGGTCCCTGACCAAGGTATCTTAGTCTAACCTTGGAACACTTGCCCTTTTGTATTGCCATCTTCCCACTGTGAGTGAGTGCACAAATAGTCTTTTAAAAACTTTCATCCAAGGGGTTGGGGATTTAGCTCAGTGGTAGAGCACTTGCCTTGCATGCGCAAGGCCCTGGGTTCGGTCCCCAGCTCCAGAAAAAAAAAAAAAAAAAAAAAAAAAAAAAAAAAAAAAAAACTTTCATCCATTTTTATTTCTTTTTTGAGAGAGGGTCCTGATGGCTTGAGACGGGAGGCCCGCCCATCTCTGCCATCCACAGGCAAACTTTGCACTCGAATCACGAACTGCCCAGGAACCAAAGCTGGTCTTTCCCTCATCACGCACACAAGAATCTGCAGGTTAGCGGGACAGGTCGCTGGCATAACAGGAAGTCTGAGCGTGGTCTGTGGGGCCTGCTTGCCTGCAACTCCTGGCCCCTGCTTAGATCCACTCCCAGATGCAACTCTCTTTCAGTGGACTCCCGCTGGACCTGCCAACCTTATAATTTGGCCTGCCTTACAGAACTCGGTTCTACCATATGATTCCATTTCGAGTGGTGTCCGGGTTGCTTCATCTCTACCACACCAGGAACAGGTTTTGAAAAACGTGGATGCAGTTCATCTCCTGAGAGCGACTCCTTTTCTAGAACCTGAAGCTCTTCCGTTGTGACTTCCCCTCTGGGTGTTTCCCCCAAATCCTTATCACGGCTTCTCATATGCTGCGCTGTATGGACAGAGAGGAGAGGTGCTTCTGTTGCAGCCCGGATCCGCTACAGAACTATTTCTTGTGCTGGATTCCTCTCAAAACTGGTAATGACATCACCTGGCACAGGGGTTACAGTAGCTTCAGTGGAATGAAGTATGTGTTTTTCAAACCCCCCACAATCTACTAAGCGTGGTTTCTTTCTTTTAAATTTAAATTTATTTTTTTTTGTCTTTGGTGAGGTGCAGGATGCCACCATATGTCTTTAACGTTGGAGGATACACATTGGCAAACTAGAAAGAACTGATTTCATTGGTTGTGTAGGACTTCTCTCCCACCCTTTGAGGACTTTCTCGTCTAAGTCCTTAACATGCTAGGTGGTTGTCCAGCCAGCCAGACTGGCAGTGTTGTATGGCTGGGGGTCCAAGATTGTAAACATATACCATAGCCAAGGTTATGAATGGATACTGTCTTTGTTCTAATTGAACTTGTACTCTTTCTGATCATTGCTTCTGTAAGAGAAAGACATCAACATTAGTGTACCATACCACATGGCGGGGGCCATCTCAGTCTGCCCCATCAATGAAGACACTCCAGGCAAAGTACTTGCAATTTGAGTTGTTTTATCATGGTCTACTTTGACACTCTAGGACCTGCCTCGCTTTCCTCTTGCAGAAACTGGGCTGGTAGTTAAGTGAAGTGAGACCAGTGTCTCTGCATCCCTTTGATCTGGATCCACTAATTTTCATCAGTTCTACCTGAGGCAATATTGATCTGTATTCCCCGTCTTGGCCTACTTGTGAGGGTGGAAGCTTCCAGAGGCTTTTACCTTTTGCTGCACAGGCCAAATGAACAGTACAGCTGTTCTGTTAAGCACCAAGCATGCTGGTTTGGTAAAGTGTTTGAGGATAGAGAGATGACTATTGCATAGATTGCAAACCGACTTGTCTCCCTGGGAACCGGGCTTGGGACAAGACTGCAGTTTTATCTACAACCCCAGCTACCCAGTCTGTGTGTTTGGTGTGTGGTGTGTGGTGTGGTGTGTGTATGTGTGTATTTGCATGCCTCTCTCTCTCTCTCTCTCTCTCTCTCTCTCTCTCTCTCTCTCTCTCTCTCTCCTTGGTGTTATTTTAGGACTCTAGAAATGAATGTCACCTTGGATCTTGTGTCTGATTGTCTTTTTAAGACATTTTCTTTCATGAGTGTATGATTCCCTGAATAAGTGACCACAGGCTCACTTGACAACATTTCTCTGTACAAGTGTCAAGGATGTTACAAGATCCTTCCATTTGTGGGTGGCTGTCTTTTCTTGTCAGATTCAGAAACTGGGTGAGGGGGGCCATGACCTCTTGCTGAGGTCAATGGCCCCCAGCCTCTTAATTATCTAGTCTTGATGTCTTTGATGTTTTTTTTTTACAGCGTGAGTGATATCCTTGTTGGCCTCCTGCTTATTTTAGTTAGTCCCAGGGGTCCAACGTTGTAGTAATTGTTTCCCTGACTTTGTGTCTCACGACCCCGACGCCCACCCCATGTCACATGTTCCTCCGAGCTTAGTACTGTCTACAATTGTCACACTCATGGGGCTGGCAGTTAAACACTGTCCAGCACCTGGCTTCTTTTGGTTGAGGTCAGGGTAGGGTTCTGGGAGAAAGCGCCTGTCATCTTCATTTCTGCCAGCGCCCGCCATTCTGCATTGGAATCTCTGCTGTCGGGCCTGGCCCTCAGGGGACAGCCACCACCAGTCTCTGAGAGATGTTTGAGAGTGCAGCATAGCCTCTCTGAGTCCTCCCCAGAAACACAGTCCTCTGGAAGCTTTTCCGGTCCCGTGTGGCAGACATTCCCCTTTGCGGGCTTTTAATCTCCCTTTCCATCATCGGCTGTGGCAGTATTTGCTTGGCTGTTTTACTTACTACAGCCCATTGTGCGGGATGTCTGCCAGGGACCTACATCGTGCATCCCTGGAGAGCCCTCCTGAAGCAGTCAACTCTCCATTCTTCATCCTCGTGTTTCCTTTTCTTGATCCAGCACCCTTGGAACCCAGTCCCCTGCGTCCTCTCTGCACTCTTGCCAGGAGTTGTTGGCCAGGCCCTCAGCTCATGTGTGGTGTGAACTCCTTCCCCCATCAGTCCACAGCATCTGCTTCTGACTTACCGCTTCCCTGCAGGCTGCTTCAACATAAGGAGCCCTTAGTCTTCATGTTTCCTTGCTGCTGGGACGTAGCTGGATTATGCTGTGACTTAAACCACATCAACATGGCAGCCAGCAGGGAGGATATGAGGGGTGTGTGTGTGTGTGTGTGTGTGTGTGTGTGTGTGTGTGTGTGTACAGGCATACATGGTTTCCTGGAAGAAGCTAGCACTGTCCTGTGGGGAACAGTAGGCTGTGTCAGCATTTTTTAGAACTCATGTCTGAGCTTGGCCTTGGCATAGGAAACCTACTGTTTTGCCTAGTTTTATGTCACCTTGACATTACCTAGAGTCATCTGAGAAGAGGCGACCTCAGCTGAGAAATTGACTCTGTAAGATCTGGCTGTGGGTGGTGCCACCCCTCAGTTGGTGATCCTGGGTTCTGAAAGAAAGCGGTCTGAGCAAGCTGTGAAAAGCTACCCAGTAAGTGGCAGGCATCCTTCCATGGTCTCTGCCTCAGTTCCTGCTTCCAGGTTCTGGCTCTGTTTGTGTTCCTGTCCTAACAGTTTTCAATGATGAGCGTTATCTGGAACTGTAAGTAAAACAAACCCTTTCCTCCCTGGCCTGCTTTTGGTCTTGATGTTTTAGCACAGCATTAGGAAGAAACCTAACTAAGAGGCTACCATGGTTCCTGCTACCTGGTGGGATCCAGGGGTCAAATTCAAGTCGTCAGGCCTGTGTGTAATCTGTACTCACCGAGCCATCAGGCTAGCCCAACTCTCCCCTTCATATGCTATGGGAGAGGCTGTTCAGCCTTAACCCTTGGCTTTCATCCGCTGTCAGTCACGCTCAGCTTTTCGTTATCCTTTCCACAGGGGCAACTGTGTTTAGTGACAGCCACTGGATTCATTGTTCTTCTTGTTACTGTGTTGTCCTTATTTCTCTTACCGCTCCACCTGACCTATCACGGCGGCCAGGGCCTTATTTTTTTTACTGCTGTATTCAGCCTAGTTCTCCCGAGTTACTTGGCCCCACCCACACTGTCGTGGGTTCTTTACTGCCAGCGGGGCTAGCTAGGCGTAACACCCTAACCTCGGGTTGCTGTTCTGAGACTGCTGATACCAGTTAAAGACCAGAGGTAGGTATAGCAAATGTTGCTTTGGGGGAATAAAAACCCATGGAAGCAGAGGGAACAAGCTGAGCTTTAATGCAGTCACAGTAGAAGCCTCAGTTGGCCCAGTGGGGAGTTCAGAATCTGGTGATGGGTTCAAGTTGGAGAAAGAGGAGTTAGCTTCAACCCCTGGGTCTTTGGTAAGAGGCTATAACCTTATCAATGTCACTGGATGACTCCTATTGCCAGAAGTAATTGTTTTTTTAAAGGGAGATTGGGCGGAGCATCTCAACCCGATACCAACTGACATCGGTTGATAAAATACGTGTGAACAGGGATGGAGAGATGGCCCGGTTGGTAAATACTTGCCGTGCAAGTGCGAGGGCCCGAGCTCAGAAGCACAGCCCCCTTGTAAATGTAGGGTGGGCACACTGGCATGCCTGGAGTCCCAGCACTCAGAAGACGAAGACAGGATTCCTGGTGCAAGTTGGCTAGTTAGACCACCTGCATCTGTGAGCTCTGGGTTCAAGGGAGAGAGTAAAGTGAATCTAATGGAGAGAGCTGAGGGAGACTCAGATCATCAGCCATGGGCCTGCACACATATGGGCGTACCCCACATATGTGCCTATGCACATGCAAAAGTACATGTTATCATCTTTTCTTCATTTTATAGTGCTGCAGATCAAACCCACGCTGGCACTGAGCTACACCCCCAGCCAGATGCGATCGTCTCAACACTAAATAAATAGTAAGCCTGAGGACAATGCTTTTGAGGTGTAGGTGAACAGGCAAGGGAATTAGAAAAGAACGGGACCCGGTTGCACATGCTCCGTTGAGTCTCTTCCTCCAGACAGCCGTGTGACACTCCCTGCTTGCTGTCTGTCACCTTTGAGGCTCTCATTAGTCATTAGATGTTTGAAAATGGCCCCGGATTGAAAAGCTTCAGCCACCCAGCACTGCTTCCCAGGATTCTGGAGGAATCTGTTAATAAGTGGCAGGTGACAGAGTTCCCACTTAAACATTTCTGAGTCTTCAGTCCCCGAGAGAAGCAGCTTATTTGGTTTCCATCACTCATTCACGCTCTAGGGTACGTCAGAGAAGCCTCCAGCTGTGACCAGAGGGCCTCAGGAAGGCTATATGTGAGGCTATTACAAATAAACTGCCTATCATGGCTCTTTGAGCAGCACTTGCCTCCCTGGGTAGGGAGTTAGGTTGAGTGGTCTGCCACTTTCTGGCGTGCTCTGATCTGCAGCTTGGAGCTTCCCTACCGTAACCGGAGGCATACCTAGTTTTTCTGGTTAGGTACCCAAATCACCTATGTCTTATTTGAGTCTGCTAATTCCACAGAAGTCCAGAAGAGCTCTCCAAGTCCCAGTGCTCCTGGGGATGTATGCTGGGAACTGTGCAGGTATTCACGCTGTCTACCTCGTGGCAACCGAGCGGATAAAGAGAACTGAGAACACACGGCTCTCAAACTTAGCCCATTCATCATGTCTAGTGCTTCAGATGGGAGCCGGTGCACCCCGCTCAATCACTCAACTCCTGGCAGGAGGTAATAATGACACCTATTTTGGGCAGAGTGGGTAATGATAAAAATTCCCTCTAGCCACAGAAGTGCCTCCTTCATTCCAGCGACTCTCCACTCGCTTTCAGCACAGCCACAAGGCAGCCTGTGCTATTTGGAGTCTACCGGGAAGCAGATTCCTAAGATGGGATTCGACAAGAAAGAGATCCCTTGGGGAGAGGGATCCAGAGGCACAAACTGTGACTCGGGTGACATGTGTGGGAGGAGGAAAGGAAGGAAACAGGATTGGGGACAAAGAGTCCTATCCTGCACCACACTTCCAAAAGAGGCTCAGCCAGGCCACAGGGCAGAGCTCCACTCAATCTCATTCCCTAGGAGTTACCCTAATGAGTTACCTTGATATCCCACAGGCCCAATCATTGGGTGGGGCTGTTGGTCAGTGGCATACTCAATAGCAGGAGATGTGAGCTACCCATTTTTGTGGCTGCCAGTGTCCACCCCTTGATCACACATCCACCTCTCTCAGGAACGTTTGTTCACAGTTCTCCCAAGTCTCTCTTTCTAAGGGGAAAAATAAAACAGGTTAGTGGGACAAACTACTGGGCCTCTCCCTCTGTGACCTGCTCAAGGTCACAGCTGGTACCCACATCTTCCCTTCCCCACTCTGTGTTCTAAGCTCCTGTCACCCTCAGCCACCACCTTGGTAACTTATTGGTTGTGTGACTCAGATTTTCATTTTGAGGGATCTGAGCCCTTGACAGTCATACCCCTCTAGCTGATGACAGTCACCGACTTGCCAAGGCCAGGAAGCACCACTTGCCTTTTTCCAGACTCTTGAGTAATGGTTTCATCTCAAGATTACTTTTGCCTTTTCACAAGGTACAGGACCCAGTGAGCTGCTAGGAAGATTTCCCCCATTCTGTTTTCCTTCAAGGCTAATTCTGAATACATCTGTAATGCACTTTCTGGCCATTGCAACATGTAACAACATGTAACAACATGTAACCATATGCAGCTTGTTGACCCAGGAATTTTTGGTTGTGTCATGTGATGCAGACTTAGGCGATGTTTGGAGAGAGTGGAAGTGGGACTCAAATCAATAGTGATGTGTGCTTGCATAGCTAGCTGTGCAGCTCTTTGTTGACCTCAAGTCTTCAATGAGCTTCACTTTGTTGAGAGAGTCATGGCAGAGAACTCCTGGCGTTCTGTCTGGTCCTGATCTCCCTCACTGACTTGTGCCTATTTAGTGGAGGCTTGTCGGTTTCTGCTGGATTGTGCTGCCTTGCTGTTTTGTGTTTGGTGACATTTTTGAACTGGACTTTTAGTATCCTGGCAGTACTGAACTGAACTGCTGGTATCTTGACAGATGGAAATTGGGATCGCCTCAGAGAACTACTACTTTTTTTCTTAGTCATCTGCTTTCTTTCTTTCTTTCTCTCTTTCTTTCTTTCTTTCTTTCTTTCTTTCTTTCTTTCTTTCTTTATTTATTTATTTATTTGTGGTTTTTGAAACAAAACCGGCATTCACCATGTAGCCCAGGCTGCCTGGCCTGGACTCTGCATAGATTCCCATCCCTGTAACCTGAGTTCTAGGATAGAAGGCCTGGAGAGCTGTGCTTGACGTGTGGTGGGGCACAAGCGAGTGATGAGGTAGCCTCGTTCTCTTCCTCGGTGCTGGAGATGGAGGCTGGGTCGTCACAGTGTGGCTCATTCAATCAAGGTGTCTGGCTTTCCACACAGAGCCACAGCTCCAACCTTCTCAGGCTGCCCTGCAGTGTGGAGCTAGAACTCCACCTTGCAGGTGGGGAAGGCCTTGTCCTGCATGGACACCAGGCTGCTACTGCCCAGCACACAGATGCCTAGTGCCTGGTGCTACTCATGCCTCTCCTCATACGACCTGTGCATCACCAGAGTCGAAGGCAAGGTCTCACCGCCGCTTGTCAGCCAGCAGTGCATCCAACATGGCGCCCTCTTCCTGGTGCTGGCCTTGCCCACTGATGACAGCAGAGTGATGCACACTCAGGAAGAAGTTCTGGTCCAGGGGGCCGGCACTGCTACCAGGCAGGTAGCTCAGGTCCGGCTATTGGGTCCAGAGGAGATCCCTGTGGCAAGGGGCCATCTTGGGGATGGTCTTAGGGACTGAGGGCTTCTGGGTGAGTGACTCACCACATAGCCTGGTCTGTCTGCAGGCTCTCAGCTGAGTGGCTGGTTCCGGTCCCCATGGTTCCCTTTGTCTGGCAGTTACAGTTGCAGCTCTGGGGGGCAGCAGAGACAGAGCTTGGCCTTGCAGGGACCTTGCAGCTGCTATGATTGTGGTTGATGGTGCTGAGGGGCTGCAGGAGGTGCAAGGAGGTAGTGCCTCCAGGTCCACAATGCAGATTGCTGGTGTATCTGGCAGTGATGGTGGTGGCAGCATGTGAGGTGTGAACTACTTCTAAACAGTGTCCTATTCGCCATCTTTCCTTCCCTACCTTTGGGTGGTGGGCCAGAACGGGGGAGATTGGGAGGGGGGGGGTCGAAGCCTTTGAGAATCCCGATTAAAGTAGGTTTTGAAAATCTAAGCCTACAGCATGTTCCTAAGAATTTGGCTATAATTCACATACCATTTTGTTAGCCATTTGTGAGCCAGACCTACACTGTTTCCTGTCTTGTTGACATTTTTTTTTTTTGTAGTACTTCCTGAATGGCCGTGGGTATGAACTGAGAGGGAGATGCTGGCATGCTGGACATCTCTTGTTCATCAACTTGTTCATACTACATCCTGTGCCTTGTTCCCGCTCAGGCCGGGTCACAGATGTCTCATGTCTATCTTGTGATGACATATTGCTGGGCTGCCTCACTGTTTTCACTTGGTATGCTCAACAGAATCCAGCTTTTAATGGGCAGCTGTGGTCACTAGTTTGCTTCAGGGTTAAGCACTCTGACTCTAAGGAACTACCTTCCAAAGAACATGCAATTCCCTGCCGGGGCATTGCTGTATTCTTGGATCCCAGGGGCTGGTATTGAGATTCTCCCTCTGGGGTATGACCATTTAGGCTCCGCAACTCATTTTTTGTTCATCCCCAATGCTCCTCTATCATGGAGTCTTCTGCATTGCCTAACACAAGTGGCTGGGTAGGTGTACTGTACACAACACGCAGCCCTTTCTTGTGCTGGGCTCCAACCACAGCTGAAAGCCTTCAAGTCACATGGTATGGGCAGTGTTCTCAGGCATGGAATCAGTTGCCCACGGGATCCAAAGAGACTAACCAGGACTGTATTTGATTCATTAAAAGGGTTGCATGGAATAGCAGTCGATTTTCTACACTCTATCGCGTGCGTCTTAGTGAGGCCTCTAGCGTACAGCTACCCTCTGTGTAGATGATTACTGTCATTGACCTCGTGAATACGAAATGGAACAGGATGTGTTTTCCAAATCCTTGTCCACACATCCTGTCTCCAAGGCTGGATTAGGCTGTGTGGCATTCATGCTGTGTACAGCACAGCATCAGCAATGAGGACCACTGCTTGGCAAGGTTGTGGTTGTCTGGTTCTCTGTAGGCATCTACCCAGTTTCTGCAGGGGCCAAACTAAAGGACTGAATGGGAATATGATAGGCCTTGTATCCTTTAGGTTTCTCCGTAGGATTGCTCTATGCATACCCACACTCATATTTAAGTATATGTTGCCTTTATTTAATGTCTTGGCTCACAGGAGATAGCTCAGAGTTCCTATGTGGCCTTCTTTACTGTGATAGCTCCTGACACACAGGCTTAAAAAGCCTATGACTAGGACTCTATTGCTCATTCTTTAAAAGGGAATGCAGGGGTCACCATGATGTTTTAGGTCATAGATATCAGTTAACTTAGAGTCCGTATCTTATAGTTCTAAAAATGTCTTGGAAGTTCTCTATCCCCATGATATGTTAAGGGCATTAAGAAGCCCTAGACCCTCTGAAGGACCAGCAGGGGAGAGGGAAGAGCCTTGGGTGTACCTGTGTTGTCATGGCCTCCGGTTCTGGACATCTTCTTCAGGCATTAGGTTCTAGACCTAACAACTGCCTTCAACTGGAGTTGGAGGGAAAACTCAAAGTTGGGTGGCAAGGGATGGGAGGGCAGGGAGGATGGTTATGGGAGTTATTGGGGGGAGGAGTTAATTGTTTAAAAAATATACTGTATGAAATTGATAACTAATAAAAACATTGGTTAAAAACAACAATGAAATGAAATTTACTAGGTAAAATATTTGCCTTGGGTCTAAGCATTGAATAACAGAGGTGGTTCTTCATGGGAAAGAAAACCCTCAGACCATAGCCGCTTACCTTCGTGTCTTTCTTTTTTTCTCTCGGATGGTAAATAGCACTTTGGGTGGCTGTCTACTTGTTTTGCCCCTGGAACACCATGGTGTATATCAGCTGTCCCTTGTAGGTTGTCAAACTCCCCTGAGTGACCCATGGCCAGCCTTTGTTTACTAAGGGGGTCTCGTCATCTCTGACTATTAATGAGGTCAGCTGATGGCCTTTTCCACCCGGGTCTCACCTGCAGAGATCATACTAAACTTCTGGAGTGCCAGGGAGATGGGAGGAAGATCCTGGAGCAAGAGTTGGCGGACTCAGATTCCTGCTGGAATAAGCCTGTGCTCGTTGCCCCTGCTGTGCTCAGTCACTGGAAGCAGCCAGCAGAAACCTGGCACAAACACGGTAGTGAATCCAGAGAGGCAGCAGCTGGGCCATCAGTCAGCTATTCTCCCTGCAGCAGGGGGCTGAGCAGTGTGTTTTCAAGCCTGCTTGGGCGGCGGCTTCTCTCAGGCCTTTCGGCGCATAATGCAGGTCTGGCTGCTATTTCACCCGAAATTATTTCTGGAGACTTCATTTGCTAACACTACCCATCTACTTCCCCAACATTTTATATAGCTCAGAGACAATCCATAAAACATCAGCGTTCACCTGCTTAAAGTGTAAAACCGTGTGCCTTTCCCTACAGTCCCAGTGATGTGCAAGCATTCACCTGTATACAAGCTTTAGGACATTTTCCCGTCTCCCAGAGAAACTTTGTATTCACCGACAGTGGCTTCTGCCCACTTCCTCAGCTCCAGTAATGTATTGTCATTACTAATGGTTTGGTCTGGTTTGGGCATTTTAAGTAAATGAAATCATTCAGTTTATTTACTCGCAAGTCCAACTTTTGGTGAGCGTGGTGGGTTCATATGTATCCACGCTGGGCGTGTATCATCTGGTACTTTGTTTCTTCTTACCTCAGAGAATAGACTCCTTGGAGAGCTGGGAGGGAATGGAGAGGAGGGAAGAATACATTAGGGATCTGATATGGGGCTAAGGAGATTCTGGCTCAGTAGGTAAGAGTGGTTGGTAAACAAGCATAGGGACCTGGGTTCAAATCCCAGGCATTCAAGTAAAAAGCTGGTCAAGGCTGTGTCAGTGCTGGTATCCCCAGCATTGTGGAAGATTTCTGGTGCTGGTGAGTGATGCTTTCTTGAGGAAATAAGGCAAGGATGGTAGAGCAGGGTGTCTTCTTTTCCTGTGCTCTCTAAACACACACACACACCCACCACCACCACCACCACCACCAATCAAAACAAAAAACTGAAGGAAAAAAAGGATCTAATGTGGTTTGGCTGAGTTGTCTGGAGAACCCGTTTTAAGGAGTGCTTTTCTTTAAGTGACAAGCTTGAGTGGCGCTGGTTCCGTTTTCTGAGCTGGCCTCTCCGTGATATATGGTGTAAATTTGCTGACTAATCTGTTGGAGTTGCCGGTTAAAGTCTTTGGCCAGGAGCAGGGAGAAAGCAATTACTCTGTGGAGGAAGTGATCACTGCACTCTGCATCCTGGACCACGGAAGGGAAGAACGGAAGCTGTCTTCTATTGCATGCCAAGCTGACACTAAAGCATTGGTCTTCTGCCTTCCTTCCTCTCTCAGGGGCCATCCTGGATGGAGTCAAACCGTTTGTATTTTCTGTCCATTTATCTTCAAGAGACCACATGAAAAATAGGGTGGAATTTGTTCTCAGGAAATTATTCTGAGACACTTCTTAGGAATACTGGCCTCACGTTTGGTCTGTTGGACTTTGACGGTCGGTGATTTCTCACTCTGCAGCTCCTCCCTCCAGCTTTGGGTCCTAGGTGTCCTTTGTGAAGAACTTAAAGCAGATGCTCATTGTCCGCCCTCACCAGAAGGTGCTCACCCAGTTTGTCTATCTCGGGAGATTTGTGTTTTAGCATCGTATCCCCTCTGCTTTGAGATGCTTCACCTTCTTACAAAGCCAACATTTGTTTTGAATTTAAGACGATGTGGGGGTCGGAGAGCCCTGAGCGCTGAGGAAGAAACCTTTCTGCTTGGTGCATTAAGGGGCCTGCTTGTTCTTCATTTCAAAGGAGAGCATTGATAATAGACCAGCTCCCTTCACTTGCTAAATTCCCATCTCTTAGCATATACATAAAAACACAAATGGCACGGTGAATCTGTCTTTATTTTCTCCATGACTAAACACTGCATTTTTCACCACTTAACAAGTCATTGTTCTGAAAAATTGGTTTCAGACCCTGCTTCCTAATGAGGCAATGACTTCGTTGGCAATACATCACCCCCCCCCCCCCCCCACTTCCCCAACCCGGACTCTAAAGAGCAGCAGGCATGAGAAAGGCGCAAAGATGGATGGGAAATTAAACTGCGCGGTTTTGACTTTCCAGTGGGGTTTGTCTGTGAGTAATGTGGAGTTGAAAGTCTGTCAATCGACACGCTCGGAAGGGAGACCACTCACATGTCATCTGAGAGGCAAAATGCTAATCTTTCAAGAAATTTTATTTTTTAAATACTTTTGTTTATTCTTCGAAAACTCCCATATATACATATGTGTGTATATATATACATATATACATATATATATTTGCAATATATTCTGATCATACCCTTCCACTAGACCCTCCCCCAACTCCCTTTAATGCCCCCGCCTTTCTCCCCAGCTCCATGTCCTCCCTTTACTATGCTATTAATAACCCCGTGAGATTTAACTAGTGCTGCCCATACGTGCGTGGGTGTGGAACCATCCACCGGGAGTGTGGGCACCCTACAGCAGCCATGTCCCTCCCTACGGGACAATGGCTCTCCCTTCAGCATCTATCCACTGCTAATAACCACTCTGCTGGGGGTGGGGCCCTCTCCGTGCTGGAAGCTTCGACTCTCTTGATCTTGTACGGGTTCTGTGCGAGTAAGCGCAGCTGCTATGGGTTGATGTGTCCGGAGCCATGCCTGGGGAGAAGTCTGTATGTCACAGCTCTCCTTCCCGCCCACCACTGCCCCTCTTCCAGTGTTCCCTGAGCCTTGGATGGAGGGAGGTAGAGAGAGAGGGAGGTGGAGGGAAATTCACAGCTGAGCACTTGTAATTGCTTATGATCAGCACCTGGGCCACATGGCAAACGGCAGTTGTTTCTCTGCGGCTGATGAGCTTTTGAGGCACGGGCTTCACAGAGCAGCCTTACAGCACCAGGGATGAAATCCCTTCTGTGGAGCAGGCCTCAGATTCAATCAGAAAGTGACTGGTTACCCCAGTGCTGTTGGGCCACTATTTTATCAGTGGACACCTCTTGTCAGGCAGGTTGCTATTCTAGCATACAGAGTCCAGCGCTAGGGGAGACCATAGAGGTCTTTTCTCCTGGGGCTTGCTTAGCACCTCTGGTCAACCATCAGGGAGAGAGTTTCTCTGTCAGCTGAGGTTGTTAATTAAAAAAGTTAATTAAGATTGGCTGGAGAGATGGCGCAGCAGTTGAGAGCACTTGCTACCTTTGCAGGGGCTCAGGGTTTAGTTTCCGGCGCCTACACAGGGGCATACAACCACCTGGAACCCCAAGTTGCAGGGGTCCAATCCCCTCTTCTGACCTCTTTGGGCACCGGGTACACAGATGCTGCACACGTTCAGGAAAAACAGTGGTACACATACAAATAGATCTAATTAAAAAATAATCAATGTGCGTGCATGTGCGTGTGTGTATATATATGTGTGTGTGCATGTGTGTGTGTATGTGTTTATGTGCGTGTGCGCGTGTGTGTACGTGTATGTGCAGTGCATGTGTGTGTGTATGTGTGTGTATGTGTGTGTGTATGTGTGTGTGTGTACATGTGTGTGTGTGTGGTGTGTGTATATGCATGTGTGTGCATGTGCATGTGTGTGCGTGCATGTGCGTGTGTGTGTATATATGTGTGTGTGCGTGTGGTGTGTGGTGTGTGGTGTGTGGTGTGTGTGTGTGTATGTGTGTGTGTGTGTGTGCATGTATGCACACGGGTATACTTGCATTTGTGCGATGGCACAGATATGGAGGTCAGAGAACAACTTTTCATGAGTTTTCTTTCATCTTGTGTGGAGGCAAGGCCTCTCCTCGTGCTTTTCGTTGTTCTCTGTGCTCTGAACATCCCCCTCACTCGAAACACCAAGCTTCTTTCTTGGGAAGTCTGATAAAGTTTGATTTTTTTTTCTCTTTAATCACAGCATCTGCTAATCATTTCATTCTGTCCTTTGAGCATAAATCTATAATAAGCAAATCTGAGTGGCTTTGAAGATGACTTAGTCAAGGGCTTGCCCTTGAGCACGAGCCCCTGAATTCAGATCCCCAGCACCCATATAAAAGGCCGCCATTGCACATGTCTGTAATTCTGGTCTTGGAAGCCTGGGGTGGAGGCAGGCATGTTGATGGAAGCTTACTAGCCAGCCATAAGCTCGGCTAACGAGTGAGCTCCAGGTACAGTGAGGAACGCGTCCTCAAAAATTAAGACAGAAAAAAGAAGTAAGGCAGAGGGAGATAAAGAAGAAAGCCAACATTGCCCTCTGGCTTCCACCCACGCATGTGTACATGTATGTCACATGCACTCACACATGCGCACAGACACCCCAATTCTTTCACATATTATAATGGTGCATGTCTGTAGTCACAGGATGCAGGAAGCTGAGGCCATGTTTGAGGCTAGCCTGAGCTACAGAGAGCACCTGTCTCAACCTGTCCTTGGACTCCCCATCATTTAACAGCTTCAGGAGCTCTGTGAAAATTTTCTTCTGTCTGAAAAACAGTTTACGTTAACTCAGAGCAGTGAGCATCCATCTATCAGATCAGCAGTTTTTGTTAAATGCTTGCCTCGTGTCAATGTAGTTCAAGGTTCTGAACGTTTGGCAGGATAGGATGGAGTCCCTGTCTGCACGGATCTCAAACTCCATCCAGGAGGCAGGCAGAGAATAGGCAGGCAACAGGGGTTGCATGTCAGATATCCTACATATCAGATACTTACATCACGGCTCATACTAGTAGCGAAAATTTATAGTTATGAAGTAGTATTTAGCGAAGATAATCTTATGGTTGGGGGTCACCACAACCTGAGGTGCTGCATTAGAGGGTCACAGCCCTAGTAGTGGAGAGTGTTAAGGGAAGAACATAGTCCTATGCAACCTGAACTCTCTTAGGTTTTCAGGAAATCAGTGTCAGGGAAATAAACAGACAAATTAGATAGTAAGCAACCTTAAGCAAATTCCTCGTGCATTCTGCAGTGAGCCTATAATGTGCTTGTGGTTATTTAACTGAAACGTTTCGGTTTCCTTGACTCTAAGCTGCTATTTTGTCCACTGTTGCAATGTTGCTCCAGGTCACGGTTATTATCGGCGCCGACACTTGAATATAACCATCATGGACCGTGTTCCATGATAGGTAAATACAGGACCACATTAAAAATAACGTCATCCCCACCACACTCCAATAGGCACACCTGCTTACTTGCATAAGCCATCGGTCTACTAGCTGTGCGAAACCAAGACTGATAGTTAGTCTTCACTTTTGAGTTAAAGGACAGCTAGTTCAGAACTCCAGCCTCACTGTGTTCTGTGCTGCCTGACGCAGGGACAGACTTAGTGAGTGTTGGAGGAAGGATTTGATCAATGACTTAAGTGCACCTTACTTTGCGTGGAATCTGCTTCTAAAAAATGGACATGTTGAGTGAGAAGTATTAGTAAACAGACTGTGACTTCCTGGTCCCTTCCATAGCCCCACCCCTAGGTACATGCTACCTGGAGTGAACTGCTTGCAGTCGCTCCTGGGTCTTCATCAATTCTCACACCCCTGTATTTGTGATGGGATCTGATTTATTGTTTAAATTTGTTTTACATTTATTTATTTATCTAGTAGTGTGTGTGTGTGTGTGTGTGTGTGTGTGTGTGTGTGTGTGTTCCATGACATGTATGGAGGTCAGAGAACAGCTTGTGGGAATCAGTTTTCTCCTTCTGCCACGTGGGTTTCAGAGATTGAATTCAATCATTAATTTGGTGACAAGTGCCTTTACCCTCTCAACTATCTCGATAGCTCTTTGATTGTTTTTCAAACATTGTTTTTTATCCCTTGAACAACCATGTGAACCCTCGTGGCATACAGGTTGTGGTGTACACGAATTAAAAGATTCACGGTAAGTAAACAAAATCCTTCCAAACAAAACTTTGCTCAGAGCTCAAGCGAACAGGTCACACTCTATTACAGGTTGACTATGAGTAACCAGCCATGGCCTCATGCATTGAAGGCTTGGTTGTTAGTCGTGGGTACTCTTTTGGAAGGTGGCTGATGAGTGGGGCTTAGCTAGTAGAAGTTGGTCACTGGGGTGTGCCTTTGAAAGTTACCCCTGGCTGTCTCTCCGCTTCTTGGCTGTGGTGCCATGAGCAGCTGGTCTGACCTAAGCTCCTGTTATTGGGATGCCATGTGTCACCACAGGCTGACAGCAGGGCAGTATTCCAGTCACGGCCCCCACACCAAAACCCTGAGATTATGATGCAATCTGCATTAGTCAGTGCTCTTTCGCTGTGAAGAGACACAATGACCAGAGAAACTCTTAGAAAAGAAAGCATTTACGTGGAGCTTGCTTACAGTTTCAGAGGTTCAGTCTATTATAGTTGTAGTAAGTCATGGTAGGAGCACAGTGGCACACAGGAAGACATGGTGTTGGACAGTAGCCGAGAGTTCTATATCTGGATCTACAGGCAACAGGAAGAGAGAGTCACTAGTTCTGGCTTGAGCACTTGAAGCCTCAAAGCCCACATCCAGTGACCTATCTTTGTCCAACAAGGCCACATCTCGGAATCCCTGGGCTCCTTCATGATCTATGAGCTTGTGGGGAGCCATTCTTATCCAAACCACCACACAAACAGCTCCTCTTTTGTTGTTCTCTCAGGCAGCTGCTATTGTAACAAAAAGCTAACTAATCCGTCATATTACTAACTGCGAACTTGGAACCGAAAAGGAATACTCAATATGTCGAGGAAAGGATTTGTTTAAGTGACTTCTCAAAGGTCACACGACAAAAGCATGACGAATGAACCACACGGCAGTCCCATAATACTTTTTACTAAGCTGAGTTGGGAGAGCCTGGTCTTATGGTTTCATCTATTTCAACGCATGACTTCTACCCTGCATCTCATCAAACAAACCAGACCCTGCTCCCAAACAAACCCCTGCACAGCCTCCTGTCATACCTCAGACACCATGAATTCTAATCACGGCACTCAGTCCTCCAGCCTTAGCAGCCATTTCACCATTTTCACCAGGGCAGGTTTGACGACTTGCGTGCAACCTCAAAGTCAAGCTTGTTGACGTTCCCTCATAGAAGGTGAGGTGAGGATGCTTATTTGACCCTTACCCGAGAGTCCAGCCATGCCTGCTGGCACCTGCTGTGCAGGCATATGTAACTCATGGTCTTGTGGTCTTGGGAGTTGCTGGGGCGTACATAATGTCGAAGGTTAGCTGAAAGGGAAACTCCACCCATGTTGCTGTGGGGACGTTTTCACGCATGCGTACGTGAGGCTTTCTGGTGCTGCAGGTACTTTGGGGATGGCCCACACGACTGTTAGATCCCTTCACCTATGCTCTGTCGTATGCACAGTAGGTCCATCAGTTCTCCGAGCTTGATTTTATGGAACAATTGCTCTGGTCTGTTCTTGGTACAATTTTGTTCTTGTCTCTCCAGGAAAAGCTCACACAATGCCAATTGTTTGCCATACCTGGAGAGTAATGCCTTCAAGGAGGAACTCTGCTTGTTCCCCTGTGTCCCCACTGCCTGACATGGAATGGTGTGGCCATTTGGCACGGAAATGAAAGGAGTGAGCAAATAAATGCGTGGATGCAATGAGACAATGGCTGGAGGACAGTCTCAGGCCAGACACATAAGGAAAGGAAGGACGCTTCCTACATGTTACATAAGCTAGCATGGGGCTTAAATTAAGCAGCAGATAGTTCAATGGGGCAAAGGATACCAAAGATATTCAGAATGAGAGGTAAGGAGTAGTCTCAGATTGTGATTTTAAGGTTAAGAGTGGTCGTGGTAGGCCCAGAGAAATGGGTGAGTAGTTAAGAGCATCCAGTTTCCAGCAACCACATTGTGGCTCATAAGTATAATTCCAGTTCCAGAAGATCTAATAGTTTCATACGGCCTCTACAGACACTTCATGCATACGGTACACTGATATTCATGTAGGCAAAAATCCATACATCTGTGTGTGTGTGTGTGTGTGTGTGTGTGTGTGTGTGTGTATCACATAAGTAAATGTAATTGGGAAGTTGTAACAAAGTGGGGTGGTGGTAGGTGACAAAAGTTTGGTCTTATCTTTTTGTTAAAGTACAAAACAAATTGGGTTTTAACCATTTTTTAAAAAGTCACTAAAGGATATAAAGACTCATGTATTACGTTTCTACTGAAGAGAGTTATTGGGCTTACAGTCTAAGAGGATGAGGTCCATGACCATCAGGGTGGAGAGAATGGCAGACAGGCAGGCATAGCAATGGGGCCGTAGCTAAGGGTTTATATCTAGTCCACAAGTGGGGGGTTGAGAGAGAGCTAACTGGGAATGGCCTGGACTCTTGAAACTTCAAAGCCTGTCCCTAGTGACACACCTCCTCCAATCCTTCCCAAAAAGTTCCACCACATGGGGACTAAGTAGTCAAATATAAGTCTATGGGCTTATTCTCATTCAAGGGCACACATTAATGAATGCTTTTGAATTATACTTTTTTGTTCGTTTTGTCTGTGTGGTGGATGCCCATGCTGTGGCATCTATGTGGAGGTCAGAAGACACTTTGAGGGAGTGGTTTCTTTCTCTTCCACTCTGTGGGTCCTGGGTATTGAACTCAGGTTGTCCGTGTCATTACAAGCTGAGTCATTTCACTGGCCCTATGCGTGTTTAATATTACCCACTGAATAAAGTTTTATGGTTTGTTTTTCTGCTTCACAAAAATGTATTAGAATTAATCTTATGGCTGAGCTGGCCTCCTCTTGATTCTCATGTCAACCCTTGGGTTGTTGGGGAAAACTTCATTTCTTAGTGTAGATTTCTAGGCTACTTCAGAAAACTACCTGTTTTTTGTTTTTTGTTTTCTCGCTTTTTAAAATTTTAATCCAGGCAAGATTTGTAGCCCAGAAGATTAATGTTTCAAGCCTGAGTTAAGTATTGTATCCAGGCCCATCTTCATGACTTTCCTCTTAAGTGTCAACTCACGGGCAACTCTTCTGTGATGGTCTTTGTGACCATCAGGGTCTCCTTTCTCCTATGCACCCTGAGCCAGATGTGCTGTTGAGACTCTGCGTAGGTGGGAAGCACAGAGAAGTCACGCCTGGCGGGTCAGGTAGTGAATGACCTTTCTTTTGTAGGACTATTCACAAGTTTGACATTTATTGAAAGAGTGAAGCTAAGGAAGTGGATCTTGGGTTTTGTCACTGGTTCCTTCTCTTCTTCAACTTTCCCACTTCGATATCTTGGCAGGGTCTGCTCCAGACAGACAGCTTCCCTTGACATCTGGTCCTTTGAAAGGAATAAGGCAATTCACAAACTTAGGTGTTCATGCTGGATCATAACTTACGATCTTTCATTTTCTCTCCTTTTTTTTTTTTTTTTTTTTGGTGTCTTGTTTTGTGTTTTCAGGCAGGACCTGCTATGTTGGCCACCATGGTCTAGAGTTCACTATGTAACCCAGGCTGAACTGGAACTCAAGAACCTCTCCTATATGTCTGAATGCATGTATCGCTATACCTACCAGTATTCTACTTTAATAGAAATGAATTTCTGTGTCATTTAGAACATTCTAGAAGATCATTTGGTTGAGCGGTGTGGTCCTTGGATGTAAAGAGTGGCTTTCAATACTTGAACGTTTTTTTCTCTACTGCCCTGAAATGAAATTTACAGATAATGCAAGTCACCTACACTTATGGTTAGGAATCAATGTATTATATCAACTACTATATAAAAAGACATGAAAGGATCTTACATTAAACAATATGTACTTTAGACCCACTTGCACCTGGAGACATAAAGCAGTCAGAGGCTTGCAGCTATGCGTAGAAGCCCCATAAATGTGACAGCTTTGAATGCTTCAGCTCTTGAATAGGTAGCATGGGGCTGCATTTGTCATTTCTATTGGCCATCAAATGCAGCTACTAGCATTCCTGTCAGTGGTGTGATTTTTCTGAACTGGTGAACAATTGGTCAAGTTCCAAACAAAATAAAGTGTGATCTTCCTTTCTTATTTGTGTTCTTTAAAAAAGCCTTGATCTATATTTAAACTGTAGGAAAAACGTGTTTACGTGTAAAAAGGAGTTTGGGTCTGAGGGAATAATTCTTTCAGCCATGCGGTTAATAGGGCGCCTATTGGTTAGTCAATGGGCAGGTGAGATGTTCTGGGTATGTGGACCTTTCTCCTCTAAGAGAGCGAATTGAGTGCTTCCCACCACCCATGAGACCTCCTGGGCTCTTGTCAAATTCCTGGGAGAACAGAAACAGCCCCTACAGTTTCTAAAATGCACGTTAGACAGGGGAGAGTGGTTCTGCTTTCTTTGAGAATTACAGGAGTAAACATTCCAAGTTTTCTCTAAACTCTGCCAAGGTCAGATTCAATTATTGTGGGACTGAGACCTTTCTCATTTTGGGGGCCCTTCCCCTAATAAAGAACCAGAATTGGAAGCACAAACTAAAGCACAAATGGAAATTTACTTACAATGGGAAAAGTAATGACAATTTACAAACGGTTTACGGGCTGCTGAACACCGCCATATCACAACAGCGGGATTTGAAGAATGAGCCAGCGACCTGACCACACCCCCACGGTTTGTTCATCCTGATTATCTCCTTAAGCATCTAGGATAATCGTGTTATGCAGAGGATAGAAAAAAAGCCTTATCGTGATTGATCAGTTTCTTCCTATTAGAGATAATTTAGATTTATTAATAATCAATTATAAACTATAATTATGATCACGGCTCACCGCCGATTATCCTGTAGATAATTATAATTACTATCGAAGTTGGAGTAATTTCTAGTATCTTAAAATTTTAAGTGATAAGATCCTTTCATATTTAAACATTTTTATATTAATCAGTTAGTTAATTTTTGAGTGTGAGCGCCTGAGCATGTGGGAGGTGATGGAATTTTTAAGAGGTGGAATCTACTGGGAGGTTTTTAGGCCCCTGGAGATGTGCCCTAGAATGGGATTTGGGGAACCTGGCCTCCCGATTGCCTTTCCCTTGTGCTTTCTGGCCATGAGGTGAGTGGTTGTCTCAAACTCCTATGATTTTGTTTCTTATTTTAGGCCCAGCGAGAACAGGGCCCACCAGTCAGGGACTGGAGCCCTCAAAATTATGAGCCAAAAGTAAATGTTTTCTCTTTATGAGTTGGATATGGTAGGTGTTTGTTTTGGTGACAGGAAGCAGATTAACGTATCCCTTATTAACAATTTTAAATGTCTGACAACTGGAACAATAATAATCTGTAGACGTGAAGCCTCTAAGAATGCCCACGTCAAGACCTCACTCCTTTGCTACTCCCATGCATCTGGTACCCGGTATTGTCAAGCAGGTTCTTATCAAGACATGTTGTTAGTCCTGTGCCGCCTCCACGTCAGAGACTCAAGATGAGCCAGTAGAGAGGCCCTGAGACTATTGCTGGAAGCTCCTCTTAGGTCAGAACCGAAAGGAAAGCAAAAGCAGAGATGGCCACAAGCTTTGTATCTCCCATTGCAGCAAAAACTCACCCCTATTGAATCCCCCTTATCCAGATTTTCAAAGTAGCCGCTCTTCAGATGTGCTACGGAAGAGAAGTCAGACTGGAAAGAAAGTTATTTCCCTTGTGGTAGAAAATACTTCGTTTCTGTAAATGCTCTGTAAAGTGTGTGCATACTTTGAAGTTATGTGTTATATGTGTGCATATTTAAATATGTAAATATATGTGCCTATAAATAAAAACCCAGTACTTAGAGTTCCTTCTGGGGCTTTGCTCAGAGCCTATGTGTAGTGGTTTGAATGAGAATGGCCCCATGGGCTTGCATGTTTAAATGTATCCAGCCGTGGAACTATATGGAGAGGATTAGGAGGTGTGGCCTGATGGGAGGAACTGTGTCACTGGGGTGGGCTTTGTGTTCTCTCTGTTTCCTGTTTGTGGTTTAGGATGTGGGCTCTAGCTGCTTCTATTGACATGCTTCTGTGCTACTGACTAACTTTCTAAAACATAAGCCCAGTAAAACTCTGATAAATTGCTCGTCATGGTGTTTGATCACAGCAAGAACAAAGGAACTGAGACACTATGCAAACTCATGCATCATTAGTCATACAGCGACATGATTCTAACACCTTCTGATACTGTGAATTTATTTCTCATCCTGAGGAATGATGGCGGGAGCCTTAGAATTATATAATGTTTAGTGCTCTGTTTATGACAAGACAGTTTTCTCTTCTAATTTCATGGCTTGTTATGTTTTTTCCCCCTTGTGATATCACCAAATTACTTTTAGCATTTTTTAAATCACTTAGCCCTACATTTTAAGATTGAAGTAATGCTAAGAACAAAACGACCAGCCTCAGTGCTTTTCCCTATGGAAGAAGTAAACATCTTCAATTCTGGGGATATTGTTCTACGCATTATCACACTAAAAATATTTATGGGATACTATTTCTTGGGTCATCAACTTAAATATCATTTACTGGCTCATATTTAAAATTTGGTTTTTATTTTTATTCTTTTCTCTCCTGGGATGTCCTCCCTAGAGACTTCTGTCATTCTTTCCCAATCTGGACCCAGGGTTCTCTAGGGCCACATGCTATGCCACCATAGGAACCCCTGCCACCATCCTGAGAAGTCCCTTTGTCTCTCCCCATATAGTTTCTTCCAGAACAGTAGTTTTTAACCTGCTGCAACCCTTTAATACAATTCCTTACGTTCTGGTTGCCCCCAGCCATAGCGTTGTTTGGTTACTATGTCTAACTGCCTTTTTGCTACTGTTATGAATTGTCTCAGAAATATCTGATGCACAGCTATTGGATAATGAGACTCCCAAAGTAGCCAGGAACTACAGGTTGAGAAACACTGTTGCTATCTATTGATTCTTCTGTTCTCTTGTTGATACTTCTCTTTTAGTTAAACTTATTCTTCAGTAGCTTTCCGTAAAATTTTATATTAGAGACAAAACTGTAGATTCTGCAATTTTGTTATTTTAGACATTACAATTTTAAAACACCTTTACATTTTATTTATCTGGCGTATCATTATACACGTGCGCGCATACACATAACAAAGGAAAATGTCACAGTGAAACCTAGCATCCTACATGCCAACTAAAAAAATTCAGTAAAAATTTACCAAATTCTTTCAATCTTGTATGCTAAGATAGTAATTTTTTTTAAAGATTTTTTTTATCTTACGTATATGAGTACACTGTAGCTGTCTTCAGACACACCAGAAGAGGGCATCAGATCTCATTACAGATGATTGTGAGCCACCGATGTGGCTGCTGGGAATTGAACTCAGGAAGCGCTCTATGGAGAGCAGTCGGTGCTCTTAACCGCTGAGTGGTCTCTCCAGCTCCTTAAGATAGGACTCTTAATGTGCTACGTGGGCACTTTTTTTTTAACGTGGGCACTTTTAATACATACGTTGTATGTAAGGGGCCCTCCAAGCCACGCTATGGTCAGACCCCTTGTTCTGCAGCACATCACCTCTGATCCACCCCAAGAGTCACTGAGGCCATTGTTAAATACCTCAGGAATGATGGCGAGGAGCCTCCAGCCCTCCTGAGGGAGCGCCTCATCTTGGCTAGTGTTTGTGCATAGAGTCAGACGGGTGGGTGGGGATACCGTGCAGTGAGAAGCATCTCCCAAGCTGCATGGGATCCCTGTTGGAGCAGGCTTGGCCACCATATGCAGGGCTTGCTGAGGACTCATCAAAGAAGGACGGAGGGGCTCTCCCCCTGGCCAGCCACCAAGACTCCAGTGTAGGTGGCCACATTTTTTCTCTCCTGCCTGCCGGAAGTCACCAGACGCAGAGGCTCCTTTTGTAACTATCGTTGTATGAAATTATTAGGTTGCGAACCAACACAGGTTCTTCCTATCACGGGGAGCCACCCGGCAAGTTTTCTGAAGTAATATTCCCATACTAACTTAATGATGTTTCCTACAGTTCTCCCACCGGATGCTTTCAGAAGGTTTGCGTCTGTCATGGTGGGGAAGGCAGAGTGGAACACCTCAGCCCATAGCAGTGGGTCACGTAGCGGACCAGAAAGCGGTGTAACGTTTCACCTATCTTTAGACCAGAAGAGTTTGTGTTGTTCTTGGGTTGCTACTTTAGGCAGTTACCACCGAAAGGGTGAAATATCTTTTATTATTTCTTTGAGATCCTTTAAGACTATTTTTTAGCATGCACGCTAAGTAACAAGTTTCTTTATGACGTGTCCATCCGCTGACCTACATGCACCTGCCTCCCCTGTGCTTCATTTAGTCACCTCCATGACCCTCCTTTGCACCTCTCCCCCCCTCGCCCTTCTCTCATTGGTCTCCCAAATACTTGCCTTCCTGCTTTCATGTCACGTATGGTTTTATACATACATGTATATGTGACCACTTTCTGGCATCCTCTCTCTTACTTTCTGGTTTTACTTTCTCCATATACTATATCATTTATTGTTTGTTTTCTTATATAGGATGGAAGTCCTGTAAAGAGAGAGATTCCTGTTTCGGTTGTTTCTCAGTCCCATATACCCAGAACAGCATCACTCTATAAGTATATATTGAATGAATGTGTGCATGTGTGTGTGTGTGTGTGTGTGTGTGTGTGTGTGTGTATTTGCAATACTCGTTTGCTCTCAGTGATCCCCGTATGTTGGCCTCTGTGTGTGTTGCTCACTGACTTTAGGAAGGAATCCTCTAGTCTCCTGCCCAGGGTTTCAGGGAGCCTGGCTGCTATCATATCGTAGGGGCCGAGGTTATTTTAGTCACTGTGCAGATTTTCATTTATCTCCAGTCTGCTCTGTTTTTACACTGCTCTCTATGCCTCAAGCCGCTCTCATCTAGATTCAAACAATTCTGGTTCGGTTTCAGCAGAAATGGCCCATCTGTCCAGTTGGGAAGGGGATCCAGTTTAACCTGGCAAGTATCTCCGGGGTTACCTGATGTCTTTGGTCTATCCCTCTCTTCTATCTCATACTTAGATTTCTAGAGTTCTTGGGGACAATTTAGCTTTTATTCCACAGGCATCTCCCTTTGTGTGCTTTGGGTTTGACCTTTCTCTCTTCTGCTAAGTCATTTATCTTTCCTCTGTCCACTCACTGACTTTATGTGAAGTTTCTGTTTCTTTTCTTCCTTGTTTTGGAGAGACTTTTGAGAGGGAAAGAACCATCTGGATACTGAAAACGTCCTCCAAAAGCCAGTTTCGCCCAGATGTTTAACATCTCCTTTGGGACAGCTCAAAGTCTAAAGCCATTGGTGACCAATCCGAGGAACTGGGCATCAGGAAAAGAATCCCAGAGCACTGAGTGTTGAGAGAGCCAGGGAGGAGCTGAGAAGGGCCCCCTGGGGCCAATGTTTGAGCTCTTGCATGCAGACCTTTTCTGGCTCTGTAATTGCCGTTTTTTTTGACTTTGTCTTTAAAGGGCCAACCAAAAAACTGGCAAAAATGAAGATGCAGTCATTGTTAAAATGGGAGAAACCAGGAGTGGAGAGGTAGACGGCTTAGCGATGAGCAGCACTTGCTGGCCTTTCAGATTCTGTGAGTTCGATTCCCACTTCCCATCTTGGGAGGTTCACAACCAGCTCCAGAGGAGTTGATGAACCCTTCTGGCTTTCCCTGGCACTGTTACCTGAATGTATGTTTGTGCTCATGCGCAGGCCTACACGAATGAAAAGTAAAACTTTAAAATTTAAAATAACCAAAGAACACATACATCTATCGGGGTATGGTGCAGACAGTAAAATCTATTCTGGAGCTACTTTTGAAAAGTGAAAGGCAAGACAGTGCTTTCCCCAAAGTATCTTTAAATAAAAACATCAGCATGAGCATATTCTTAGATGTAACTGTAACGTCCAAAGTGAAAACAAGCTTATAGAACAACAGAAAGTGACTGCTACATATAGCACTTAGGCGAGAGGCAAAACGGTAGCTACTGTAGCTTTGCTGTGTAGATAAACACTTACACGTGCACCTCTGAGAAACGCAACGATGTCCACCCTCCGCACATGGACAGCTGACCTTTCTTACCCAGTTTTAGACGAGCAAATCCAAACTATGTTCCCATCAACTGTATCCATTTAGTGAGGTTAAGTATATCTCGCTAAAGATATTCATGAGGAAGGTCCGTTTTCTTCACAAGCAGTATTTTAATAGGTTTTTGATATTCATTTGATATCATGTACTTATTTGGAGAACTACAAGAGAATGAAGTGTGTAAAACTCACAGAAAAAGATTGGAAATGTTTCAACGGATTGTGTGACCATGACTTAGGGGTGTTTAACGACAATAAAAATGCTCACAATACATTAATAAAAACAACATGAACACACAGCGTTATCGTAAGGGAGCTTCTTTTTTTTAATTTTTATTTTATTAACTTGAGTATTTCTTATATACATTTCTAGTGTTATTCCCTTTCCCGGTTTCCGGGCAAACATCCCCCTAATCCCTCCCCCTCCCCTTCGTTATGGGTGTTCCCCTCCCCATCCTCCCCCCATTGCTGCCCTCCCCCCAACAATTCTGTTCACTGGGGGTTCAGTCTTAGCAGGACCCAGGGCTTCCCCTTCCACTGGTGCTCTTACTAGGATATTCATTGCTACCTATGAGGTCAGAGTCCAGGGTCAGTCCATGTATAGTCTTTAGGTAGTGGCTTAGTCCCTGGAAGCTCTGGTTGCTTGGCATTGTTGTACATATGGTAAGGGAGCTTCTTAAAGGCACAGCTAAGTTAGGGATTAATTTAAGCCACTCGAAACAATTCTTAGAGTCCACTTAAAATGAAGTGTTACGTCCATCAGTTGAGTACCGTTTTGTGGCTTATAAATGACCTGTTTCTCCCCTAGGCATTACTTCTATGGGTAGAGCTGGAAGCGAATAGAATCGTCACTGCTTTCCAGAGAAACCAATTACCTTTCCTTCTGACTCTGGTAAAGCTGCCAGCGTTCTTCTCCCCCCAGCTTTCCAAAATAATCTTTGTACGTCCTTTAAAAAGACGACCTTTTCTGGTACTTTGCCAAACTCTTTTATTTTTATTTCATTAATTTTTTTTAAAAGAACTGTTCTTGACCAAGTTTGGGAAAGCGCATGGTGTTTACTCCACATAAAACCAGTGCGTTTGTTTCGTACGGAAGTGCTCAGGGTGTGGGACGCTTTCAGGACACAAGGATAGCATGGGATCGTGCATCACAGCAAACCCCACCTCCATTGGGAATGGGGAGGCTGAATATTTGCTGTTCTAACTCCAGAGTCTTCTCAGACACTCGTGTACTAACAGCTTATGTATGTCCGTGCTTCTGTGTATGTGTATATCATCTGATATGTTTTTGTTTCATACTGGGGACTGAACCACGGACACTTGTTGGTACTAAGACTTGTTCTATGGCCGAGTCCGGCCTCTAGCCCCCTCCCATATGTATTTTCCGAGCACCTGATTCTGTAAGAGGTGGCTTGAGACACATGGTCTAAGGAGCTATGGTTAGCTGAGCAGTTGAATGGACACACGGTGTAGGGTTAGCAAGGGATTGAGTGACCTCCATCACTGTGACTAGTGTTTGTTCTGGGCATTTAACATTTTCTCTTCTGTGAGCTTGGATTTCATTGGTCAACAGTGATGGTTTCTTATATACTCCAGGAAGCGGTGAATATCAGGCCTAAGTGTAGCCAACAGACTTCCTCGTCTGAGAGATTTGGAAATCTACTGCTGAAAACTTGGAGCAGAACTTGGGTTTATGCAGGACAGGAGGATTAGTTCAATAAAAATATTAGACACGGACACATTAGGCATAAGCTTAATTAAAAATAAACCAAAACTATTTTTTATCTTAAAAATAGATTTTAAACACTCACGGTGGGTTTTAAACTTTTTTTATTTACGTTGGTGTTCTGCCTCCATGCCTGTCTGTGTGAGGATGTCAGGTTCTCTGCAACTGGAATTACAGGCAGTTGTGAACTGTCACGTGGGTGCTTGGAACTGAACCAGGGTTCTGCGGAAGAGCAGCCAGTGCTCTTAACTGCCGAGCCATCTCTCCGGCCTCCCACCCAAGCTGGTTCTATTCAGATAAAAAACTGGCCCAAGTCAAGTATCCGAATCAGTCACTTTGGAGAAGTTTTGTTCCCAGCTTTGAATTCTCTGCCTTGCTTTTGTGGGCTTAGCATCTCATTAATAATTTAACTTCTTTGACATTTATTTAGCGTGTATATGTGCATGCCAAGGCACAGGTTTTATATACATATGTATATATATATATGTATATATATAATCTTTGGGTTGGACTGTGCTCGAAGGTTTGATTGTAAAAGTTACTATTGTAGTTGCTAAATTGACTTTCATTTGTAAAAAAAAGAAAAAATCATTTGGTAAACCGGCTTGGGACTGGGACAGAATTTCCTAATAAATCATTCTGGAACTCTTCTGTAATGAGATATGGAGGTGGACTCGGCATTAACTTAACCTGGGAGCTTTACACTGGAGCTTAATCATTGAAGGGCTCCCAACCCAGTGCTGAGTTCATGTAGAACTTTCACGATGTTAAGGGAGCAATGCTGCTCCGTGCGTATATGTGCATGTGTGTATGTGTGCATGTGTGTATGTGTGTGTGTTTATGTGCGTGTGTGTGTGTGTATGTGCGTGTGTGTATGTGTGCGTGTGTGTATGTGTGCATGTGTGTATGTGTGTGTGTTTATGTGCACGTGTGTGTGTGTGTGTGTATGTGTGTATGTGAGCATGTGTGTATGTTTGTATATGTGCATGTAAGAATTCGCATATGTGTCATGTAAAGTAATAATATATTCGTTTTTTTTTTCTTTTTCTTTTTTTCAGAGCTGGGGACCGAACCCAGGGCCTTGCGCTTGCTAGGCAAGCGCTCTACCACTGAGCTAAATTCCCAACCCCAATATATTCGTTTTTTAACTTACTTAAGAACATCTCAGGGGTTGGGGATTTAGCTCAGTGGTAGAGCGCTTGCCTAGGAAGCGCAAGGCCCTGGGTTCGGTCCCCAGCTCTGAAAAAAAAAAAAAACAACATCTCATACGCTATGTTTTGATTATATTTTCTCCCCTCTCCAACTCAGCACCGATCATTTGTTAGTAGAGTCGGAAGTCAGGAGTAGGACTGACCCTGCCCCAGCCTCACTCAGTCCAACGTCGGCTGTGCCCAGGGGGTTCGGTAGCTGATTCCACCAAGTGCTAAGGCGGCGGCGTTTCCTCCTTTAACAGCCCTCGTTCATCTGAAACGCTTTTCCTGACCTCGAGTACATAGGTCTATAAAACAGGAATACAAGCCAAATACTCACTGATAATTCACTCATAAAGAAGTTTATTTTTTTAAACGATTATTTTGTGTATATGTCATTTAAAAATTATTGCTTTAAGTTTTTAAAAAATATTTATTTATTTTACGTGCACGAGTGGTTTGTGCCATATGAGGACAATGCCAACCGAAGCCAAAAGAGGAGCTCAAGCGACAGACGGCCGGGAGCCTTCATGTTGCTGCTGGGCTCCTGCACGAGCTGCAAGTGCTTTTAATCACTGAGCCGTCTCTCTATCCCTTTATACACATTATTTCTCCACTTTATAGAAGAGGAAGCAAATTTGCATACTAATGAGAGAGATGTTTGTGCTTTGTTTTCTGAAAGGAATTAAATCTTGGCTGAACATTTGGTGCTGTAGGACATGGAGACTCTTCAGTGTTGTACAGTGTTGACTAAGATTCCTATTTTATAATAATCAATGCTGAGTCAATCCCTTTGCATTAATGTATAGCATGAAATGGCAGAAGTATGTTTGAGGCCATTTCAGATGATTGTTGGAAATTCTGTCCCAATCCCAAGCCAAAATTCACTGGAGGATTTTTTTTTTTTTTAAACAAAATGAACGTCAAGTCAGCAAATTTTAACATCGAACCTTGGAACATAGTCCAGTCCAAAGGAATATATGCCAAGGAATAATGGTAGAAAAATGTTCAAAGTCTTCATGTTCCGTAATTAAGTTGTCATTGTTTTTAGAGCAGAAAACTCTGTGTAGTAAAATCGTTGCAGTTCGTAATATAATGTAGTCTTGGCTCAGCCCAGATGTCTCAGGCAGAGTCCATCGGAGTTCACTGGTGCTGTGTGGTGTGCCGGTGCGCACAGTGTGGATGTCATGTGAACAGAACCAAGGCTATCGCGAAGCCCCATGATGCAATGCGGCGAGCAGGCGAGCCCTCCGGGAAACACCTCGGGTTCAGCACTTGTTTGGGTTCTGAATAATTTTTGGTTCTTGAACATCCTGAAATTGTTTACTATTGTCAAGTTTTCACGCCATCTACATTCAATCGTGTGACCTCATATGGATGGTGACGTACAGTTTAAGAAGTGGCACTGAATGAGGCTATCGAAGCTAACAATGACTTCTGCGCTCTTGGGTCTTAGAGAAAAAAGTGTCCACTGAGGATTCCTGATTCACTGGAATATAACATGTAACAGTTTTCTAGCGACCGCTTTCCGTCTCGCTGACCCAGCTCCCACTCTAAGCGAATGCTTGTCTCACAGTGCTGGGCTGACAAGCACATATCGCATGCATGACTTCTTACGTGAATTCTGATGATTGAAGCCCTCACCTCATAGCCATGTCCCCAGGCACAGATACTTTCCTGGTTGCTTGTTTCCTTCATTGCGTTATTGTAACTAGATTTGAATATGTTTTTAATTATTAGTATTTGGGGGTTGGTGTACGAAGTGAGGGTTTATGGTGGCGTCTGCCTATATGTGTGTCATTATATTGGTTGTCACTGTTCCTTTCCTCCATTACTCTTTGTGTCTTACATGCTCAACTGGTCTTTTCTTTCCCCAGATAGTCTCCATTTCCGAATGACCTATATTCCATCACCCTAGTTCCTAGTCATGAAGATCTCCCTTAAGTTAATCTATATTACCTCTTTCTCAAAATCTGCTTTCAAGTTTTGTGAATTTCAGACACATATATGTAACATACACACATGCATACATACATACAGGCACGTACGTACATACACATACATTTGATTTTAGGTCAAGGCTCCATGTTTAAGAGAAGCCCCATGCTATTTGTCTTACAGAGTCTGGCTTGTTTTACTTAACACAGTGCTTTCTGGTTGCATCTGTTTTCCTGTGAATCTCATGATTTCATTTTTCTTTATGGCAACATAAAATTCCATGGCGTATATGATCCCTGTTTTCTTTAGCCACTCCTTTGTTCCCCAGGCTGTCTCGTTCCCAGGTATTTAGTAGGTAGCGGTAAGTATGGATGGGCAAGCGTTCCTGTGGTTTGTTGACTTAGAATCCTGGGTAGAATTCCAAGAGTGGTAGGGCCAAGTGCTATGTGTGGTAGAAGTTCTATTTCCAGATTTATTTTTTTTTGAGAAACTTTCATACTGATTTCCGCAGTGGCTGGACCAGCTTACATTCTTACCTGCAGTGACTACGAGTCCCATATCCCCACAGCCTCAGTAGCACTGATGTGTTTTCTTGACGATAGCTGCTGTGACATGGGTGAGGTACAATTCAAAGCAGGCTTTATTTGTCTTCCTCGGATGGCTAAGCACATTTGACATTTAATTGTCCTGCATGTGTCACTTACGTGAAAGAAAATTAATAATGATGATGACGACTGAACTCGTTGTTACAAGTTACTAGCAGGTAGGGGTAAGCGGAAGGGGAGATACTGGTCAAACAGTGTAAACTTTCCAGTTCTGGACTAGAGAGATGGCTCATCGAGTAGGAACACATGGAGACAAGCCTGGTGGCCTGAGCTCTCTTCTGGAACCACACGATAGAAGAAGAGAACTGAGTCCTTTAGGTTGTTATCTGGACTCTATGTTTGTGCTATGGCACACACACCAAAGATGAACAAGTTCTGAAAATGTAATGTCCAAACTGGTGAGTGAGTTAGTAGTATTGTATATTTAAAATTTGCCGAATGGGTGGGTCTCAAATATTCCCATCACAAAATAAAGGATAACTAGGGGTGATGGATATAGTAGCTTGATTATGGGAATCGTTTTACAATGTGTGCGTATGTGTGTCTCTATGTGTACACACGTATGTATTGAAAACACCACACTGAACACCTTAAATATATATGGTGTTTTGTTTATTAGACCCCGGTAAACCTGGAAATAAAAGAGAGGATATATTTTCAATCTTTTAAAATAAAGCCACTCAAAAGGAAAACACTCAGGTCATTGTAACAGTCTATTATAATGAATATTTTATTAGAAAGCTGTGCGAAAGCATCAATTAAAAGTAAAAATTGATCGATTAAAGCAACCACAGGTTGTACATCTATTGTATATATAACACTGGTCTCAGTAATAATGGGGCTGAGAAATTCCTGTCCTCTTACTGGGCTACAGTTGTTACACAATGTATCATTCATGTATTTGTAGTGCTGTGGGTATAAACAGCTACTCCACTGGCGGCCAAGTGAAAAAGTGTAATTACACATAGTATATAATATTCCACAGCTCAACTAAAATAACATCACGACGCTGGGTGGATTATGCAGCTTTGGGGGAGCCTGGATTTGTCGCTGAGCAGGAGGAATATGGCACCAATGCACTGAATGCACATAAGTGTGCTCGGTGAACTCTGGATGTCTTTGTGAGAGGTTAGACATTATTGGTGCTATGTGTGGGAATTTGACTATGCTTTTTTTGGGTTACTTTTTATACCTGTTTTTGGTAATTGAGGACAACATCACAACTGTAGGTAAACTCTTTTCCGGTCAGGGTCCACTCTCCTGGCCTTTCCTCTCACGGTCTTTCCTCTCACGGAGGTGGTGTTAATGTGGCTATCTTTGTCCTCTCCCCTGAGGTCTCTTATGCTAGGGGACTCATTTCAATTCCAACTCCAGCTGGGAGGGCACTGGGGTTCTGTGTTTCCTCTAACTCTGAGAGGTGATGGCTTGCTCACTTCTGGACCCCATCCTTGCGTGTGATGAGAACAGTGTACCCTGGATTCTCTCCTGTGCACGCTGCTTCCTTTCTCTGTTAGTCTGCTCTGTTTTTTTTAACCATTGCTGTTCTTCTCAGGTCTCTCTCTGTTTTACAGCCCGTGAGTGCTGGACACAGCAGTTTTTCCAGAGTGTGCCACTTGTTCCTATGCTACAAATCCTGCAGGGGAGCAAGGTGCAGCAATGGTCTTTTTTCTTTCCATTTCTAAAAAAGAAATCTGTTTATTTATTTGCTGTGTGGCAGCTGCAGCAGAGGTTGGGGGTACAATCATGTGCACATGCATGTGCATGCGGAAGTCACAGGACTTTTAGGGGGGTTGGCTTTTGCCTCTCCCTGTGTAGGTTTCAGAGACTGAACTCAGGTCACTGAGTTGGCAGCAAGTACCTTTCCCACTTGAGCCTTCTTACCAGCCCTCTCTTTCTACTTCTAAACACAGGCATTTAGCTTAACTGAAAGGTCTGGTAATGCTCATGGAATTATACCAAGATACAAAATCTGCATTATACACTGTGTTATTCACTTTGTGAATTATACAAAAAGTGTGTGTTTTGGGTCAGTTGCTTATCTACCGATGCTGGAGTCACAAGATACCTACTTTCATCTGTTGTTTTAATACTTGGGTGGTATATTAGGGGACCACCTAACTTACCTCAGCCTCCTGACTCTTTCCTGTATCATGGTGTATAAAGACTTCTGACAGGCTGGAGATGTGGCTCAGATGGTGAGACTGCTTTCCTAGTATGCAGGAAGTGCTGGGTTTGACACTCTGGCATCACACCCCAGGCATAACTGGGGTGTTGTGGCCCACCCCTGTAATCTCAATGTTCAGAGGGTAGAGGCAGAAGGACCAGAAGTTTAAAGCAAGCTCATAATTAACATGCTCAAGGCAAGTCAGGGATACACCAGACTGTGTCAGAAACCAGAGAGGCTGGGGTGGAGAGATGGCTCAGCGGATCCTTCCTTTGTAAGGAGGACTTGAGTTTAAATCTCCAGCCCTTACATAAGAGCTGGGTGTAGACACACGACTCTGCAGCCCAGTGCTAAGGGGGTGCAGGCACATCCCAGGGGCTCTCCGCTCAGCCAGTCTAGGCATAGTTGAAGCAGTGAACTCAAGCTTCAGTGGGAGATCCTAAATCAGAAACTATATGGAGATATGATTGCAAAGGAGACCCCTGTGTTGTGGTATGGGCAAGTCACACACACACACACACACACACACACTCACACACACATACACACACTCACACACACACACTCACACACATACACATAAACACACTCACACACACTCACGCACACATACATACACACACTCACATACACACATACACATACACTCACACACACACTCACACACACATACACATAAACACACTCACACACATACACACACACTCACACATACACACACTCACACACACACATACACACACACACATACACACACATGCACACACTCACATACACACACACTCACACACACATACACATAAACACACACATACACACACACTCACACACATATACACACACTCACACACACACATACTCACACACACATACACACACATACACACACTCACACACACACTCACACACACATACACACACATACACACACACACACACACACACACACACACACACACCAACTCATCTGTACAGGGTCCCCAATGGAGGAGTTAGAGAAAAGAGTGAAGGAGTTGAAGGGGTTTGTAACCCTAAAGGAAGAACAACAATATCAACCAGCCAGACCCTCCAGAGCTCCCAGGGACTAAACAACCAATCAAAGAGTACACATGGACAGACCCACGGCTCCAGCAGCATATGCAGTAGAGGATGGTCTTGTCAGGCATCAATGGGAGGAGAGGCGATTGGTCCAGTCAAGGCTTGATGCCCCAGTGTAGGGGAATGTCAGGGTGGGGAAGCTGGAAGGGGTGGGTGTTGGGTGGGGGAGAACCCTCATAGAATCAGGGGAGGGGTATAGGATAGAGGGTTTCTGGAGAGGATAACATTTGAAATGTAAATAAAGAAAATATCCAATAAAAGAAAAGAAAAAAAAGTAAGAAAAAAAAAGAGGTTTGGTCTACTCTGGGCGTGGTGGGAAACCTGGTTGCAATCAAGCAGACATGCTGGAGAAAGAGTTGAGAGTTCTACGTTTGGATTAGCAGCAGCAGGAAGTGAATTGGTTTGAGCATCTGAGAACTCAAAGCCCATCCCCTCGTCAAACACTTCCTCCAACAAAGCTACATCCACTCCAAGACCACACCTCCTAATAGTGCCACTTGGATGGGCCTGTGCGGCCATTTTCTTTCAAACCACCAAGAAGTCATGTGCTCACCCTTTAGAGAGGTGACCAAGTGAGAGTGAGCTAAAGAGGTGAGGTTTCACAGACTATAACACTTGGACATTCTGACCTAGCTCAGCTCCCACAGGCGCCTCTGCCCTTACGATACATTCTCAGACACTTGTCTTTGCAGATCACAGTAGTTGCCATGCCTGGAGCAATCACTCTCCACACCCATTACCTGATTAAATCAGAAAACTCTCTTCCATGTGCCTCCTGAATGTCTGTATTCTTCTTCCTTTAGAGAATTACACGTGTTTTGAGGTATAGGACCGAGTGTACAAATGTCTCTTATCAGAAACTGATGGCGCGAGACAGTGATTTATAGCAGGTGGCGCTGGAAATGGGTGGCATTTGCCAGACGCTTAGCTGAGTTCTTTTTTTTTCCTGTGTTGAAAATCGGGGAAAGAAAAGAGCATTCTGTACTCTCTTACTTTTAAAAAAATCTTTGTTTTAGATGGAACCATATATGACCTTATATTAAAAAGTTAAAGACGGATCAAAGAACTGTAGCTGTCAACCATACATTGTTTACTCAGAAGTAACCTACCTTTTGATGTTGTCATTCATGTACACACACACACACACACACACACACACACACACACACACACACACTCTTGCAAATGCTAAGCAAATGTCCTTACCACTGAGGTATATCCCTAGCCCCACACTTGATATTTGGTATTTTAGGATCACAGGTGTTGAACTACTTATATATTACTAACTTGACACTGGAAGGTGAAGTTTTAGCTCTATTTTATTTCTCTTTCTTCTCTTAATCTCAATGCAGTCACAATTTGGTTACTTTGTCAATGTTCCATTTACCTTTTTTGTGCTTAACAAAGTCTTAGTACCATAAAATAGCTACTGGTGTTTCTCTCACTCCCTATGGGTCAATCAGAATTAGAAAGGGTTGACCAGATGGCTCTGGCATCTCCCATGATTGTAGACAATGGATAAGGTAGAACAGCAGGAGCTGACTAGCTCCTTCTTTCCAGGTAACCTTGGGGCTTTCCCTATAGTCTCTTCCCATGGGCTAACCTGGGCTCCTCATAGTAAAAGTGTTCTAATGGCCAAGGAAGACAGTAAATCACTCCGCACATAACACCTCAGAAGTCACTACACCATTAGTTTGTCATAGACCTGCTCAAAGTCAAGGGGATGGAACATAACTATTACCTTTACATGGGAGGGGTATCAAGTAATTTGGGATCATGGAGTTAGTTTTATTTTGATTGTGAAAGGCTATCTCAGTTTAGCTTAAGCTTTGTCCCTAAATTCATTCTGTTACCCAGGCTAGCTTTGAACTTAGACCTCTGACCTCAGCTTTCTAAGTTGCTTCGCTTACAGGCCTGTGCCGTCTCATTCAGTTGAGGGCTGTTTTGAAACAGCCAGAATCAATGTTTCATTGTGACTGAAGAAATAAAGTTGGCTACGAGGTGAATAGGATGCTGTAGATGGTCTCATGGTCGTGGCAAAGCGTTTTGGTTTCCTTGGGAAGATGTGTGCTTTAATCCGTCCTTTGTTATATCAGAATCTCTAGCTGTCTTCCTCCTGTGCTGCAGCTTTCCACATGGTCAGACCTATCAGATAATCAGTAGCGTCTCTTCCCCTGGCGTTACTCTTCCTGAGTTCCTCTGCTCTCTACACCATGCAGCTGCTTTCTTCATTTTTAATTTTTGGCATGCATGTAAGAGTTTCCTTCATTTCTCTCTGGGTTAAACCCCTCAATTCCTGGGTCATATGCCTTCTCTTCTGTCCATCCTCTTCCTTGTTAACTTATTTCTTGAGACAGGTAGCCCGGAGGTAAGAGTCTAAAGACCAGAATCCACGGATCTCCCTGTCCCTTAGCATCTGTCTGTGTACGGAATTCCAGGTTGCAAACATCTCTGAATTCTGAAGGCACGATTTCTTCTCTGTCTGTTTTCCAACATGCTCACGGGAAGCCAAATGTCTGTTGACTCTCTATCCTCTGTGCTAACTATACTTTTCTGTCTGGAAGCTTTAGGCTTTTCCCTTCACTCCTGGTGTTTGTGTTTCAGATCTAGGTCTTCATTTATTTTTCTAGTTAGTAATTGTCCATAGAAAGTATCTTCATGTAGACCAACTTTCTTGAATTGAGGGTAGACTGATCAGAGGAGGATATTCTGGGTCATCTACTTAAGAGAAATTCCCTTTCCTTGAGGTTGGTACATCAGGGTTCAGGGCATGGTGAAGAGAGCTTGGATGTTGGCCTCCACTGCCTCTTTCCTGGCTTAGTATGTAATGTGATACTCTGTAGTGCTCACCAACTACATACGAGACCCTCTGTACACACTAGCTGTGTGCTACTAGACTGTGGTGCACACTGACTGCACGATTTATGACCACAGTGCACACTGACACACACCACATGATGGCAGTGTGTGCTGACCTCCCACTACATGGTTACAATGCACACTGATCAATGCTCTGTGCTGGTGGGGGATGCTGGCTGAACACTAAAATACTAAGCTACATGTTGGTCGCATGCAGCATGACCGGTTCACACTGACACTGTTGGTGGTGCACACTGACTGCACACTACCAGACCATGGTGCACACTGTCCGTGGTGTTAATCATTTGGCAAGTGGACCTTGTCAATCTGGAGGCTCATTTCATTCCATACCTGGGGTCTCTCTTTCTTTCTTTCTCCCTTTCTTTCTTTCTTTCTTTCTTTCTTTCTTTCTTTCTTTCTTTTTTTAAAAGATTTATTTACTTATTATATATAAGTACACTGTAGCTGTCTTCAAACACACCAGAAGAGGGCATCAGATCTCATTACAGATGGTTGTGGGCCACCATGTGGTTGCTGGGATTTGAACTCAGGACCTCTGGAAGAGCAGTCAGTGCTCTTAACCACTAAGCCATCTCACCAAACCCGGAGTCTTTCTTATGTTTTTAATAATTCCCTTCCCATAACCTCTTCTTCCTCTCATTGGAAGCCTGCTTTGAGATGTTGGATCGACCTGCTAACTACTTAATAACTTCATTGACTCATTGCTGTTTATCCATGGATTCTTTCATTCTTAAGTTCAATTCTCAGACTCAAAAATTCAAGTAAAAACAAAATTTTACTTACACACTATTTCTTTCTTCCTTTCTTTCTTCCTTCCTTCCTTCCTTCCATTTTTCCTTTCTTTCTTCCTTCCTTCCTTCCTTCCTTCCTTCCTTCCTTCCTTCCTTTCTTTCATCTACTTTGTACCCCAGGTTGGCCTTGAACTCACGGTTATCCTCTTGTATCAGCCACCTGATGTTGAGATTATAGGTATGAGCCACCATACCTTGCTTCTTCTCTCTCTCTTTTTCTTAGGGCAAACGATTACATAAAACATGAAACTCATGATTTTTCGTCACTGGTTGTATGTGTGGTTTGAACATGTGTGCTAGTCAGTAATATGTTGGATGTCCTCCTCCAGGGCTGTCTGACACACTGCCCTGAGGCAGTGTCTCTCAGTGAACTGGAAAGTCACTGGTTCACGCATGCTGGCTGCCAGCTAGCTCTTGGGATACACCTGCCTTTCTTAGGAGATGGTCAGAGCTCCAATCTTGGTGCTGCTGATAATTTTAGGTTGTTCATACCCTCTTTATTTAACTTTGGTAGGTAATGCGTTGTTTTGGAATTATCTGTTGGAAGTCTTTGTATTTTCCCATGAGTACTCATAGCTATAAACTGTCTTCTTTGGGCCGTCTTAGGTGTCTCAGCATTTCTGATGTTTGCTTTCATTTCCCTGTGGGTTTTTTTTTAATCTCCATATACTTCTGTAGTTTCTGTACCTTTTTTGTTATTGATTTCTAATTTTATTGTACTGTAATCTGATAAGATACAAAGAATTATTTGATACATTTGTATTTTGTAAGAAGTGATTTGTGGATTAAAATGTGATCCTTCTTAGAGAATGCTGAGAATAAAGCATATTCTGTGTTCGTTAGTTGGAATATTTCGCTAAGTCCATTTGATCTATGGTATAATTTAACCCTAAAATTTCTTTGTTGGTTTTTGACTTGGGTGATATATTAGCAGGAGGGCCTTTAAACCACCCAATTCTCTTTGTTTTATGATCTATATGTCCTCTGATGTCTACTTGTTTCCATTTTATAAAATTGGGAGCTCTAATAATTGGCGAACACATATTGTGTCTCTTGGATAAATTATTTTTATTAATTTTAGTGGTTTTCTTTATCTCTTTGGAGTAATTTTGGCTTGAAGTTCACTTTGTGAGAGCTCAGGTTTTTGGGTTCTATTGGTAAATTGACTTCCATCATTTGCTGTTTAGTCTCTTGTGTGTTTTTGCCAGTGAGGCCCATTTCTTGGAAGACAATAGATAGATCTTGTTTTTAATACATTCGCTAATACGTACCCATCCATTGTGGTGTGAAGGCCATCATTTATATTTGGGGTTATTATTGAAAGATATTTACTATTTCCGTGATTTTATTACTCATTTTCTGGTTTGTTAGTGTTTTATCTGTTCTCTCCCTCTCCCCTTTTGGATTAGGAATACAGTCATTGGATAGATGACTGTGGTGAGCGTGTGGATTCTTCCTTAGTTCCCTTCTGTACTCCTCTTATGACATGTCATTTTTACCATACCGTCACAGTCCAGAGTGCCTTTGTTCTGCCTCTGTGTTTAGAATTCCTTTAAACATCCTCTACACTCAAAGGATTGGTGGTCCTGAGTTACTTCAGTTTGAAAGATGTTTTTACTGGATATGACAATCTTGGTTGGCGTTTTCTCACTTTCAGGGCTTGAAATACATCACTTTATGAATTCCTGCTTTTGGGGCCTTGTATATATACTATATACATAAAGGGCTACCTGCCTCTTCCTCCTGAGTGCTGGGATTAAAGGATGTACCACCATACCCTGATTTATTTTAAAGTTGATATCTAAGTATAGCATGCCCTCAGCCTTGTCACACATCCCTGATATTATTTATTCCACTTACTCTTGTATATTGGTGATAGCCTTTATTATTATTATTATTATTATTATTATTATTATTATTATTGCTTTTGACTTTTTTTTTACCGGATTTATTGTTTAATTTTCAACATTTCTATTTAGTTTTGTTTGTCTTTTTAGACAGGGTGTCATGCAGTCTAGGCGGGTCTTGAACTTGCTATGCAGATGTGCATGACTTTGAACCTCTGATCCTTCATACTCCAGCTCCTGGTAGGCAGGATTACAGGAGTGCTCCGTGTGTCCCATTTCTGCAGTATTGAGGACTGGACAGGGCTTGGACACGTCTGCCATAAGCACGCTACCAACCTAGGCTCTGTCCCCAACCCTCGCTTAACCTTTTCCCAAGTATCAGTTTCTTGGTTAGTTTGGGGTCCATATTGTTTTCTCACATGTTTCTGACTTTGTTCTCCAGGTCTTGGGGTTTCTTACTTCATTCAGCTCTTTCCTTTGTATCCTCACTTAAGTCATTTGTTATTAATACAAGCAAAAATTTGAATTCTTCATCTGACACTTTATTCATTTTTATATCATCATTGTTGTCATCGTCATCGCCATCATTGTCACCATCATCGTCATCATCGTCATCATCGTGATCATCATTATTTTGACAGGGCTTCTCCGTGTAGTCCTGGCTGTTGTGGATCTAGTTCTGTAGACCAGGCTAGTTTCAAACTCAGAAATCTACCTGCCTCTCCCCATCACTGTCTTTAAATTCTGTAGTTGAGGAGGCGCCATCTTTAGTGGGGTTACGTTACTCCACTTTTCATGTTCTTGGTGCTCTGTGTTGCAGTCTGAGCATCTTTGGCCTAGCTCTCTCTTCAGCTGCTTTTGGAGGTTAGCGGGAAGCCTGCTCTTGAGGCCATAAACTCCAGTGCTGCCCAGAGAAGAGGAAAGCAGCTGCCGTGCCTGCGAGCACAGTGAACTGTACAGGGCATAGGAATGCTGCCCAGGCTGCACGGACGCTTACCTAACACACCGCCGCCAACGGTGTGGTAGGAACAGCAGGAAGGGCCACACGCTGCTGCAGAGCGGGACATCCTTCAGCTGAGGTAAACGTGGAGTTAGTAAGTGGATGAGATAGGAGAAGGGCGGGGAAAGAAGGAAAAATGGAGCAGAAGTGAGGTCAAGTAAAAGTAAAGCAGAGGGGTTGGGGATTTGGCTCAGTGGTAGAGCGCTTGCCTAGCAAGCTCAAGGCCCTGGGTTCGGTCCCCAGCTCTGAAAAAAAAAAAGAAAAAAAGAAAAGTAAAGCAGAAGAAAAGAGGACCGCAGAAGAATGTTACAAAGTGAAAGGGGAGTGGCCGGCTCAGCAGTAACCAGCACTCACTACCTTTGAAGAAGACCTGGGCCCAGTGCCCAGCACCCACATGGTGGCTCATAGGTGTCCTTAGCTCCAGGGAATCCAATGTCCTCTTCTGGCCTCCATTGGCAACACATACACACACACACACACACACACACACACACACACACACACACACAGAACGTATATGCAGGTGAAACACTCACGTACGCATATAAAATAATCTTTAAGCAAGTTTAGAAATATATCAGAAGAAAGTAAAAGAGATCAAAGAAAGAAAAAATAGAACCTCAAATGGTTGCCTAATAATGAAAAAAAAATAAACACAAATGAACTATATAATGGAAGATGAGAAATAAAAACTTCAAAAAACTTTTCCTCAAAACCAACACGTATGAAACTAGGCATGGTGGCACAAGCCTTTAATCCTAGCACTCTGGAGGCAGAGGCAGGGGGATATCTATGAGTACGTGGCCAGCCTGGTCTACATAGCCAGTCTAGAATAGCCAGAGCTTACAGAGTGAGAGACCATGACACAAAAAAAACAAGAAAAGCAATATATATGATGAAACGTTACACTAATAAAAGTATAGTAAAAGGGATAAAAGAGAGGTTAGGAGGCAGGGGAGACAGGAATGCTGTTCATCTGCCCCCTGTCCTGGGTTCCTTAAATTTAGAGTCTGGTGGGTGGGTGGATCTGGGGACAGAGAGGGTCATTTCCACTTGTCTTTCTTGTGGGTTTTGTGGGATGCTGGTGTGGACTAGGTAAGTGTCAGATCTCTACCAGAGTGGTGTTTACGTTGGCGGCTTTCCTTCTTTGTATGTGCGTGGGCCTTTATCACTCTAAGCTTTGCCTTCTGTGGGCTGGTCCGGCACTCTCGCTTCTCAAGATGCCTCAGTGTGGACACCCTAGGTGCCCTATTTTTGGACCAGGAAGTTTCTTTCAAGTGCGATGCGAATCCGGGAGCAAGTACAATAAAGAGGTCCATAAAGACCAGCCTGTTTCTGAGATGCTGAAACTTACTGGGCGTTTCTCAGTTCCTGAGGGATGAGACTATGGTGTATCGTTTATATCCGTGGAGACTCAGTTTCCTGACCAATTTGGGATTGAAACCGCATGTAGACCTGTTTCTAGAGGTTCATCTACTACTGATCTCCCGTGTGGGCCTCTCAAGGTACAGGGTGATGAGATTAGTGTCCAGCCACCTAGCACAGGCTACCCGGCCCTGTGCAATAAGCTCGCCCCGAGGCAAGCCCCCTGCGCCAGTACTTCTTAGTTTGCTAGCATCTCCTTATTTTTATGCCTGACTGCCGCCTCCCTCCACTGGATCTTCTTCTGGGGCTGTGGCAGGCTGTCTTCTTGCCCCTTCGCTCGTAATGGCCCTGCAGGTAGCTAGGTTTTAAATAATAGGTTTCTTCTCAATCCGGTTTCTAGGCACGGATCTCTGACCCACGAGAAGGGACCATATGAAACTGCTCTCTACCATGACCTATTTCTCTGGAGGAGTCACCATCTTCCCAAGGCTCTGGAGTTCTGGAGGCTTCTCCTGTGTGAGGACAGTCACCGTGTCCATCAGGGCCCTACCTTACTCTTAGCATGAGGCTCAGCTCCCTCTTCCCCGCTATGGAGTCACGAGGCTGGGCTCTGTGCCACCTGCTCCCCCACCCCCACCGCCCGCGCCGGCCCCAGCTGCTCAGTCTAGGATCTGTTTAGTTGTCCTTTGGTGAACTTCAGATGCCTGTCCTCTCTTTCCTCCTCTGCAAGACAGTCTATTTGTTATTTTAACTCTCCACGTCTTCTGCATCAGATGGAGGCAGCCTCTAATCCGATACCTTACCCACGAGGGCCCCACTGATCCATTTATGTTTGCCTCTCACATTGTGCGGCTCGGCTCAGCTGTACGCTAGGTCTTCACGGTGTTGGGTAGTATTAGTGCTACAATTGGCGTCATTTAAAAATTACATCTATCGACCTATTTATTTATTATGTATGTATTTATTTAGTGTGTCTGTGCAAGGGCACACACACGACAGCACACACGTAGAAGTCAGAGAACTTTGTTGGAGTCTGTTCTCCCCTTTGACCATGTGGTTCCATGGATCGAACTCAGGTCGTCAGGCTTGGTGGTTAAGTGTCTTTACCAGCTGAGCCATCTTGCTGGTCTCTGAATTTGTGTCCTTAAAACTACAGATATACCTCAACTTGCTACAGTTTCCCATCCTGATAAACTGTTATTTTGTCTTTTTTTTTTTCCGGAGCTGAGGACCGAACCCAGGGCCTTGCGCTTGCTAGGCAAGCGCTCTACCACTGAGTTAAATCCCCAACCCCCCAATCCTGATAAACTGAATCGTAGGCTGAAGCTTTTGTGAGTGAAAAGGGCATGTACCACAGCTAACCTGCCCAAGGTCGCAGTCCGGGGCACTGTGGGCGCGTACTGTCTACTCTTGTGAGCACATGGTTGACCAGGAGCCATAGATTCTGCCTGTGCTCAGCGTCTCCGGAGAGTGTGTCCTCCCTTGGAAAAAAAAAAACCCAAATCCAACATTTGAAGCATAGCTGGTATAGAAATTATATTGTTTTCACAGCATTCTAAAGATCTAGAAACTCACAAATGGCTCTTAGCCCCGTCCACTGTAAGAATGAAGACTATTCTCGGCAATCAGACTGCTGATGATCCAGAAAATGCTAACATTGCTCTGAAGGGATGCACAGTCAAGGGGCGCACAGTCATTGCGAAGGGCTCCTCTGGAGTGACTTCCACCACATCAAGGTAGAGCCGAGTCTTCTTGGAAAGAAAAAGAAGAAGCTCTGGGCTGGCAAATGGTCCAGGTAACAGAAAGGAACTGGCCCCTGTCCAAAACGTCTGTAGCCATGTTCAGAACGTGATCAAGGGTGTTACGCTCAGCTTCCGGTACAAGACCAGGCCTGTGGATACTCACTTCCCAATCGACATCGTTATTCGGGAGAATGGGTCTTGAGTTGAAATCCAAAATTTCTTGGGCGAAAAAAACATCAGAAGGGTTGGGATGAGGACAGGTGTTGTTCATTCTGTCTCTCAAGCCCGAGGATGAATTAATCCCTGAAAGGAAATGATATTGAATTTGTTTCAAATTTAGCAGCTCCAATTCGGCAAGCCATACGTCTTAAGAGCAAGGATGTCAGAAAGTTTTGCGATGGTGTCTGTGTGTCTGGAGAGGGACCAGAGGGTCAGGCTGACGAGTCAGAAGAGGATCCTGAGTTAAAAAACTTGCGTTGAAAAAAAAAAAACAACAAAACAAGCATCGTTAATCAGGCAGTAGGCATCTACAGTACTGAGCCTCAAGCATTTAGAAGCTGTAGATTTTCTCCGTCATGCCTTGTATAGGTCTCACACGTATCTTTGAGAAATTATCACTGCATATTTCATGAATTTTTATGCGGCTGTTAAGGGAAATTATTTTAAGAACTTTCTATAGTTCTTGCTTTCTAGGACTATAATTAACTTTTCCGCATCAACCATACACTGCTAACTTGATAGACTGACTTATTAATTCCGGCAATATTTTGTAGATTGTTTTGGGAGTTCTACACGTATGAACACTTTCATTTCCTTTCGACTTCTATCACATCAGTTTACTTTATTCTGCTGGCTGCTTAATTCAGAAAGAAATTAAAAATGAGGGAAGCTTCCAGCGCTTTACTAATTGTACGCTTTCTGAAGATTCTACTTATCAACTTGGAGAGTTTTCTTTCTTAAAAAATAATTTGCTTCTATGTTACGTGACTTGTATTCTATGTGGATGTGCATATATTCATAAGCACGCGTGTGGGCACATGTGTGCCATGTGGACCTATGGAGGCCGGGAGACAGCCTCGGCTGTCATTTGTCACCTTCTACTTCCTGTTTTGCTGTTGAGCGAGCCGGGCAGATTGGCTGGCCCGAGCGCTTCCGGAGGTTCTCTAGTCTCTGTGTTTCTTCTTCTTATAGGAGTGTTGCCATTACAGATGATTCTGTAGACTAGGCTTTTACATATTTCCTGAGGATTTGGACTTAGATCCTCATGCTTCATGGCAAATGCTTTTATTCTGAGCTATCTCCTCAGATATCGGAATTTTCATCTTTAAAAGGAGTTTTAATTATTATTATTATTATCATTATTATTATTTATTTTGTGTCTATGTGAGTGTGTGTATGCATGTCGATGTACATGTGCCACAACATGTGTGTGGGATCAGAGGATGGCTTTCTGGAGTCAGGTCATCCTTCCACTGTAGGTTCCAGGGAGGGATTGAACTCATGTCATCAGGCTTGCCTGCAAGCACATTTACCTGGGGAGCCATCTTGATAGCCCCAGAATTTCCTTTCTGTTGCTAGGTCCCCCAGTTTTAATTTCGCATGGGTGTTGAATTTTTGTCAAGCACTTTTCAACCTCATGTTTTTTTTATTCAGTGTGCTGATACAGTGAATTGTATTTTTTGTAATTTTTTTATTGTCACATTTCTATCGTACTCTGGGGGTTGCTTTACCCTTTCCTATATTGCTGAAATCAGTCTTCTAATACTGTTCATGGGGCACGATAATGTATAATTTTATCTCCCAGAATGCGGCTGTCAGTCCTCAGCAGCAGTAATGTGCTGATTGCATAATTAGCTGGGACGTTCTGAAAGGGTTGATATAAAATTAACAGTAATTTTCCTTAAATGTCTGATAGAATTTACCAGTGAAACAATATGGACTTGATGATTTCTTTGTAGATAGCGCCTTTGATAATGTATTCAATTTTAAATATTTGAAATATTAAAAATTTCTACTTGGTTTTGGGTTAATTTCAGGAAGTCTTACTTTTTATGGCCAGTTATTCATTTAATCTGTTATATTGTTAAACTACATACATTTTCTACTAATTTTCTTTTTTGTTAAGCTACTTATATTTTCTGACACTAATTTTCTTCATTATACTGTTGTTTTTTTAGTGTCCTTGGGAGACCGGTTTTAAGACACCCCCCCTCCCCCATTGATAGCAAAATTTATGGATGGTCACATTATGTAAAATGTCATAGTTATTGGTATAGAATCTATATTACCCTCCTGTATATTTTAGCTCCAGATCATTTTTCATAGTGAACACAATGGAACAGCTATGTAAATAGTTGTCCCATATGACCTAGAGGAAAACACAAAGAAAAAGCTACATATGTTTATCACAGACACACGTTTTCCCCAAACACTTTTGATCCTTACTTGGTTGAGTATGAGAAGTTCTTTTCAGATGAGAAGAACGTAGAGTAGACCCTTGGTTTACAATACTGGCAGTTTCTGCTTTCCATCTTGTTCACCCTAACCAGGAGTTTATCAATTTCTTCTCATTAAAAAATTTAGTTCTTTAAGCGGCATAGCTCTGTTTCAATTACGAACACATTAAAAGATAAAATTAGTTCTTCAAAGATTTCATACAATCTACTGCAAAAGGGACTTCTCTGTCGAGGGTTGAGAGATGCATTAATCTGTGAATACAGCAATAAGTCTTCAGGAGTTGGTTTATAAGTATGTGTGTGTGTGTGTGTGTGTGTGTGTGTGTGTGTGTGTGTAAGTAGTATGTTCTTCTCTAGGGCACATGACCTGCCTAGCCATAGGTCCTTGGCCCCCCAATAACAGGGCTAGGTATGGATTTTATCTTTCAGATTAAGCCTTAAAGCCAGTTAGAAAGTGGTTGGTTATTCCCATAACGTTCATGCCACTATTGGACCAGTGGCTGGTCATTATTGTAACTCCCAGGGTTTAGAGCTTGATAAGATCAATGGCTACTTTTCTCCTCTGGTGGTGTGCACATCACCTTCATCATCCTGAAAGCTAGCCAGCAGGGATGAGGCTTTCAGTTGGTCCCAGCTTGATCTCTCCATGTACTATGACTCACATATGTAGTATCCAGCAAAATGAACTATTTATTTTTTCAAGACAAGTGCTGGGATTACAGGCATGTACTACCATAGCTGACTTTATGAGACTTTGGGTATCAAATCAGTGTTTGGTGCATTTGAGGTTCAGTAATCAACTAATTGAGGTATATTCCCAGCCCCAAGCAACTTTTGAGCTTGTTATTTTTCTATATTTTTGTTTTGTTACCATTGTTTTTCTATGTTTATTGTTTCCTTTCTTTTATACACTTTTGGTTTTAATTGTTTTCTGGAGGTGGGCACGTAGGACATTGATTTTGATTTGTTTTTCTGTTTGAATATAAGCGATGGACACTAAACTTTCCTTCCAGACATTGCTACATTATCTAAGTCAATGTACTTCTATTTATTGAGTACAAATATTCTCTAGCCTTACTTGATACATTGTTTTTGTTTGTTTGAAGGGATATGTTCAATTTCAAGCATTTGGTGGTTTCCAGTGGTCTTGCTTTTATCGATTTCTAGTTTGGCTATATTATGGTGTATCTCAGTTTGAATCTAGTTTGCCTCCCAGAAGTTGATATGCCATATGCTTGCTCTCCCGTATGGTAATCATGAAAGCTTGTGAAACCTTTCAGATGTAGGGCTTAGTACAATGGGATTAGATCATTTGGAGAATGTTTCTTTCAGAAGGGGTTCATGTAATTCTTAGAGGACCCTGGTTAATCTTCACATGAGTGAGCTGTTTCAAACTGACACCATTCCATTTGCTTGGCTCTTCTGTAAAGAACTGCCCCCCCTTTCTGTGTCTCTGTTGTTCTTTCATTGCAGCTACTGTCGGAGGCTAAGCAGTTGAATTTTTCTTGGCCTTCCAGAGTCAAATGTATGCTATATGAACCTAGTTTCTTTATTTAAAAAAAAAACCACCAAGTTCCAGGCATTTTGTTATAGAGAAAAGAGACAATAGGATTGGGAAACTCACTTTCAAAAATTATTTTAATTTTTAAAAATTGTGTTATGACTTGTTTTCTGGAGCTGTCTATAGTCCATCTTAATGAACATTCAACATGCATCTGAAAATTCTCTGCATTTTTCTGTTTGGTGCTTCATAAAGATTAACTAGGTTGAAGAGGTTGATGGTGCTCTCAACTATTGCACGGTCTCTTATTTGTTTGTTGGATAAGGTTTCACTGTGGAGCCCTGGCTGGTCTGAATTTATGGAGACCAGACATCTGCCTGCTTTTGTTTCTTGAGCGCCAGGAGTAAGACGTGCGCCATGATGCCTGGAATCATTCCTGACGTTTTAAGGGTGTATCTGTTTTGTCAGATGTGGAGGAAGAGGAATCAAAATCTCTAATGATGGTGGATTCCTTTCTCTCCTTAGCTCTGTTTCACGTCATATGTTTTTGAGTTTGGCTCTTTGGTACTTTCATATTTATAGTTGCCAGGCCTCTTGGTGAAATATCTATTTTCCCACTATGAAATCTCACTTCTGTTCATAGAAATGCCCCTCCTCTGTAAGTCCCTCTTGGTTGATATTATTCTAGCCAATCTAGGTTTCTTGCAGTCAGTGCTCACTGTGTCCCTTCCTCTGATCTTTAATTTCCACCTTACATGTGTCTTTATATTCAGCTTGGCTCTTAAGGTAACACATGGTTGGATCATGACTTTGATTATCTAGTACAAAAACATATTTATTTTAATTTTAGTATTAGTCTGCATTAAAGTAATTATTGATGCGTCTCTTAATATTCCTTTCTATTTCTTTATGTGGCTTTTCTTCCTCGGCTTCTCCCTATATTCTTGTCTTCTCTCTGATTTTAGTAGAATTGCTTTGAGTCTCCCCTTTAAGTTGATGCTGGCCATGGGCTTGTTGTAAACTGCCTTTATTACATGGAGGTATGTTCTTCATATCTCTAATCTTTCTAGGTCTTTTATCATGAAGGGTGTTGGCTTGTTGTCAGAGGCCTTTCCTGTATCTAATGAGATCATGTGGATTGTATTTATTGATTTACATACGTTGAACCATCCCTACGTCTCTGGGGTAATGCTTACTTGATCACAATGGAATTTTTATGTGTTCTTGGATTTGGTTTACCAGTATTATATTGACTGTTTTTATATCTATGTTCATAAAGGAAATTGGTCTGTAATTCTTTTGCTTTTTCGGGCCCTGTCTTAGGGTTTCCATTGCTATGAAGAGACACCATGACCAAGGCAACATGTATATAAAGGACAACATTTAATTAGGGCTAGCTTACAGGTTCATGGCAGTGTCTAGGTAGACATGGTATTGGAGAAGCAGCTGAGAATTCTACATCTTGATCTGAAGGCTGCTAGGAAAAAGGTGTCTTCTGTACAGGGAAGATACTGAACATTGAACATCAGATCTGGCCTACACAGTGACACACTTCCTCCAACAAGCCCACACCTCCTAACAGTGTCATTTTCCATGAGCCAAACTTATTTAAACCACCACAGGTCTTTATAAGGTTTGGGTATCAGGGTAAACAGTGACCTCTTAAAATGAATTGGAAATATCTCTTCTGTTTCTATTTTGTGGAATAATTTGAGGAGTATTGGCATTAACTCTTCTTTGAAAGTCTGGTAGGATTCTGTACTAAAACCATCTAGCCCTAGACTTTTTATTTGTTTATTTATTTTTTGTTAGATTTTTAATGACTGCTTCTACTTCACTAAGGGTTATGGGTCTGTTTAAATTGCTTATATGATCTTGGTTTAATTTTGGTAAATGGTATATATTAAAAAGTTTCAGATTTCTCAGTTTTGTGGACGCACAGATTTTTTTTTTGCAGGTTATTAACTGATTTTAATTGCCATTAATCTTAGCATTTGGGACACAGACCTTAAAGAGTTATACAATAAACATTTATAAACATTCACAAACAAAAACAGTTTGCAACTTTTTGAGGAACTGTAGAAACAAGCAACTATTAACAGCCATGTGGTCAGCTGGAACTTGAGATTAGTACTTTGGTCTTTTCACTTCAACCCCGTCAGCTTCCGCACTTATTTTCTTCCACTGTCGATCAAGCTCTGCCTTATCATTGGTTTCTTTGAAGCGCCTGGTTTCCCGTCCTTCAGACATCTTGATGCCATACTGGAATGCAGCCTTGGGCAAAGCCTCCTTGTTGTTCATATACTCGCTGTACTCCTCCTGAGTATCAAAATCCCAGCGGCCTAAGGGGCCCTTCTTGTTACCCTGATCCATTTTGCTATAATCTACTTCTTCATCACTATCTAAGGTCCTTAAGAATTATAGTGTCCTTATGATTCTCTGGACGTCTTTCATGTCTGTTGTTATGTCCCATTTCCCATCTCTAAATTTGTTAATGTGGATCTCTCCTTCTCTACCTTTGAGTTAATTTGGATAAAGTTTGTCAGTCTTTTGATATTCTCTTTGTATCACTAACTCTTTGTATTGCTCTTTATTGTTTCTATTTTATTGATTTCAGCCTCTAGCTTGATTATCGCCAATTCATCGTTTTAGGTATGGTTGGTTTCTTCTTTTCGTTCTAGAAGTTTCAGGTGTGCTGTTGTTATTATGAGATCTGTCCAATTTCTTATGTAAGCATTTAGTGTTGTGAACTTGCCTCTTAGAACTGCATTGTGTCCCAAGTTTGGGTATGCTGTGTACTTATCTTCATTCAATCCGGGAATGTCTTTGATTCCTTTCTTGACCCACTTTTTCATGCAGTAGTGAGCTGTTCAATTTACATGAGTTTGTAAGCTTTCTGTTGTTTCTATTATTGTTGAGATTCAGCTTTAATTTGTGGTGGTCAGATAGTATACAGGGTATTATTTCAATTTTTTGAATCTGCTGAGACTTGCCCTCTGTCTGAGTATATGGTCAATTTTAGAGAAAGTTCCATTAGGTACTGAGAAGAAGGTATATTATTGTATTTGGGTGAAATATTCTGTAAACATCTGTTAGGTCCATTTGGTTTATAGTGTACTTTAACTTCAGTATTTCTCTTAGTATTTTTTGTCTGGGTGACCTATTTGTGAGAGTAAGGTATTGAAGTTTCCCGCTGTCAGAATGTAAGCATCAATTAGTACTGTTTCTTTTGTGAACTTGGGTGCCCTTGTGTTTGGTACATAGATGTTAAAATTGCAATGTCCTCTTGTTAGATTTTTCCTTTGATGTGCATATAGTATTCTTTATTTTTTATCATTGTTTTGAAGTCTATTTTGTCAGATATTGACATGGCTGCACCAGCTTTCTTTGTTGGTCCATTTTCTTGGAATATCTTTTTTTCTTTTTTTTCTTTGATCCTTTTACCCTGAGGTGATGTCTATCCTTGATGTTAAAGTGTGTTCCTGGGGTGCATCCGAAGGATGGATCCTGCTTTTGCATCCATTTTGTTAGTCTGTGTCTTTTTACTGGGGAACTGAGACCATTTATGTTGAGAGATTTCAATGAGCAGTGTTTGTTGGTGCTTGTCACTTTGTTGTGGTGGTGGTGGTGGTGGTGGTGGTGGTGGTGATATTCTATGTGTGTATGTCTCTCTCTGTGTATGTCTCTGTATGTGTGTTTGTGTTTCCCCCTTTTTAATTTGCTGGTCTGAGATTATTCCTTGAGTTTTCTTGGGTTTAGTTAACCTCTTTAGGTTGGAGTTTTCCTTCTAGAATCTTCTGTAGAGCTGGATTTGTACATAGATATTGTTTAAACTTGGTTCCATCATGGGATGTTTTATTTTCTCTATCTATTGTGATCGAAAGTTTTTCTGGGTTTAGTAGTCTGGAGTGGTACTGTAGTATCTAAGAGTCTGCAGCAGCATAGCTGTCCAGATCCTTCTGGATTTTAGAGTCTCTATTGGGAAGTCAGGTATTATTTTAATAGGTCTGCTTTTATATGTTACTTGTTCTTTTTCCCCTGCATCTTTTAATATTCTTTGTTCTATGTGCTTAGTGTTTTATTATGTGCCAAGGGGACTTTTTCTTCTGGTCCAGTCTATTTGGTATTCTGTAAACTTCCTGTACTTTTATAGCCATCTTCTTTAGGTTTAGGACAGTTTTCTTCTATGATTTTGCTGAAATTATTTTCTGCGTCTTTGACCTAGGTTTCTTCTCTTTCATCTATTCCTATTATTCTTAGATTTGGTTTGTTCATAGTGTCCCAGACTTCCTGGGTGTTTTGTGCCAGAAGTTTCTTTTAGATTTTTCTTTGACTGAGGTATCATTTCTTCTATTGTGTCTTCAATGCCCGACATTCTCTCTTCTATCTCTTGTATCTTGTTGGTATGGTTTGCCTCTGGGGTTCCTGTTTGAGTTCCTAAATCTTTTATTTCCAGATTTCTCACAGTTGGGTTTTCTTTATTGCTTCTATTTCCTCTTTTAGGTCTTGGACTATTTTTATTATTTTTTTCTGCTGGTTTTGTTGTCATAGATTTCCTTAAGGGATGTATTCATTTCTTTCTCAAGGACCTCTGTCATATTCATAAAGGCTGCTTTAAGGTCTTTACATTGTGCTCCAGTTGTGTTGAAATTCCCAGGGTCAGCTGTGGTATTGTTGCTGGGCTCTACTGGGGACTTAATGTACTGGCTGTTTTGATTGCGTTTGTATGCTATGGCATTTTATGCTTTTAGGCATCTGGACTTGGAAAAAGTTTGTAATTCTAAGTGCTGCTATCTGGTCTTGTCTTTGTTGGGGGTTAATTTTATTCCTTGGTTTCTGTTGCCCTCTCTGGTTTTTAGGAGAGTATGGTGTTGTGTGTTGCCTGAGATCCTGTGTGTTGTAGCTAATTCTTCTGGGATCCCGTTTGTTGTAGGCACTGGGAGTTCTGGGTAAAATCTGTTCCTAGGTATTAGGAACTGACACTTAGGAATGCGGATGGGCTGGAGGAAAGGATCCACAGAAAGGACGAAACCAGAGTGTTCTGCCAGGATCTGCTTAGTCCCCTGGGAATGGGGGCAGAGACTGAGGTGAGGCCACACAACAGGTAGTCTGCTACAGGGCTGGGGATGAGATTAGGGCATTGGATGTGGAGGGGAGGAGGGAGAGCGAAGATCTGATGCTCACCTACCTTTCTTGCTGTCCTATTTGCTTCTCTTGCAGGCTTGGCCAGTGGGTTCCTAGGGAGTGCCTGCTGCAGTTGGGGGTTGAGATAATTGGGTGAGTGGAGAGGAAGGTTGGAGAATTTAATCTGAGTGATCTGCAGCCAATGGGGGCGAGGGGGAGGAGGAGGGGAAATCATAGCAAGTGATCTGCTACAGGGTTTGTGGTGAGATGGTGTGTGTGTGTGTGTGTGTGTGTGTGTGTGTGTGTGTGTTAGGTGGGGGAGGTCTTAGGTTTAGAGGAGAGGTGACCATCTTCAGTTAGGGTACCAGCTTACCTGGCTGGGATGGGCTTCAGGTTCCCAGGGAATGCCTGCTGGGGTTGGGGGTTGGGTAAAGGGGGTAGAAAGGAAGTTTGGAGGGGAAGATCTGTGGATTCCACTAGAGATGGTCAGGGAAGAAGGGGGAAGCCACAGCTGATGTGGAACTGGAGATGGATTTGGAGGAGAGGAGTAAGAGGTGAAGAGCCATAGGTAGTCTACTTGCTTCCTTGGGGAGAGTCTCTAACATGGTTTTATCCCATCAGCGTGTGATAGCCGTGCCTCTGTTAAAGCAATCAAAAGAAGAAGAAAATGTATAGTATTTTCCATTTGCATACATATTTACCATTTCCGAGGATTCAAATTTCTGTCTAGTTTCTAAAAAAAAAACTTTTTCTTGAAGAACTTAGTTTTCTGCTCTTTTTAATGGTAGGGATTCTCTTGGTTTTTATTTATTTGAAAATGGCTTTACTTACTCTTTACTTTTCGCCAAGAAGAGTTGTTTCTTGTTTTTCAAATTAGTGTATCTAGCTTGACTCAGACTCAGATGTTCTTGCTCCAGCTAAGCAGCAATAGAAATCCCCTGAAGTTCATCCAGTTCCTAGCTGTTGTTTCTGTTGGCTATTCCAGAATTTTCTTCATGAGGTTATGGTATGGTGTCAACCAGGAATTGGGCACAGCTTGTATTCAGATAGTTTTTAGGATAATACCTTTTTTTTTTTTATTAACTTGAGTATTTCTTATATACATTTCGAGTGTTATTCCCTTTCCCGGTTTCCGGGCAAACATCCCCCTCCCCCTCCCCCCTTCTTTATGGGTGTTCCCCTCCCCATCCTCCCCCCTTGCCGCCCTCCCCCCAACAATCTAGTTCACTGGGGGTTCAGTCTTAGCAGGACCCAGGGCTTCCCCTTCCACTGGTGCTCTTACTAGGATATTCATTGCTACCTATGAGGTCAGAGTCCAGGGTCAGTCCATGTATAGTCTTTAGGTAGTGGCTTAGTCCCTGGAAGCTCTGGTTGCTTGGCATTGTTGTACGTATGGGGTCTCGAGCCCCTTCAAGCTCTTCCAGTTCTTTCTCTGATTCCTTCAACGGGGGTCCTATTCTCAATTCAGTGGTTTGCTGCTGGCATACGCCTCTGTGTTTGCTGTATTCTGGCTGTGTCTCTCGGGAGAGATCTACATCCGGCTCCTGTCGGCCTGCACTTCTTTACTTCATCCATCTTGTCTAATTGGATGGCTGTATATGTATGAGCCACATGTGGGGCAGGCTCTGAATGGGTGTTCCTTCTGTGTCTGTTTTAATCTTTGCCTCTCTATTCCCTGCCAAGGGTATTCTTGTTCCCCTTTTAAAGAAGGAGTGAAGCATTCACATTTTGATCATCCGTCTTGAGTTTCATTTGTTCTAGACATCTAGGGTAATTCAAGCATTTGGGCTAATAGCCACTTATCAATGAGTGCATACCATGTGTGTTTTTCTGTGATTGGGTTACCTCACTCAGGATGATATTTTCCAGTTCCAACCATTTGCCTACGAATTTCATAAAGTCGTTGTTTTTGATAGCTGAGTAATATTCCATTGTGTAGATGTACCACATTTTCTGTATCCATTCCTCTGTTGAAGGGCATCTGGGTTCTTTCCAGCTTCTGGCTATTATAAATAAGGCTGCAATGAACATAGTGGAGCACGTGTCTTTTTTATATGTTGGGGCATCTTTTGGGTATATGCCCAAGAGAGGTATAGCTGGATCCTCAGGCAGTTCAATGTCCAATTTTCTGAGGAACCTCCAGACTGATTTCCAGAATGGTTGTACCAGTCTGCAATCCCACCAACAATGGAGGAGTGTTGCTCTTTCTCCGCATCCTCACCAGCATCTGCTGTTACCTGAGTTTTTGATCTTAGCCATTTTCACTGGTGTGAGGTGAAATCTCAGGGTTGTTTTGATTTGCATTTCCCTTATGACTAAAGATGTTGAACATTTCTTTAGGTGTTTCTCAGCCATTCGGCATTCCTCAGCTGTGAATTCTTTGTTTAGCTCTGAACCCCATTTTTTAATAGGGTTATTTGTCTCCCTGCGGTCTAACTTCTTGAGTTCTTTGTATATTTTGGATATAAGGCCTCTATCTGTTGTAGGATTGGTAAAGATCTTTTCCCAATCTGTTGGCTGCTGTTTTGTCCTAACCACAGTGTCCTTTGCCTTACAGAAGCTTTGCAGTTTTATGAGATCCCATTTGTCGATTCTTGATCTTAGAGCATAAGCCATTGGTGTTTTGTTCAGGAAATTTTTTCCAGTGCCCATGTGTTCCAGATGCTTCCCTAGTTTTTCTTCTATTAGTTTGAGTGTATCTGATTTGATGTGGAGGTCCTTGATCCACTTGGACTTAAGCTTTGTACAGGGTGATAAGCATGGATCGATCTGCATTCTTCTACATGTTGACCTCCAGTTGAACCAGCACCATTTGCTGAAAATGCTATCTTTTTTCCATTTGATGGTTTTGGCTCCTTTGTCAAAAATCAAGTGACCATAGGTGTGTGGGTTCATTTCTGGGTCTTCAATTCTGTTCCATTGGTCTATCTGTCTGTCTCTGTACCAATACCATGCCGTTTTTTATCACTATTTCTCTGTAATACTGCTTGAGTTCAGGGATAGTGATTCCCCCTGAATAGTTTTGAGGATAGTTTTAGGTATCCTGGGTTTTTTGTTATTCCAGATGAATTTGCAAATTGTTCTGTCTAACTCTTTGAAGAATTGGATTGGTATCTTGATGGGGATTGCATTGAATCTGTAGATTGCTTTTGGTAAAATGGCCATTTTTACTATATTAATCCTGCCAATCCATGAGCATGGGAGATCTTTCCATCTTCTGAGGACCTCTTCAATTTCTTTCTTCAGAGTCTTGAAGTTCTTATTGTACAAATCTTTTACTTGCTTGGTTAAAGTCACACCGAGGTACTTTATATTATTTGGGTCTATTATGAAGGGTGTTGTTTCCCTAATTTCTTTCTCGGCTTGTTTCTCTTTTGTGTAAAGGAAGGCTACTGATTTATTTGAGTTAATTTTATACACAGCCACTTTGCTGAAGTTGTTTATCAGCTTTAGTAGTTCTCTGGTGGAACTTTTGGGATCACTTAAATATACTATCATATCATCTGCAAATAGTGATATTTTGACTTCTTCTTTTCCGATCTGTATCCCCTTGACATCCTTTTGTTGTCTGATTGCTCTGGCTAGAACTTCAAGACCTATATTGAATAAGTAGGGAGAGAGTGGGCAACCTTGTCTAGTCCCTGATTTTAGTGGGATTGCTTCAAGTTTCTCTCCATTTAGTTTAATGTTAGCAACTGGTTTGCTGTATATGGCTTTTACTATGTTTAGGTATGGGCCTTGAATTCCTATTCTTTCCAGGACTTTTATCATGAAGGGGTGTTGAATTTTGTCAAATGCTTTCTCAGCATCTAATGAAATGATCATGTGGTTTTGTTCTTTCAGTTTGCTTATATAATGGATCATGTTGATGGTTTTCCGTATATTAAACCATCCCTGCATGCCTGGGATGAAGCCTACTTGATCATGGTGGATGATTGTTTTGATGTGCTCTTGGATTCGGTTTGCCAGAATTTTTTTTTTTTTGTTTGTTCTTTTTTTCAGAGCTGGGGACCGAACCCAGGGCCTTGCGCTTCCTAGGCAAGCGCTCTACCACTGAGCTAAATCTTCAACCCCAGAATTTTATTGAGTATTTTTGCGTCGATATTCATAAGGGAAATTGGTCTGAAGTTCTCTTTCTTTGTTGGGTCTTTGTGTGGTTTAGGTTTAAGAGTAATTGTGGCTTCATAGAAGGAATTCAGTATCACTCCATCTGTTTCAATTTTGTGGAATAGTTTGGATAATATTGGTATGAGGTCTTCTATGAAGGTCTGATAGAATTCTGCACTGAACCCGTCTGGACCTGGGCTCTTTTTGGTTGGGAGACCTTTAATGACTGTTTCTATTTCCTTAGGAGTTATGGGGTTGTTTAACTGGTTTATCTGTTCCTGATTTAACTTTGGTACCTGGTATCTGTCTAGGAAATTGTCCATTTCCTGCAGATTTTCAAGTTTTGTTGAATATAGGCTTTTATAGTAAGATCTGATGATTTTTTGAATTTCCTCTGAATCTATAGTTATGTCTCCCTTTTCATTTCTGATTTTGTTAATTTGGATACACTCTCTGTGTCCTCTCGTTAGTCTGGCTAAGGGTTTATCTATCTTGTTGATGTTCTCAAAGAACCAACTTTTGGTTCTGTTGATTCTTTCTATGGTCCTTTTTGTTTCTACTTGGTTGATTTCAGCTCTGAGTTTGATTATTTCCTGCCTTTTACTCCTCCTGGGTGTATTTGCTTCTTTTTGTTCTAGAGCTTTTAGGTGTGCTGTCAAGCTGGTGACATATGCTCTTTCCTGTTTCTTTCTGCAGGCACTCAGAGCTATGAGTTTTCCTCTTAGCACAGCTTTCATTGTGTCCCATTAGTTTGGGTATGTTGTACCTTCATTTTCATTAAATTCTAAAAAGTCTTTAATTTCTTTCTTTATTTCTTCCTTGACCAGGTTATCATTGAGTAGAGCATTGTTCAATTTCCATGTATATGTGGGAATTCTTCCCTTATTGTTATTGAAGACCAGTTTTAGGCCGTGGTGGTCCGATAGCACGCATGGGATTATTTCTATCTTTCTGTACCTGTTGAGGCCTGTTTTTTGACCAATTATATGGTCAATTTTGGAGAAAGTACCATGAGGAGCTGAGAAGAAGGTATATCCTTTTGCTTTAGGGTAGAATGTTCTATAAATATCTGTTAAGTCCATTTGGCTCATGACTTCTCTTAGTCTGTCTACGTCTCTGTTTAATTTCTGTTTCCATGATCTGTCCATTGATGAGAGTGGGGTGTTGAAGTCTCCTACTATTATTGTGTGAGGTGCAATGTGTGTTTTGAGCTTTAGTAAGGTTTCTTTTACGTATGCAGGTGCCCTTGTATTTGGGGCATAGATATTTAGGATTGAGAGTTCATCTTGGTGGATTTTTTCCTTTGATGAATATGAAGTGTCCTTCCTTATCTTTTTTGATGAATTTTAGTTGAAAATTGATTTTATTTGATATTAGAATGGCTGCTCCAGCTTGCTTCTTCCGACCATTTGCTTCGAAAGTTGTTTTCCAGCCTTTCACTCTGAGGTAGTGTCTATCTTTGTCTCTGAGGTGTGTTTCCTGTAGGCAGCAGAATGCAGGGTCCTCGTTGCGTATCCAGTTTGTTAATCTATGTCTTTTTATTGGGGAGTTGAGGCCATTGATGTTGAGAGATATTAAGGAATAGTGATTATTGCTTCCTGTTATATTCATATTTGGATGTGAGGTTATGTTTGTGTGCTTTTCTTCTCTTTGTTTTGTTGCCAAGACAATTAGTTTCTTGCTTCTTCTAGGGTATAGCTTGCCTCCTTATGTTGGGCTTTACCATTTATTATCCTTTGTAGTGCTGAATTTGTAGAAAGATATTGTGTAAATTTGGTTTTGTCATGGAATATCTTGGTTTCTCCATCAATGTTAATTGAGAGTTTTGCTGGATACAGTAACCTGGGCTGGCATTTGTGTTCTCTTAGGGTCTGTATGACATCAGTCCAGGATCTTCTGGCCTTCATAGTTTCTGGCAAGAAGTCTGGTGTGATTCTGATAGGTCTCCCTTTATATGTTACTTGACCTTTTTCCCTTACTGCTTTTAATATTCTTTCTTTATTTTGTGCGTTTGGTGTTTTGACAATTATGTGACGGGAGGTGTTTCTTTTCTGGTCCAATCTATTTGGAGTTCTGTAGGCTTCTTGTATGTCTATGGGTATCTCTTTTTTTAGGTTAGGGAAGTTTTCTTCTATGATTTTGTTGAAGATATTTACTGGTCCTTTGAGCTGGGAGTCTTCACTCTCTTCTATACCTATTATCCTTAGGTTTGATCTTCTCATTGAGTCCTGGATTTCCTATATGTTTTGGAACAGTAGCTTTTTCTGCTTTACATTATCTTTGACAGTTGAGTCAATGATTTCTATGGAATCTTCTGCTCCTGAGATTCTCTCTTCCATCTCTTGTATTCTGTTGGTGAAGCTCATATCTACAGTTCCTTGTCTCTTCTTTTGGTTTTCTATGTCCAGGGTTGTTTCCATGTGTTCTTTCTTGATTGCTTCTATTTCCATTTTTAATTCCTTCAACTGTTTGATTGTGTTTTCCTGGAATTCTTTCAGGGATTTTTGTGACTCCTCTCTATGGGCTTCTACTTGTTTATTTATGATTTCCTGGAATTCTTTCAGGGATTTTTGCGATTCCTCTCTGTAGGCTTCTACTTGTTCTCTAAGGGAGTTCTTCACATCTTTCTTGAAGTCCTCCAGCATCATGATCAAATATGATTTTGAAACTAGATCTTGCTTTTCTGGTGTGTTTGGATATTCCGTGTTTGCTTTGGTGGGAGAATTGGGCTCAGATGATGTCATGTAGTCTTGGTTTCTGTTGCTTGGGTTCCTGCGCTTGCCTCTCGCCATGAGATTATCTCTAGTGTTACTTTGTTCTGCTATTTCTGACAGTGGCTAGACTGTCCTATAAGCCTGTGTGTCAGGAGTGCTGTAGACCTGTTTTCCTGTTTTCTTTCAGCCAGTTATGGGGACAGAGTGTTCTGCTTTCGGGCGTGTAGTTTTTCCTCTCTACAGGTCTTCAGCTGTTCCTGTGGGCCTGTGTCTGGTGTTCACCAGGCAGGTCACTTGCAGCAGAAAAGTTGGTCTTACCTGTGGTCCCGAGGCTCAAGTTTGCTCGTGGGGTGCTGCCTACGAGCTCTCTGAGGTGGCAGCAACCAGGAAGATCTGCGCCGCCGTTTCCGGGAGCTTCAGTGCACCAGGGTTCCAGATGGCGTTTGGTGTTTTCCTCTGGCGTCAGAGATGTGTGCAGAGTGCAGTCTCTTCTGGTTTCCCAGGCGTGTCTGCCTCTCTGTAGGTTTAGCTCTCCCTCCCACGGGATTTGGGTGCAGAGAACTGTTTATCCGGTCTGTCCCTTCAGGTTCAGGCGTTGTCTCAGGCGCAGGGGTCCTGCTGCTCCTGGGCCCTCCCCCATGGGAACCCAGAGGCCATATACAGTTTCCTCTTGGGCCAGGGATGTGGGTAGGGGTGGGCAGTGTTGGTGGTCTCTTCCGCTCTGCAGCCTCAGGAGTGCCCACCTGACCAGGCGGTGAGGTCTCTCTCCCACGGGGTTTGGGAGCAGAGAGCTGCTGCGGGCCGGGATCCGCGGGTTTGGGAGTCCCGGTAAACACAGGAAGTGCCCGGTCCTAGAGGAATTTTGCCTCTGTGTGTCCTGAGTTCACCAGGCAGGTCTCTTGCAGCAGAAAAGTTGGTCTTACCTGTGGTCCCGAGGCTCAAGTTTGCTCGTGGGGTGCTGCCTACGAGTTCTCCTCGGCGGCAGCAACCAGGAAGATCTGCGCTGCCGTTTCCGGGAGCCTCCGTGCACCAGGGTTCCAGATGGCGTTTGGTGTTTTCCTCTGGCGTCAGAGATGTGTGCCATGATAATACCTTTTATGAAGTCCTTTCTAGTACCTTTCTTGTAATTCTCTAGCCTTTCCACTAGCCTACCTTCTGTTTTAGATTTTAAAAACATCTATCTATCATCTGTCTTTTTGCAAATGTTTTCCTGCATGTTTGTCTACCATGTCCTTGTGCCCTATGCACACCTGGTGCCAATAGAAGTCAGATGATGATGTCAGATCCTCTGGAACTAGAATTACAGAGGGTTGGGAGTTACATGTGGGTGCTGGGAGTTGAACCGGGGTCCTCTGGAAGAGCAGCCAGTGCTCTTAACTACCGAACCATCTCTCCAGCCCTCATTCCCATTTTTCCAAAAGCTTGTGTCTCTCCACTTTATGTCTGGTTTTGATCAACTTCGAATTACTTTAAGGATTTTAGATATTTTGCCATGATTTTGTAGTTTTTCTCTGGAGGAGAAATAAGTTTTCCAAGCTATTCTAGGGTTATGAGCTGGGAGCCTCAACTATAGATTTAATAGGAGCAAGTGCCCCTCGGGCTCCTGCCACTCAGTAGTTTTCCACTGAGCCAGGCTGACTTGGTTTGCTTCCCGCCAGGATCTCTTGAAAGCGATAAGGCCTTGCCTTCCTCTGCCTTGCCGTCATCTGCTTTTCTTCTTCCTTTTTTTTTTTTTTTAAAGTTAAAAAAATTATATTGCTCTTCTCCTTCCCTTTAGCCTGTTTAGGGTTTCATTGCTGTAAACAGACACCATGACCAAGACAAACATTCAATTGGGGCTGGCTTACAGTTTCAGAGGTTCAGTCCATTATCATCATGGTGGGAAGCATGGCACTGTTCAGGCAGGCATGGTGCGGGAGAAGAAGCTGATTCAGAGGCAGCTAGTGGGAGACTGTCCTCTGCAGGCAGCCAGAAGGAGGCTCTCTTCCTCACTGGCCAGAGCCTGAGCATAGGAGGCCTCAAAGCCCACCTACGCAGTGACGCACTTCCCCCAGCAAGACCACGCCTCCTCCAACAAAACCACGCCTCTAATATCACCACTCCTATGACCAAGCGTCCAAACATGTAAATCTATGGGTGCCAAGCCTATTCAAACCGCCATACCCAAGTCTTCTCATACTGTTCCCTTCATTCCATCTCAAACTGATGACATCTTTTTTAAAACTCCCCCGCCGCCACTGTTTAATGTGGCTTGTGTATATATGATTTTATCCTCACCACGTTGTTTCGGATAACTAATAAGGGAATTTTCCTCATCCCCGGGAGAGGCTAATTCTCCCTCTTTTTCTACCATTAGTGGGTTATTGTTCATTGTCTAGGGGTGGGCCCTTATGAGAATCCCTTCTTCTGCACTAGCATGCCTATTGACGTCGTGACTGTTCAGGCCCCGTTTAGGCAGCCATATTGTATTCCGGGTTTAGCTTCCTTTCATCCCCCACAACCCCACAGCATGCTCCCTGTTTCTATGGCTCTTATAACTTTTGCCCCACTCTTCTGAGATGTTCCTGGAGCCTTAAAGGGCAGGGATTTCATTGTAGATATACCCCCTGGGGCTGCCTCCTTCCACCCAAGATTGGCTCTATGTTCGCATTATTTTTAGAATAATTTCTAGGAAGAGAAGTGGGAAAAATCTTCCCAGTGTGGAAGAGAGCCTCCGCCTGGCTGCCTGCAGAGGACAGTCTTCTCCTAGCTGCCTTACTTAGTATTTTTAGAATAATTTCTAGGAAGAGAACTGGGAAAAAAAAATCTCCATTGTGTCCTTTAAAACATGAAGCCTCCTGAAGCCTGTGCATTGCCCGGTGTCTTTCCTGTGTGTTCTTCTGATGTGCTGACATAGGAGCTACATCAACAGAGCTCCGTGAAGCCAGGGTGATCTGGATGCACAGAGGTCTCTGAGAGAGCACAGCACTTCTACAGGGATTGACTTCATGCTAAGACTTTTGGCATTGTTGTCTTCTTTTGGGCTTCTACTTAGCCAGTTTTCTTGAAGGATTGGAGCCACTGTCGGTGTTTTCTCAGTAACGTGCAGCTCCTCCTGGGAAAATGGCAAGCAGACATTTATGGGCAAGACCAAAAGAGTGGATGTTGTGCTTGGTCTTAGGAAAAGTGACATGGTTAACACTTTAAATGATTATTTATTTGCTTACACAGAGGTAGGTTTCACTGTTGCACTCTTCAAACCAAATTGTTTTTGATGTTTTTCTCCTGCTCCTTCCCCATCCCCTGTTTCTATTCTCCCACCCCAGGATCTCCCTTTCCTCTTTCAGACTGAATTTGACTTTTGCCCGGCCCCACCTTCTCAGTACATTTTGTTCCCCTCTCAGGTCTGTTCTCTGGTTTCACAGTTTATTCCCGTTCTCTTACCCCTTACTTATATACAAGGAACATTAAAAGTTAGGATCTATAAATTAGAGAGGATATGCGATCATCGTATTTCTGAGACAGCATCCCTCCATTTAATACTTTTCAGACCTATCCATTTCTAACAAATTTCATTATTTCATTGCTTACTTAGGGCGGGAGTGAAATTACATTGTGTATAAATGTCACAGTCATTACCCATCTGTTGACGAACATCTAGGCTGCTTCCTTGATGAATCCCTCTGCTCTCCATGCTGAGATGCTGACTAGCTTGACCATGTGCAGGTCTCATGCGGCATAACCACAGCCTCCGGGAATTCCTGAGCGCAATGGCTGTGCCATGTTTAGAAGAGTGTTCCATAGTACTCTTCCCCAGCCTCTGGATCTTACAGTTCCTCTCCCTCTTTCGTGATGTTCCCTGATCCTCAGTGGTGCTTGACATAAATGTCTCATCTAGGTGCTGGTTAAATGGTTCAATGGGTGAAGTTGCTTGCCGCCAAGCCTGAAGATCTTAATTTGATCTCTGGGACCCAAAAGGTGGAAGGGGTGAACCAACCCTTTCAGGTTGTCCTCTGGCCTCCATACCTACATTGTGGCATGCGTGCCCACCCACACGAATAAATGTAACAAGCGAACATTCCCTTCAGAGCCGAGCACGCAACTCTCACTTCTCCTCCACACTTTGAAGAGCTAAGATGAGCTGCTCTCCTCAGCTCCCTCTGTCCTATCAGTGCCAAGGAGCTTCAGTTCCGGCTTAGCCACCCACTAGTTGTATAACCTTGGTCAACGCGGGCATCACGGTTCCAGCATACTCCTTCATAAAGCAGAGGTTGTAGTGTCTCGACCTACCTCAGGGGCTTAAAGAAGTGCATAGAGATTAAGCATTATGAAAATAAATTATTAATGTTAAGGCTCAGAGAAATTTGCTTATGGGAAGAATACACTACTGTTTCCTGATAAATAGAGTTTATAACCCTTTGCCATCACAGAATCTATACCAAAGTGGAAGTGGTTCTGTTGGAAATATCACTACGACTGCCACATCAGTTCCCTCAACCTGACTATCCCCACGGGTGGCAATGGCAGTCTGCATGGCAGTCCTCCCCCACTGGCCACCACAGTGGCCAAGTGGCCACAGAGCTTGTTCTGTCTTGTCAGAGGATTGGCAAAATCAGCTCCCCGCCGCTTCCTCATTGTTCAGAATCCAATTAACCATCTCTGGCCACAGCATGACAATCATCTGGGTTCCGCCCGGTGGGGCTTTCCCTGTGGAAGTCTGTGGAAGCCAAGTGAGAAGTAAAGCTCCTTTATCCTAGAAAGGTTGAGCCTGCAGTTCCTTAAGGGATGAGCTGCTTCAGGGCCCAGAACCACATTCATGGGACAATCACTCCATGTCCTTCTTCAAGACATCAAAGGGGCTGTGTCCAGAAGCAACCTGCTGCCTTCTGAGTCAATAATCATTTTGAGAAACTGAGTCTGAGTGGAATGTTCCAGCAGGGAGGAATGCTGGTAGGTTAGATGGGGGCTGGATTGGAGAAGTGCTTGAAGCTGCTCAAGGCAGAGTTGAACTTTGTTTCAAATGGACACTTAGAAACCTGATACTAGATAGGATGCTCTATGTAGAAAAGTGTTCTCCTATGACCTCTGTCTGCCCTCGCAGACTGCCATTTTGTAGCAGGTTGCCATTTGGCATCTCCCAGTTTAATTTCTATGACATAGAGCAATGTAGCCATTTAGGGAGGTGAAATCATCCAAAATTCTAAAAGCTAGATTTGGATCCCGAATCTGCTACTAAGTGACTGCTTTATGGGCTTTCGGGTGGTCAGCACAGTTAAGTGTGAAGGGGACAGCTAGGCGGAATGAGGCCTCTCTGTGGTTCCTCTTAAGGTCCACATGCACGCGTGTATCCTAGGATCCAGTGTCTCACATGCCCACAGTATCACTGTGTTGCAGTTTCTGAAGATGTTTTGAAGATAAAATAACTGACTTGAAAAAAAAATCCCAAGACAGCTGATATAATTTAGCAGTTATCAGGTAGACCTTTGCCAATTGTAGCCAATTGTAACAGTTTTTAGAAAGGAGAATGACTTGTTAGCCAGGTACCCAGTTTCTAGATTTCCCTTTGTCCAATTTTCTTCCTATCACTAGCTGAAGAGCTTCTTATTGGTGAGAGACTCACTGACTCTATCGCTGTGAGAGACTAGAGGGAGAAAGGGTTAGATAGGAGGGAAGACAAATGGAGCCCACGCTGGGTCCTGGCCTCAGGGAGAGATTTAATTAGATAGAAATGAGGAAGTCAGGCATTCCAGGTAAGACCGACGATGTGGCGGGTCTATGGGCTGAGAGGGCTGAGCTGGCCTGGTGAGGGCCAGAAGCAAGGGGAGATGAACCATGGGGCTTACAACCAGGCAGAGGAAGAGACTGTCACTTGGAGCTCTAGGCTCTTGTATGCAGAGTGTGCCTGGGAATGAGGGGCTTCTAGATGGCCTCAGAGTAGGGGGACATGCAGAGACCCTGAAGGTTGCTGGGTACGTTGCCTCATGCTTGTCATACCAGCATTTGGGAGACTGAGGCAGGAGGACTGCCACAAGTTCAAGGCCAGCTTGTGATACATGGATTTCTGGGTGAGCCTGATCTGTGGAGGAAGCTCTGTCTCGAAACAAACAGAGCAAAATAGGTAAAAATAAACATAGAATCTTATATCCACTCCAGGGTTCCTGAATCAGAACATTAAATTTTAACAAGATCTCAAACTGCATATACTGTTATGTGTCTTTGTATAAGTACTGTATATGTACTGTAAGTGTGAAGGTGATGCAGTCCAGGACAATGTATCTCTGAAATACTGATAAACCAGACCCCCCCCACCCCCAAATCAGACTCATTAGGATGGGCTCAGGCAATGTAAGGAGCTCCAAGTTGTAACAAGGGTTGAAGACTATAGTTTCAGAACCGCAAGGCAAGAATGAAAATGTTAGTTCACAGAATGGAAGAGAAACAAGGTTGGATAAAGGCCATGTAACAGAATGGGGAGTGTACTCATGAGACAACCATGAGTACAGACAAAACAAGTACTCTGGCTGGTTGAGAAAATGCCTGAGTATCAGTTGCTGCTGGATCCTGGTTTGCAGAGGACAATGGGAAGTTCACTTAGTATCAGACATTAACACTTAGGTTTGACAATAAACAACACCTGACAGGTATTATGTGATGTCCCATTGGAGGACAGGTCCTGAAGAATGAATTTGTAGCTTGTTATCATGCAGCTGGGAGCTGGAGGATTAGAAATGTTACCAGGTTAGTTCACAGAACAAAGGGCTTTGTTATGGATACTTTAGAACCCAAAAGAGCTTTAGAATAACTTAGGCTCCACTTCTGTGCATGAATCTATCACAACCTCAGTGATAGAGCAAGCATTGTCTTTTCTGCTTGACCTCAACAACCGTAGGCCTAGAGTCAGGGAAGGACATGCCTAGGCCACCTTCAAGAGAGAGCCCTGTGGCGTTCATTACCAGAAGGACCTGACCTGTGTGACGTTCCCCTGCCAGCTCTGTGACTCATGCACACACTTCCCCAGGGATATTTTCAGAGTACAATTATGTGTAGCAAACTCTCTTCCATGGCTGACCATGTTGCCCATCTGTGAAGTCATTAAGCTCTGTGCTCTAAACGCATGGAGGAGGTAAACAGTGGGAGTAAATTGGGAGCCTACCGGCAGAGTGGGAACCTGGGATTCATATTCTGTCCCAGGGCACTTAAGCTCTGGTATTTTTCTTTCTGAGGGAGCATGGGCGTTGAGCATTAATACGCGTCATCTCTGCAGCAGAGAACCACAAAATTAGAAAACACAGACCAAGATGATGAAGTAGGCTTAGAGCTGGCAAGCCCAGATTCATATATGTTCATATGCATATGTGATGAACACATGCTATATATTAGCGGTAGTCATGCCTATGTTTCTTCCTTGGTGACTGAGACTGTTTTCTTTCTTGTAGGACTACTGTAGGTAAGCACGTATGCATGAGAATACTTTCTAAATTATACTGCACAATACAAATACTTTTGTTTTACAGAGACATAGTTTCTCTGTGTTGTCCTGGCTGTCCTAGAATTCATTCAATAGACTGGGCTGGCCTCAAACTCATAGAGATTTGCCTGTCTCTGCCCCTGCCCACTAAGTACTGGGATTAATCAGAGGTGTGCTCCTCCACCACCCAGTTTAAATACTTCTTTAAAAGGGTCACTAGAATGCTTAAGGTAAAAGAGCAGATGGCTGAGTGTCTTTATTGGAAGACCCATTTTTATGATGGTTATGTGGTCCTGTTCCTATCTTTCCCAATACACAGATAAGCAAAAACCTACCCATTTGGTTCTATGTCTTCTGTGGTCTATTTCTCCTCAGCCTGATACTCCAGGGCCAAACTTTAAGGGTTGTTTTTTTTTAAATTATTTATATATCTATGATTACATATCTGTGGGCATAGTCTGCCTTTGGGGAAAATGATGAAATTTCTAGTAACAATGTGCCTGGTAGAAACATGAGAATTTATCTGTGTTATAGGTAAAGCCATAATAAGCAGGCTTCCATCAGAGCTTTTGGCTTTCTGTGTTCAGATTGCTTCCTGTCCCTCATAGATGTCAGCAGCGATAGGACCCACGTTGTAAATATCATGGCAGTCTGCGAACTGGATCCAGTGTTGTTGTTTTGAAGGATGGATAAAGAAGGAAGTGGTGCTCGCCTTTCATCCCAGCACTCAAGAGGCAGAGACATTAGGATCTCTGTGAGTAGGAGGCCAGCCTTGTCTACAGAGTGAGCTCCAGGCCAGCCAGGGCTACACACAGAGAAACTGTGTCTTGAACTCCCTCCCCCCCTCCAAAAAAGAAAAAGAAAAACAAATAAAAAAAGGAGGATAAACTATCATGTTTGTCACGTGATCGTATCATGTTTGTCACGTGATCGTGACATGGCAACTCAAAGACACTAACATTTCTTCCGCTGGCTAGTCTACCGGGAACCGTCGAGAGAGGCTCGCTTGTAGACCGCCATGTCTTCAAGCCAGAATGTATCAGTCAGTCAGTTGGAGAATTGTTGACCTGTAAAACTTTCTATCGAGGACATCTGTGGCCAGTTGGATACATTTCTTTTAGGTTCTTAGGTGCTGCTGGGTACACTTTGAAAACCGTGGGTCTTGTGCTTTATGATACAAGATGCTTTCTCATTCCGATCCTATGTCGGCATACACCCGTGACCTTATGGTAGGCATTTTGCTCATGAAGAAACCATCTTAGGAAGACCGACTGCTACGGTTCTTACTGCAGTGAGGAGTAGGCTGGAGTCTGGCCTCGCGCTTGTACTATTGTGCTCAGCTTTAAGTTGTACCATTGCAGAGTTCTAGAATGTCAGCCAAGTGTGGCCAAAACAAGCACCTTGATCCGATTCTGGGTCTTGGGTGCAACAGTCACCTTGCCGTTCGTCAAGGCAGTGAGGCACGAGTAGCCAGGAGAGGAAGCCATAAGAGCCTGATGAAGGAGGGAAATGCTCAGAGAGACAGGCTGTGGGCCTGTCCTGGAGACCGGCTGTGGGCGTGTCCTGAGAGTCCCAACAGCGATTCCACCTTGCTCAAGAGACAAAATGGTCACTGGTTTTTTTTTAAGCCACTTAGTTGTCATCAAATGTCTATCTAGTATACTCGTGCAGAAGGCAGTTTGTACACCCCTCATATCCACTCTGGAATTCCCAGTTATCTGCTGTTAAAGTAGCTTTAAACTGTTGGGGGTGGGGTGGGGGTGGGGGCGGAGCTTTTGATCCGATTCCCTTTCAGCTCCATGTGTTCCTTGTATTTATCAAAACGGAACACTAACAAATATTTATCCAGTTTCATAGATGTGTTGACAGTGAAGCCTACCACGTGTGTCTCCCTGTCGTGGAGGTTCTTTTGCTTAATACATGATTGACTGAGATGTCTTCGGTGTGCTATAAACACACATTAAAAATAGCATCGTGGAGAAAGCATCGAACTGGATAGTAAGGTCTGCATTTCAGGGTGTGAGAGTGCCAACCTGGTCACTAGAGCACGAATCTTTACTGAATTATCTAATTTCTACAATTCTTCAAAATAAAGGTTGAATCTTGCAATGTGTTTCTTTAAAAAAAAACAGATATAAACTATTCTCAAACTGGTTTAATAAGCTTGTATGTTCATATAAAATCTGGCTATTTTATCAACTTTTCAAGCCTGCAGTCCAATTCCATTTTTTAGCATCCATTTTTTTCCCACCTCAGTCATGAAACATTTTCAGACTGCATTTTTGTCAAACACGCACACAGAAAAATGTTCCAACACTGGCTGAGTATTCCCTGCTTTGTCAGTCAAAGGATTGGAGGAGTTTGCATTTAAGATTTATACTTCTTTCTTTCTGTTTTACACCTTAACTTCTCCCTTACATGTATTTACTTATTTGTGAGTGTGTATATGTGGTATGTTATGCATATGCATACATTGTGTGCATATGTGTGTGTATGTGTGTGCATGCAGGTGTATGTGTTTGTGTGTGTGTACAAAGGTCTTTGTGTGTATGCGTTTGCATGTGCCTACTTGCATGTGTGTGTGTGCCTACTTGCATGTGTGTGTGTATGTGTGTGTGTGTGCATGTGCCTACTTGCATGTGTGTGTATGCATGTGTGTGTATGAGTGTGTGTGCATGTGCCTACTTGCATGTGTGTGTGTATGTGTGTGTGTGTGCATGTGCCTACTTGCATGTGTGTGTGTGTATGTGTGTGTGTGCATGTGCCTACTTGCATGTGTGTGTGTATGTGTGTGTGTGCATGTGCCTACTTGCATGTGTGCATATGCATGTGTGTGTGTGTGCATGTGCCTACTTGCGTGTGTGTGTGTGTATGTGTGTGTGTGTGTGTGTGTGTGTGTGTGTGTGTATGTAGGTCAGGTTGACAGTGATACTGGTGAGTACCTTTTCCTGTTGACCCATCTCATTTGTGCCACAAGTCAGCTAGAGGTGTCATTGCAGAAACACCATCAACTTCCTTTGAGTCAGGGTCTTTTCTTTGGGCTGGAACTCCCAAAATAGACTAGGCTAGCTGGTCCCAGGGATCTGTCTGTCTCTGCTTCCTCCCCTGAGATCGCAAGCATTTGCTAACAGTCTGGCTTTTTAAATGTGGGATCTAAGGGCAGATCCAGGGCTTGTGCTTGTAAGGAAGGTGCTGTACCAGCTAAGCCACGCCCTCATCCCTGAGTCCCACGGTTCACAGATTTTCTGTGAATATACCTTTGAAGGTATTTTTTTCCCTTTACTTAAGATTGAATGTGATAGGCAGGCAATTTACCACTGGGCTACAGTCCCCAACTTGTTAAATTCCAAGGCTGGCCTTGAACTCATGATCCCTCTCTGTCTTGGGTCTTGAGCAGCCAGGCTTACTAATGTGTATCACATGTCTGGCTTATGTTACCGTTCACTTCTGAGGGGTTTGTTTGTAAGAAAAAAAAGAAGGAAATGAAAACTGTTTTTACTTTTTTGGGGATGGGACCTCATGCCGCCAGACAGACCTTGAACTTGTAAGTCCCTTGCCTCAGCCTTTGGAGTAGCTGGGATGAAAGGTCTGTGCCACTGTGCACGGCTGAGGAGAGTCTTGATGTCCCGGTGATTTTCTATGCAATGCTACCTCTTAAATATTTTAATTTAAAAGTTAAAAAACAAAAGCTTATGCTAGTATCAAAGATTTGTGATTCAGATTATTAACTTTTTTTAAATAGCGAGAAAGCTGGGTCTACGTGTATAGAATACGTGTCTAAGAGATACCGATGACATTTAAACTTCGGTTTTATGTTGTGAACCGAGTATTTAAACAACTGCTCTGAAGAAGCAGAAAGGAAACTATAATGTTTGAACTGTAAAACTTCTGACGTGTGTTTACTCTCTGGATCTCCGTAACGACTTCCTGTCCTTATAAACTCACCCGACTGGGTACAGATTGGCGTTATTTTCCCTTTGCAGTGTACGACTGTCCCAGTGTTGTTTCCAGTACATGGCCTGCTCTGTAAACCTGGACTTGACTGTGCTTCCGTGGTTTTGGCTAGGCTCGTGTGCTGCCACACGTGTAGGTGGGCAAAGGCTTATCTTACTCTTAGCTCTCTGATCTATGGTGTCTGCTTGGGATCTTATTGACATTAACTGTTGAATTCTAAATTCGAAAACACATGCTGGGCATCGAAATAGAACAAAGCACAAACCCTATTGCAGGCCCACTGGTTTTGGATTGTGGAAGGACAGAATGCGGTTAATTTAAAGGGGAGACCCATTACAGTGCAGTGGATGATATCTTAATTGGGGGGTGATGTTCTAAGGCAGGGATAAGACAGGAGCCAAGATCAGGCAAAGAAAGGCACCTTTTTAAGGACCCCTTCCTCCACCTTTCTTTCTCTAACTGGCTCTGCTTAAGCTAAACGCCCAGGTTATGCGTTTCAGTTTGCCCTGTGTGCCAGAGGCTGCACACTTTTCGCAATGAGACAGTACAATTATCCTTGGTGTGTTTTTTCTTTTTTGAGGGGTTTGGGGGGAGGTGGGGTCTCACTATGGCATTAAGGCTGGTCTAGAATGTACCTGATCCTCCTGTTTCAGTGTCCAGGTGTCCATTGGACACCTAATCTCATTGTTCCTGGCCTTGCCCCAGTTTTTAAGATGAGAGGAAACCCTAAGAGGTAAGTGCCCCCCCCCACTCCAAATATAGCTAGGTGCTAGGTGGGGCCAGGTTTTGAGTCTAGATCTACCTGAGTGTAGCCTCTCTGGGCATGCCACATTAGAATACTAAGACCCCTCGGAGATCACGTGTCACAACCAATTTATTTCACAGATGGAAAATGTAAGAATCATGGGTAATGGGATACAGCCTGTGTATATTAGATGCTGCCAGGATTTCCCAACTAGGGAAGTAGGGATTTGGTGCATTAGACAGTGATGGTTTAAAAATTGGGTTAAGGGAGATGGGAATGAGCCAGTTAAAGGGACCTCAATTACTCTCGTCTGATGTGAGCTGTACTTGACGGAAGATAAAGACCAGCTGGCCTCCTCTTGCCATGGGGCCAAAGCGTGGAGAAAGGACTGTGAGCTTTGTTGGTTGGGGGTTCTTAGTAAGTTATCACTGACAAATCCTGGTGAATGGGATACCTAGTTATTATTGTCCAGGAGAAGGACCTCCCCTCCCGGAAGCTGCCTCCTAATCGGCTGGTTGTTTTGTTGTTTTCCTCCTGCCTAATCTTCACATAATGTTACCCTTGGCAATAACTGTAGTTAGTAAGTTTTAACTATCCTATCGGACCTTCCTGCCTTCTGCAAGTCTTTCTGCCCTTCTCTCTGCCTTGCTTATTGTAGACACACAGCTCTGATATTTCTCTGCTCAAAAGCGGCCAGAGAAGTCTGAACACCTGCATCCAAAGCGTGGCCTACAGACTCCCAGAGGTGGCCAATTAAACTAGAAATAAACTAGAAATAACTGTTTTTTAAGTTCAAGCATGCCCCAGGCACCAGTTAGGCTCCCTGTATATTATCTGATAACTCTACCTGGGGTGGGCTTGGGGAGGGGATGTTCCTTCCAAGGGGTCTTAGAAGTCAAACCTATTTTCATAGCAACATTGAGACTTATATGACTTTTCTACTATGTTGCTATCTGTACTGACAGAGCAGAATCAGCAACAGCTAAGTGTTTCATTGTTGTTGTTACACGAAGTAAGATAGTGACACCAAAGTAGACTGAATACTGCATGATTCTCTTCATGTAGGCACACACGCGCACACACACACACACACACACACACACACACACACACACACAAACAAACACACACACACCAGAACCCAAAGCTTGCTTTACTTAGGAAACACCTTGGGCCCGGGGAGATAGCTCACTTGGTAGTGTGTATAGCACAGGCACAAGTGTGATCTGAGTGTGATCCTCAGCACACGTGTAAAAAGCTGAGCATGGTGTGTGTGTGTGTGTGTGTGTGTGTGTGTGTGTGTGTGTGTGTGTTTCTGATCCTAGCACTGGGGAGACTGAAATAGGCAGATGTTTGCAGCTGGCTGGCCAGCCAGACTAATCTAATTGGAGAGCTCCAGGGCAGGTATCAAAATCTGTCTTCTTAGGACTGAACCCTGAGTTGATCTCTGGCCTCTACATGCATGTAGATGCGTATCTGCTCATCCCCAAACATGCACACAGAAACGCATACACACAAGCCTCCTTGACGAAGCCGTAAAAATTACTAGCATGATTAAACCTCACTCCCATGTGCGAGCTGGTCTTATTAACATTCTGGGTGACAAACTGGGACAAATGCATGCCCTCCTGCTGCACAGAGACTGTACGGCTTGTGGGATAGTATCATTCTTACTGACAAACTTTGGCTCCCCAGACCCAAGTATCTGCCAGATATTTTCTTGAAGATGAAGTGAGCTAGTTACTTCAAAGAAAAAACTTGACAGTGTTTGTACCAATTATAAGACTTGAGCTTTCAAGTGAAAATTATAAATTTGAAAAACTTCTCTGTACCACCGACAGCTAAGAACTTGACAGCTTTCCAATATTAAAGATTTTCTGATGAGATTGGTGGTGATACAAATGAATGTGTGTTTTTTTTAATGTTGTATGATAAAATGTGTTGATATTTGGAAAATGTGTGTCTCAGTGAACCAAACTGCCAGTGGCTAAGGGGTCTATTCAAACTGTGATAGAGACATGGAGTTAATGTGACAGAGTAAAATAGGGCTTCAAACTCTACATTTCAAGCAACCTTTAAAAGTAGAATTGGTGCCATGGCAAAGAATAATACCCATGGGTTATCTGAAAGGGCTACTCAAAAGGTCCACCCTTTCCCTACCACATCTAAGGAAGGCTGGACCATACAGCCAATCAGCTACTGCCGTAGACTGACGGCAGGAACAGATACAAGAGAATCTGTCTTTGCTCAGCTGGTTAGTAAAGACATTTGCAAAAATGTAAAACATCTTCACTGTTATTGTTATTTTGTTCTGGAAAATAATTACTTCTCATTAAAAAAATTAGAATGTTAACATATCATGGTTTTATTACTACTTTAAAGTGATTTATTTTCAGTGCTTCCAGTTTGAATTTTGAATATGGTAAATATCAATAGATAAATATATATGGGAACTGTCATAATTCAAAGACTTTACCAGGGCAGTTATAGGTATTGCCAGCCCTGAGGAAGATACCCTGACTAGAAAGCTAGAATTAGGGACTTGCCCTGGCCCTGGTTTTGCATTTTCCTACCCTTCTCCTCTCAGCCCTGCTGGTTCCCAGCCATCGGCCTGCTTTCTGATTTCTGCATGTGTTCAAATTTTGCTTATACCATTGGGACACACAGCCCCAAACCACTTCATTTCTTCTTCTGGTGGTCACGAGGTCAGGGCTATTCTCTGCACCATGGTCTGTGAGTGAAGAGACCCACTCAGACCCAACTCTGCAGTGTGTTTACGGCTCTATTCCGCATATAACCTTCAGGATCTGTTTGCTTGTCTCTCTTAATTAGATTTCCTAGTGTGCGACGAACCCAATTTTCATTTTCTTTTCATTATTTTCTTTCTTTCTTTCTTTCTTTTTAACCATTGGAGGAGGGCTGGGCATGCTGCAATAAACTTTATGGGATTTTGGTAAATATTAGCTGACAATTTCTAGAGACATCTATAAGCTTTTATGAGCCCATGAAAATTAATCAGAATATTTAGTGCCTGCTGTGATCACAACACTTGGCAGTTGGAGGAGGGGGCTCAGGAGATGATCCTTGCTTAAGGGCCTGGATTGAGATTGGAGAGTCAGGATTTACAGACAAAAAAGCAATCCCAGAAAGCACAGAAGCCGCATCACTAAAGAAATAATGGGTGCTATAGGGAAGGGGTGCAAGGTGGGGGGCTCACATACCTAGGTAGGTGGCTGGGCCCATCATGGGAGGCTTTTGGTAGGAAGTACGGACTCCGGAGAGGCTTGTTAAATATGAGGGTTTAGTTAGAGGTCAGCAAGGGAGGGATTTCAGGTCAGTGAATAAATTTGAGCCAAGGCAGAGTCAGAAATGAGCACAGCATGTTCACGGCCTAATGAGGAGGTTGTTGACCACAGTGAAGGTGAACCGTGCGAAAGAGTAGGCTGGAAGTCGGGCACAGGAGTTTAGGCTGGATGCGAGGGGAAGGGAGAGGCAGGTTATGGGCTGGGAAGTGACAATGTCGTTTCTGTACACAAGGTGGACAATTTGTGAGAGGTAGACCAGAGTTGATGGAGCGTCTGGCGTGTGATGGGGGTGAGGTTGTGGAGGCCATGCCGGGCTCAGGAGAGGGCTCCAAGATGCACTGCCTATGGGCAGCCTCATTCAAGATGCCAGCTCTGTGCCTTTAAGTGGGCGTGTTTTCTATCTGAAGGGCACAGAGAATACCCTGAATCAGTGGGCTAGTGGTACAGTCAAGGATTTGCAGATACAACCAACATCTCTTTCTTTCTTTCTTTCTTCCTTCCTTCCTTCCTTCCTTCCTTCCTTCCTTCCTTTCTTTCTTCCTTCCTTCCTTTCTTTCTTTCTTTCTTTCTTTTGCATTTAAAAAAATTGAATAAATTTACTCTTGGACAATTTCAGTTTACAGTACTGCATTCTGTTTACTTCTGCTATCTCCCTCCTCCCACTGTGGTCCTGGCTTCCTCCCTAGAGGGCCCTTTTTGTCACAGTCTTTGCTTGTGACCTTCTGATTCTGGCCGAGTTTGGAATTGTTCAGTGGAACTTGGTGGGCTCACTGGTCCACAACCGAAGGCAATGACTGTCTGGCCGCCAGCATCCATTAGAATAGGTATCTTTCAGTCTGGGCTTTTCTCATGTCTCAATGGCTCAGCACTAGGGTTGTGTGGTTTGGGGCAAACCAGCTCCTAGGTGTCACTTGTCATTTGCAAATATGAGTATTTACAGTAGTTTCCTCATGGGCTTCTCATGGGAACTAAGTGAGGTAATTCCCACAAGGCCTGCATTAGAACTCAACGCACAGAAACCCTCACAAAACATTAGCCACCACTTATTTTCTCAACAATTTACCTTAACATTTAAATATATGTATATTTAAATCACGCCAGTGCGCCAAAGCATGCAGAACTGTGTAGAATGGGGGAAAATAATCAAAACCAAAACCAAAAAAAAAAAAAAAAAAAAAATCCAAAATCAAAAAACAATTTCTGCCTCACAAAAGAAAAAAAAAGAAATCCCAAACCTTCAAAAATTGATTGACGATGATGTTGCAGAAATGGGAGGCCCAAACTTCAATTCCAGGGTCTCTTGAGATATCTACTGCTCAAAGGGCAAAAGCGTTTAATACCAAGTTGGAGCACCCGTGTTCAGACCTGCCCCCTTCACCCCTACATGGCAGAAAGAAATAGTTACTTCTTTTTTTTTTTTTTTTTTTGGTTCTTTTTTTTCGGAGCTGGGGACCGAACCCAGGGCCTTGTGCTTCCTAGGTAAGCGCTCTACCACTGAGCTAAATCCCCAGCCCCCAAGATAGTTACTTCTTGAACAGGGTTCCTGGGACATCCACAAACACACAAATAAATGAAATTATATATATATATATATATCCATATATATATATCTTTTTCGTACCTCGAGTGTAGAACCCACGCCCCCATCATTTTATCCTGCCAATTCTCAGTTAAAACCCCTTCACTGATTCCCCGTGTAGAGGAGCCAGGTGTGATGTTAGCCAGCCACCAAACAGCCTTCTTCCAGTGGTCCTGAGACCCCCTCCTCCCTGATGTTCAAACAGATACCACCCACACATTAATCTCTTTTGTGCCTCCCTCCATCCTTCCCACAGCTTCTTCTTCTGCCCATTTTTAATAGAGACAAATTTTCAGGATTACAGGGAATTTACACAGCAGGGAGATGTCTCCGACAGTCTCTGGTACGGTTACGTCTTGGGTTGGTATGGTACGTTTGTTACCACTGTTGGTTGAGCCAGTACAGTGGGTTATTATTAACTCCAGTCCACAGTTATATCATGGTTCAGCTTTTGGTACACAAGTCTAGCCTTCAGACAATCAAATCATGCTCTAGGCCCATCATCATGGTGACATACAGAATAGCTTCATTGCCCTGTGGTCCATCTCTTCTCCCTTCTCGGTTAAGCAGTTAACTGAGAACTGGGAAAACTTCCTTACACTTGGTATAGCTCAGCGTCTGCTCCCTGTGGTAGATGGTTTGTCCCTGAGGAAGGGGCTGTGCCACATTCATCTAACCTGGTAACACCTAGCCTAGACAACTGCTCTAACCAGATGCCTAGTCAATGTTGGCTGGACCGAATGGGACTGTGGGCCAGTGTTAGAAGTCTCTAAAGGCTAAGCTTGAGACCCGGAATTCTGATATAGACACACGTACATCCTCGCAAATCTGTCCCATCAAAGAATAAGTTCTTTGAGGGACCATCTTGCATCCTTTTCGGTGAGGTGGCTCAGACTAGCCTTCTGTTACAGAACCCATAGGCTCTTTCCCAATCTTGCCACTCTCCAAAAAGCAGAGTAAAAAAAGCAGACAAGCACGGTTGTTTTCCTCTTTCCGGATGGACTAGACACCCCTCTCTCAGGAAGACCCCTGGAGAGTCATTCTTCCCAGGTGGATCCCCCCTGCAACAATCAGAGATGCTCAGTGTGTCGTCTTTGAGCAAGGAGTACCTTCCCAGAAACATTTATTTTCTTAATTCACGCTGAGCCTTTTGCTTTAAAGACGCTGTTCTCAAACGTTCTAAAACTCAGTAGGAACAAGCAGATCCGAACAAAGGCAAATAAATCGAATCCTGCAAAGTAACAAAGCAGACGCCTTTTCCCAACAGCCAGCACAAAGCTAAATGAAAAATATCAGTCATCCACTAGATACAGTATTTCCCCCACTAGACAGGAGCTGGGGCCTGTAGATCCCCCCTCCCCCAAACAGGAGGCCGAGAAGGTACAAAACAAAGTATTCATTCCTAAACGAGTCATCACTTCGAGCTGCACCTTCTACCTCTCCGCACTCGCGGTTTGAAAGACCTCGGCTGTTACTTCTCTGTACCTGCCTCCAAACACACGTGGAGGTGGTGGCGAGAGGGAGGGAGCCCACCGCCACGTATGCATAAGGCGAGGGAGGAGGGGATTGGGGCTGAGGGCAGTTCCCTGAGGACAGTTAGTGCTGCCTAAAGTGCAAGGCTCCCCCATTCCTCTGTACCCCGAAACTGGAGGAAACAGTGTGGGGGCCTGGGGACGCCTGTCCACGGTCCAGGCAGAGCCCTGGAACCCTGAGCTTTGATGCTGCAGCAGCGATCGCCTGTGGGCACCTGGGTTTCTGGGGGGCGGGGCCTCCCCCAGGTGTGCGGAGAGCGAAGGCCACCAGAGCCAGCCCAGAGGACCCCAGGAGCCTCCTCCGGGGGACACGGTACAAAAGAGCGGCTCGTCGGTGCCCCCAGCAGCAGGCACCGGGCCCCACGGGCCTGGCTCCGGGAAGGGGCGCCCGCGCGGCGGCACCGAGGGGGTTAACCGGGCGGCCCGCGGCCGCAGCGCGCTTAACCCTCGGTCAGCCGCGCCAGCCCGGGGGTGGCGGCGTCCGAGTCGCGCGCCGTGGAGCCCGGGGGGCGCGTGGGCCGCAGGCCGGCAGCTGGGGCGCGGCGCGGCCGGTGGGAGGCCCGGGCGCGCGGGGGAGGGCGGGGGACGGCGGCGGCGGGCGCGCAGCGTCGCCAGGGCGAAGCCGGCGTGCAGCGCGGCGCGGCGGGCGCGGAGCGGGCGGGCGGGCGGGCGAGCGCCTCCGTCCCCGGATGTGAGCTCCGGCTGCCCGCGGTCCCGAGCCAGCGGCGGCGCGGGCGGCGACGGCGGCGGCGGGGCACCGGGCACCGGGGCGGGCGGGCGGACGGGCGGCATGGGGGGCGCGTCGAGCGGCCCCGGCGGCCGGGCGGGCACCACCGCGGTGTCCCTCCGCTAGAGGAGGGGACCAAGCCAATTCTCCTTTGCAGCAAAAAAAGAGAAAAAAGAAAAAAAAGAAAAATTTACATGTATATATTACTAAGATAATATATACATCTGATTTTATTTTTTACAAAAAGTTTATTTTGCTCCATTTTTCAAAAAAAGAAGGAGCGTGGGTGGCAGGCGGTTTTTATAAATTATTCTTATTTTTGATTATTTGTCTCTGTCCTTCCCCACCCCCTGCTGAAGCGAAAATAAGGGCAGGGACCGCGGCTCCTACCTATCAGTAACCTCCCATACCCGTTCCTCCCCCTCCCTAACGCTGAGCATAGTGCCCTGCACACAGTAGGCGCTCAATAAATGTTCGTGGATGATGATGATGATGATGATGAAAAAAATGCAGCATCAACGGCAGCAGCAAGAGGACCACGCGAACGGTGAGCAGCCAGAGCCCGGGTACCCGCTGCCAAACCTCATCCTATCAGGATCCTACTCTTCCCACTCCCCAACCCCCATCTCCGATGCGTTGGGTGGGTTGAGGGGGTTGGAGATGATGCTTTTGGCTTGGTGTCATCTACATAGAAAGGGGTGATGCGCGGCAGCTACTTCGTTCTCCTCTTCAGGCCCTGAATGTCAGAGTTAATTCTGCATTTGCTGGGGTGGGGGCGGCCATTGGGTGTGTGGAGTACTGTGCAGCCAAGGGGCGAGAGTGAGGTGATTCGGGTTCAAGTGCCCTCGGGCTCAACTTTTCTCTTTCATTGCCCCTGAGCGATGGAAGAGGTGTTAGTCTTCAGCCTGAACCCCTTTTCCAGCCTCCCCCCCCACCCCCACGCCTCTGGTTGACTAAGAGGAAGGTCTTTAGTAGCATCAGGAAAATTCTAGGATTGCTCCGCTTTTACTCGTTGGGTCACTTGGTAAAGTGCACATCCATCATCTCATGGGAGAAGCCCCCCGGTCTTGGGATCTGGGGGAACAGGGTCAGGTGGAGCGAGTATTCCCGCTCGCTCCCTGTGCCTCCTGTGCACACGTCGTCGGTAACCTAGCAATGCCCAGAGAGTTGCTGCCGCTGTGGGGCTCTGCAACTCAGCCCTGGCCATGGCACCACGTGCAGTTTCCACACCAGCGGGGCTGGGTCTGAGAAGGTTGGGTTGCTTTTGGCTAGGTTCCCTCCGTGGAGGTCGTTGGCATCTCCCAACCCTGTTTTCTTGAAGCCTTTTCCGGTGAGCACTTCTCAAAGGGAAAGCTTGGCAAAATTAGTTCCTGATCTCAGATTGAGTGCCACCTGCCTGCTTTGCTGCTGTCCCAGGCTCATAGGACAGTGGGGCAGGAGACCTGTGCTTGCTTTGACTCTTTGCTTAGTGATAATTAGCTTTGCAAACGCCTGGATCTCCAACCTCTCTCCACCCTTCTCACTTTGACATCTGCTTCAGCAGAGGTGATGATGGTGGCCCAACGTGGGCACCTGTGAGACCGTCTGAGGGATGGCCAGACCCATAGTGAGGCGGGCTCCGCACATGAAGAGACCCGACCCCCCCCCCCCCCCCCCCCGCGCCCCACCTTTGAGTATTTTGCCTTGTGTGTACCTGGATGCTACTCTACGCCGAGATAATTCTTGAATAGGCCTTGAGGTTCCCTGGCATAACGCACCCTGTCTCTTAGGTGTAGGGGTGCAGGCTGGCTTGGCTGCTACTGCTGCAATTAAAAAAAAAAAAAAAGCCCTAAAGATGTTTTTCTGTTTTCGGAAGCTTGTGGAGGAAATGAGTCCCAAGCACCATGAATTTTCATTTGTAGGAAGTGTTAGTGCATAATCTAGATATTTGTTATGGGGCTTTTGCTATTGCCTGGTGCCAGTGAGGAGTTTGTTTTTTTTTTTCTTCTACGTAGAAAAAATGCATTTATGGCTGTGGAGAGCTGTTGGAAGGACACCCTAAAAATGGTTAAGACTGTTGAATTTATTGGCTCTGTGTGTGTGTGTGTGTGTGTGTGTGTGTGTGTGTTGGTAATAAATTTTAGAGAAAGGCAGCTGTATAGATGTATCTGTTAAGCCATGAGAGATACGTGTGTTTTCAAAGTCAGGAAAAGACACAGGATAAATTCGAGAATAGCCCCAGTTTGTCAGAAGAGAGGCACTCATGGCTTCCCTTTGAAGACACAGGTATGGGAGAGTACCAGTGTGGCTAGGTGTGGTGCAGCAACGCATGTCTAGTGCTCAGGGCAGAGCTCTGCTGACTTCTGCATTGCCTGGCCAAACCCCACTACTTGTGACACAAGGTTCAAAATGGGAAACACAAGATGGGAGACACTTTTGCTTTTTTAAAAAGATAGTATAGATCAAGGTCTTTCTTTTTTTTTTTTTTCTTCCCCAAAGAAAAATAATCTCTTTTCTCCTTCTCCTCAGAGGCAAACTATGCAAGAGGCACCAGACTCCCTATTTCTGGTGAAGGACCAACTTCTCAGCCGAACAGCTCCAAGCAAACCGTCCTGTCTTGGCAAGCTGCAATTGATGCTGCTAGACAGGCCAAGGCCGCCCAGACCATGAGCACGTCTGCACCCCCACCTGTAGGATCTCTCTCCCAAAGAAAACGTCAGCAATACGCCAAGAGCAAAAAACAGGGTAACTCGTCTAACAGCCGACCTGCCCGTGCCCTCTTCTGTTTATCCCTCAATAACCCCATCCGAAGAGCCTGCATTAGTATAGTGGATTGGAAGTATCCTTTTTCTGTGGGAAAGTCTTTCAAAAGGATCCGCCTTCTGCGGTGACACTTCTCAGAGCCTTAGCAGTCTGGGATGTGAGCAGCACAGGAGACTGTAGGCAAGTGGTTCATGGGCTACAGCTTCCTGTCTCCTCAGCTTGCCGAGGGTGGCTCCATGGGGTGTATATTTAGCGTGTGTGTGTGTGTGTGTGTGTGTGTGTGTGTGTGTGTGTGTGTGTGTGTGTGGTGCTGGGGGAAGGGAGCGAAGGCTGCAGTTTCAAAGTGGTAGGGAGTTAAAAATCTGAACTCGACCTTTGGTCATAGGATCTGGATAGGTTTAAAGCGGTTAGTGTTTGGGCGGGGGGGGGGCAGTCATATGTATTTTAATTTGTTGAAAATTTGGTATTCTGCTTCAAAAAATAAAAAAGACTGAGACGGAGACTATCGTCAGTCTGTACTGGAAATAACCTTTAGTGGAATCTTCTGCTTCCAGTGACTAAAATTTGCCTGAGCAGCCACAGTGAACGTGACGGTTGCTTCTGGCACTGCTATTTGCTGATTCTAATTGTTCAGGCAGCTGCATGAACATTTGCTTCATAGGGAGGTGTTACTTTTGATATTGTTATTATTATTATTATTATTATTATTATTATTACTATTTTTATTTATTGGCTGGTCAATGCTATGACTTCTTGAAATTTCTTTTTGATAAGCTTAAAAACAAACCAAAACCAAAACCCTGCAGCCACACAAGTGTAGAAGCCAGGCAGGAGAGGCTGGTGAGCGTCTCTTCCTCCAAGCCCTGTGAGTGACAAAGCAGCGCTCCAGCGGGGAACTGACAGGTGCTGTATATATATACATACATATATGGACCGGCCTGACGTGGCATTTCTGAGTGTCTGCATTTTTAAAACTGAACTTTGATTGCCCCTAGGATGGTTGCCATGCCCCAGATCTTGGGAAACAATGTTGCTTCTACCTGCTTATTCCCTTCCCCAGATCTGGGAGTCCGGCTCCAGTGACTGCCACCCGCTAGAAAGGTCGAATGAAACCTTCTCTTGAACCCATGGTTTCTACTTAATCGAGTGCTTCTTTGGCCTGGGTAAAAAGCTTTTCTCTTTCCCAGAAGGGTTTTTTTTTTTTTTTTTTTTTGGGCTGACAGGCCCTCTGAGTAGTTCCTGGCAGCAGGCAGGGGTGTGCATGGAGCTTTCTTCAGCTCAGGGAAGGGAGAAGCCATGTTGGAAGCCTGCTGGGTGACAGCTACAGAGTGGAGCTGAAGACCCCTAAAAATCTAGGTTCCCATCATGGCAGCTGCCTGCATGATCTCTCTCTCTCTCTCTCTCTCTCTCTCTCTCTCTCTCTCTCTCTCTCTCTCTTAGCTTGCTTATTTTGTCTGCTCATGGACAGGAGTTAAAATGAAGCAACTGTCTAGAAAGGTTTTGGAGAGAACAGCTGAAGGCCAGGGCAGGATTTGAAGGTTTTCCTGTACTTTTTCTTTTTTAGCACAGATGTCTCCCCTCTAGAGTGAGTTATGGCATCTCTCGCATACTTGGGGCTGTGTGTGAGCATTTTCTCTTTAATCTCTCTGGTCCGAGGACAGAACTCTCCTATAGGCCAAGGGGGGGCTGCTAAGTAAGGGCATGGTTAGGTGGTCTTACTAGAGTCAAGAGGCAGCAGCTGCAGATGCTGGACACATGTTCTGAGGTTGGTGTGAGGTGATTCAGAGTAAGCAGGGACTTTCCCTGTATGTGGAGTGTCTCCCTTCATGCATAGGAGTTTGTACATAACAGTTTATACAGAAGGGATTCCTGGATCTCACTACCAGCTCTCTTTCTTGACTTACCAAATGCAAGGATGTGTACAAGGGATTTAGGAGACACGGCTGCCAGTTCAGGAGGCCCGTGCACAATTTCTGTAACAGGTAGATAGTAAATGACCCCTTCCATTTTAGGGAACGGTCATGGACATCCCCTTTCAGCAGCTCAGTCGTGCCCAGTTAGCCCTGGGAAAAGTCCGTCTGCCTTTGCAGGCGCGATGGTGCCTGTGTAAGAAACAGCTGTTGACTCAGACCCACCTATCCCTTATAGTGGTAAGACAGGATCCTCTGCTGTCTGTCTGCTGACACTAGAGTGCTGCCAAGAACAAGACACCTCAAAGGCGTAGCCTACCTGCACAGTGTGAGCAGTTCTCAGAGGAAGAAGATGGTGTGGGGGACAGGAAGCACGAGTGTGTCTTTATGGGAATGACTTCAGGATGGTTGACTTACAGTGTCAGAGGGGACCTGCTGAGAGAGAGAGAGAGAGAGAGAGAGAGAGAGAGAGAGAGAGAGAGAGAGAGAGAGAGAGAGAAGGAGGAGGAGAGAGAGGGGGGAGGGATGAAGGGGAGGGGGTGAGTGGGGAGAGGTGTGTGTTCGGGAAATGGAAGCAGAGCCCGGAAGTCTTCCTAAAGTCAGATCCCAGGGCAGAAGATTTTATAACCGAGTTGAGAAATCAATATGATTAAAGCTAACTGGCTTAAAAATAAACCCATCAAAGTTAGTAAGAGGATAGTGAGATCCCAGTCCTTATTCCCGGAGTTATCCGAGCTCTCCAGAGGGCGAGGCTTTATAGAACCCGGAGCAGCTATCTCCAGAGAGGCGAGGGGTATTGGTTTCTTGCGTCACTCTCCGGGGTTCCCAGGAGGACATCGAAAGGAGACTGTCCCCATCCCTGAATCTTCAGTACCTAGTGGGACTTAGTAAAACTGCCACCATGCCTCTTGTGTATGAGCGTTGTATATAACACTGTTGAAATTCAAACCCAGGAATTACAGATTAATTCAGTGCTCAACAAACCCACTGTTTGGAAAAAGGCAGAAAACCAACCTCTTACTAACGGAATGCTTGGGCAAGCATCTGTTGAAGGCTCATCTCAAAGGGACTCTTCCAGACAGCCCTCGGAGATTTTCTTGTTAGAGCCTATTTTGAAAGTGTCTGGTGCCGGTTACTTGTGGCTTTTAAATTTAATTGTTTATAAACTGAACACAGAAACAGCACATTATGAGGTGAGCACAGCCCGGCTGTAATCTGAAACAGTTATAGCTTATTGATTACTCTGGTAGAGAAACCAGAAGAAGGGAGCTGGCAGCCCGATTATCACAGCATCCAAGGTACTAGGACATGTGACACGGGGTCACAGAGAGGAGGGAGATGGTCCCATGGCTTTGCCTGGACTGGTCCTAATCAGGAGTTTAGACTGTCCCAGCCAGGAAGAGCCTCTGAGAAAATGACTCTAACACAGTGAGAAGGACCAATGGGAGAGGTCTCTGTTGTGATGGTTATATTTCCATGTCTATGAGGGCTGATTTAGTAAGATCCTAGTCACTTTTTAAATTATAGAAAGAAGAGACCTGCTTCACACAATGACCTGACTGAATGCTCATTACTTCCAGGTTTTAATACACAACGAACACCAAAAGAATGGATGTAACATGACCCTTGCAATAGAAGAAAGGGTTGAGGAGAGGTCACAGTGAGGGGACTGTGAAAGAACCCCCTACTGGGTTTGCTGAAAACCCAGTAGTCATGATCACCACAGAATCGTGTGTGTGTGTGTGTGTGTGTGTGTGTGTGTGTGTGTGTGTGTGTGTGTCTGTGTGTCTGTGTGTCTGTGTATATGTGTGTGTGTGTGTGTGTGTGTGTCTGTGTCTGTCTGTGTGTGTATGTCCGTGTGTATGTAGGAGATAAGTGGTGGGTGGGTGGTTTTCATTTCACCAGCAGTTCAGGTGTAAGGGAGATGCTTGGGGGGTATGAGAGGGATGGATAATGTTTGCATAACACATGTGCCTTAACAAAAGCTTTCAGACCATTTGACATATTTATATTATTGGCTATTTTTGCCAATTGTGTGGCCTTAGCTATTTACATCCCGTTCCCTGAAGATGATTCTAATTCAACAAATCATAACTTGGTAAGTAACTTGGGATTCCTGCTTGCGCGATTGGTGCATGTCAGTCCTCTGCCTCCGTGACTGAGCGGGCAGACGGCATTGTGGGTGATGTGGTTTACAACTACGGATGCTGAGTTTCCCCAAGCCTCGCAACAGTGGGGTTCTGTTGTCGATACTGTTTTTTAGATTTGACCTGGATTCTGGGATTCATGCTGAATGAAAGTGTTCAAAGTCACGAGTCTTACATAAATAGGGAATGGAACCTTTTTGGAAGAAACTTGTAGAAGGGTTTTAAAATAACTTCTCTCTCTACACAGGCTTTTGTGTATTATTAGCTTTTGAACAATATTAGCTTTTTTTTAAAATCCAGTGTTGTTTTTGTGTGGTGGATACTGTGGTTAATTTTTCTGATTAATAAGCATTATGATAGATTTTGTATATGAGCTATCAATTTTTTATAGATGTAGAATACAACAAACTTGATTATGTAGGACTCAGTTTGGGAAATAAATCAGTATGGCAGTGGAGTTTACGTCCTATGGCCTACAAAAAAAACTCTGAGTAGATTTTAGGACGAATCTATGCTTAAATGCTCCAGGATGCTGTCATATACTTTACTGCCCTCTTAAACATTTATAGTCTACAAGAGCTGAGAAAAGTCTCTGGGAAGTTTTGCAGCTAAAAAGCAGATTTCGTTTTGTTTAACTCAGCTAGTCATGGAAAGCAATTGGAATGGAGTCTTAAAAGTTGGGGTTTTTTTGGGGGGGGGGAGGAAGACTTTAATATCATGGTACTAGTGTTTCCTGGAACTTCCTTTGGGAAAAGTTGATAGAGTTTTTAAAAGGGAAGGCACTGAAAAACACTGAACTGAGTTTGGATCTTGCCCCATCCAGCTGCCCACTGGGTTGTACTGGGGATGGGGAACACGTCTCAGACCCTTTCTTCATTGCCATCCACCCACACGGCAGTTAAGGAGACTGGCTAAGGTCACTAGGACCTATTTAAAACCCCCTGACAGTCTGTTGTCTTTTTTCTGTGGTGCAGAAGCCATTTCAGGTTTTTTGGGGGGAGGGATGTGGGAGGGGGTTTGCAGCATTCTTCTTGGGAGGGCTAGGTCTTTCTAGTTGGAAGCCAGCCACGCAGAAGATGAGGGAGGGAACCAGTGTTGGTTGCAAGAGGCTTGGTTCTCACCCTCTCTCTTCTTTGAGTTGGTTCCGTTTGATTTGGATTCTTGTGAGGAAGCTGGATGTTTTTAACCAGGCAAAGGCTGCAAAGACAAATGCTCTACACACTAGGCTCGTCCTGGTCAGGCAGAGCTTGGCTGGCAGTCTGAGGTGAAGCTTTGCTTTTATGGATTTGGCTTTCATGGTTTATGTTCAGGATTTCTGTTTCCAATGCTGTGTATATTTCAGGTATACCATGATGTCTGCGTTTGGGGTTTTGGCAGTTTGCTTTCTAAAGAATTAAAAAAAAAATTGGCTGTTATTCCTGAAAAACTATGGCCTAATAGGAGGTCAGCACACAAACATGCGCATGTGCACACGCAGGCACACGCCCCTCACTACCTACCTCTGTTGTGAGATATCACCCGTGGGACTTGGGGTGTTTTCAGTGACCTGTGCTTCAGTTACAGACTTTAGATTACCGTCTTCAAAAGGAAACTCTCAAGTGGTGGAAAGCCTCCACCAATGGGGATAGGTCACTCTAGTCTAGGCCACAGATGGTGGTAGCTTTGTTACCAAATTTAACAACATGAATGGTGACCCAGTTTGTTGCCTTTTTGTACCTCAAAAGAAATGATTAAACAAACTTAGAAAATAAATACCTTTCAGAATGGCAGATTAATTTAGATCAATGGAATAATTAATGTAGCTGAATGAATAAGCTAATTAATATTCTGCCTTTTTCCCCCCCTCCTAAAGAAACTCAGGGCACTAATAGAAATGTTAGGCCATTTGGCTGTCTCAGCGAAGAAGTGAGGAGATGGCTACCCCTCCCTTCTTCCCTAGTTTCCCTCCTCAGTGGGTGTTTTCTAGGTGGTTCTGAAGAACCCTGTTCTGAGGGGAGGTGGTTCATTGGCTTGACCAGCCTTTCTAAAAACCTCCATATACATTCCTTTTGGTTTCTGCACTGAGCGTCTCCAACTCAGGTCATTAAAGTCTTGCTTTTACTTGGATAGTCACATGATCCGATGAGCCCTGTCTGACTTCAAACGTTTCCTTCCCCACTACAAGGAGAAGCGAGGATTTGGTGAATTTACCTTGACTCTGAGCACGGTCCCATGCCACCTCTGTCCTCCCACCGGGGAGTCTGGATTTTTAAAAAAAAATTTTTTTTTATTTTTTATACATTTGACCCAATTTACACCAAAGCGATTGCTCTATTTTGGGGATCAGTTTAGAGGCAGCTGAGCCAAGCTTATTTTTCATCTGTAGTAAATACCTTCCATTTAATGTGAGTGACAAAGAGAAGGGCAGAAGCCGTCATGGGTTGCAAAGCTGGATGGATAGGAGCTCTGGCACAATTTTTTAATTTTAATTTTTTTTTTTTTTTGCCTGGGAGCTTGGCAAGAATGTGTGTGCCCATCCTTTAGCCTGCCATGCAGGGGCGGCTTATGTCTGATGTCTCTGCCCATTCCAGGTCATCAGTAATGAAATGAATGCTTTGGTTGGGTAAGAAATGTGACCATCCCCCAGGGTCCAGTCCGTGTTCGGTCTTTGTTGTGTGTAAACACATCTAGCTTTGGGGACTTGGAGACTACCGTGGTGGCAACACGTTTTCCCAGAGTTAGATTATCATTATTATTATTTTTAAGCATGAACACTAAGTCTCTGTGAAGCTTTCATCCGTGGACTTCCAGGGCTGAGCGGAGGCTGAAGCCATGGAAACACTGTGGCTCACTGGGTTTCCACAGTAAAGGCCTGCCCCGTAGCCGCATTTCCTCCGTTCCACTTAAGGCGTAGAACACGTACGTCTTTTCTCTTCTTGCTGGCACCAAGGAGAGAATCTCTTCTGCATCAGTTGTCAGAGTGGGGACGATGGCAGGTTCCGTATCCCTGGGATGGACACACTTTACTTCATTCCGGCCTTGGCTTGCCCATAAGCAAGCCGTCATGGCTGTGCACTGTACAGTCAGTGCGACTGTTCCTGGTCCTCATCCCCAACTGGCTGCCTCTCACTTCTCCACCATGCTCGAACTGTCTGAAGGGGGATCCCCACCCACCCACTGAGAGCATCCCTGCTCTACCCCTAACCTCTGGAGCCACTGAGGGCAGACCGTCTCCACGACTCCGCTTCTGTGTGCTTCTCCGTTTAGCAAAGGGGCATACACAGACCATGCCTCATGAAATATGATTTTAAACTGAATAAAAAGTTGTTGTTTTTTTAACCAAGTCTCTGCCTTCATCTTGTCGAGCTCCTCTGTGTTTTTTGGCGTTGACACTTTCACCTCTATAAAATCCCTTCAACTAGCATATGATTTTCTGGGGGTAGCTCCTATTGCCCACCGAGGAGAGACCAGACCCTGTGGTTTGGGGCCACTTGATCTAGCCTGGTCTTTGTTGTTGTCCCATTCTCTGCTCCTCAGATGCATCCCCTCCCTTTGCTCCTCCAAAGCTCCCAAGTGCTCCCTTCTCTTACCTGTCTACTTCCTGTCTTTTTCTTGTACCGTTTTCTTCCCCCGAGATGACTCCATGTGGCTGCTTAGTAATCTCAGACATAGGTCTCTATAGGATAACTTTTCTGATCGGGTCTGAAGAGTTGAACAATCTTACTTCTCCTGCGGTATGAGCGTTTTGTCTTATTTGGTAACCCACTTCCAGCTCCTCACCCTGTGCCTGGCACAGTGGCTCATAGGAGATGTTAAGTGAGTTAGCATTTGGGATGCCAAGTGAACAGGTGTCGCAGGAGAAGTGCCTCTCCCCACCCCGTTCCTGAGCCACATTTTTTGGGTGAAAGGTCTCAGAGGACTGACTCTTCCGGAGCTCTCGGGGCTTGGGTTTGATGGCAGGCTCTTAGATATTTGATGCTCTGGTTCTATGGCCCTGAGTAGCCGAGAGTGGTAGGGGGCCCCTCTGGGAAGCTGTGCTGGGGTGTGGACACTTGTCAGTGGGACTGGGCATACCACAGTGGCTGGGGATGCTGTGGGATGAGGTATTGTGATTGCTTTCTCCCTGTGTCTTATGGACAGCAATTGACAAGCTCACTGTATCCGCCTGGTCATGTGGTTTAGCCTCTCCTGGCTTTGCAGAGTAGGATGAAGTGTAGCACAGTACCAAGAATCACTTAGCCTGGTTTATGGGCTTGGAGCATCAGATGTTCAGAACTTGGGCCTGCGCCTGGCACACAGTAGGCACGTCAGGAGATGCGTGTCACATGACCGAGTAAACACAGGCGTGAGCACATGAAGACTCCGTGTGTGCCTGGCTTTATAGAGCATTAGTTAATTTTCAACAATTGGCTAATGATTAATGTGTTGCTGACTTCTTGTCCAATATTAATGAGATTACAGGAAACACCTGTCAGAGTTCACCTATAATTTCAGGGTTGTGTCTTTGTTTCATGGCAAATTAAACTCTCCATCTCCGAGGCAGCGGAGAGGGATGGCAGTGCTCCGAGGCACTTTCTGAATCCCACCATGAGCTGGCTCCTGTGTTCGGTGCTGTACAGAGGTTGCGTGTGAATGACTTCTTTTGGGGGATTGTCACATTTCATGGGAGGATCAGTGGAGGGAGAGCCACAAAAACAGCCAGAGTAGATGACTTACAGTTTAAAATGTTGCCTGGAAGTGGTCCCCTCAGCAAGGTGAGGAGCACTTCATCGCTTTCATTGTGGCACTGTGTTTTGACAAAGGACAGATTGTGAAGCTTGATCTTTTATTGAACGGAAACTGACTTGAGCTGAGCACTGATGGTTTTGCAGAACTAGCATCCAGCCTTAAAGAGCCAGAGTCCCATTGTTAAAGTTCCTTCGGAGGAACCCCAGCAGTGTCCTTACTCATTTGGCTTCTCTTAAGGAACAAATCTCACTGTTGCATTAGGTGGAAATCTCCAACGGTCGCCTTAAAGTGAGGACACGTGGGTGCTTTAGAAGACTGGCCTGAGCCCTTTGGGTTATGCTCGGTGGGCTTAGCTGAAAGAAGAAGTGTGGATCTCTGTGCTTGCCATAGTTGTTTCTTTTTCATAGTGTTGGGGGATCTATCTAGAGTCTTAAGCGTGGTAGGATGGGTGCTCTACCACAGACCCACACCCCACTGCATTTTATTAACTCTGCCCAGAGCTTGATCCCTGCCCCAGGCACAGCTAGAAAGTCAGGTTTAGAGACAGCAGTGGGACTTCATTCTACCCATTGGGCTTCTGAGTTTCATCACTTCCCGGAGAGCATCCTCACAGGCTGCCGCGTCCTTCTCCTTAGGTCATTGCAGGGAAGATGGTGAGGAATACACATTCCCTTCTTCATCCCTGCTCAAGTTTGATATAGTAAAATGCCAGGGAGGAGGCAGAGACCCTAGAAGCAGAGTGGTGGACAGTCCGCCTCCTCTGACGGTCTTCTAATGTTTAATCGTTCTTAAACGTGACAAGTAGCTGATTCAGAGGGAACACTTTGCCCAGTGAGGAAGACGTATGTGTCTTCTTAAACACTGGCAACTGAGGGAGAACCCCAGAAGAGACTATCAGCTCCTCACCAAAGAAAGGTCCTGAGGAGTGACACAGGTCATGGAGACTTTACCCACGCTGCTGCCATGTGCAAGCACTGTGACAGAGACGTTGGGACAGTGTCCCTGGCCCAGCAGGAGCTGGAAGGCCATCCAGGAGGGGCCTTAGAATCCTACTTCTGCCTCCCTTAGAAGATGCAAGATGTGTCCTTCCAATCCTGTTCCATTCATGTGGAGGAGTCGGGAAAATGGTAGAGGGGGCCTTGGCTTTTAAATTCAGGAGGGATTGATGTTCTCCAGGCTGAGGTTCTTGCAGACAGGAAGGATGTTTTCTTGGACAAGCAAAGCTGGGAAATAAATTGTGAGGAAAGCTACAGGTGGGGATGAAAGAGAAAGTGCTTGAGGCAACCAATCTGCCTCACAGCACCCTGCTTGTAAGTGTGCACATGTGTGCATGCGTGTGCATGCGTGTGCGTGCGTGTGTGTGCGTGTGTATGTGGTGTATATGAATGTTTATGTGGGTGTGTGCATGTGCTGTGTGCATACATGTATATACAGGTCTCTGTTGCATGTCTTCTCAATTGTTGGAGAACCTTAAATTTTTGGGGCGGGGTCTCTTTTACTGAACCCAGAGCTCATTGATTTGGTTGGCCAGCCGGTATACACTCCGGAGGGAATCCGCCTGTTTTCACCCCTCCCCCAGCACTGGGATTGCAGACATATGCTATCATGCCTGGGTTTTACAAGGTGCAAACTCAGTTCCTCATGCTGTTGTGGCAACTAAGCCATATCCCAGAGCCCCTGCTGTGGTTTCCAGGGTGGGGTGGGGTGGGGGCGGTTCCTCCACTGCTAGGTGAGTAGTAATTTCAGAAATCTAGAACATCTGTTGAAATTGCTGAATTAGTGAATGTGAGGGACAGGCTAGAAGAAAGACTGGGGCTGCCTGAGGGGAGGGAGGCTAGTGCAGACTGAAAGGGCCCCGCTGGGCAGCAGGCCCTGTCAGAATTTAGCTTGGAAGGAGTGTGGGGGTCCTTGGGGCTGAGTGAGATGTTCACACTCCATTGTCCTCTCCGCATGGGCAGTCAGATCTGGGGGGGGGGGCTATCTGGTCTTAGGGCTCCTTGGGGAGTGTAGCACAGAGAATTCTCAGAGTATTTAATGGAGCTGTGAGGACACTTGTTTATAAGAAAGGAAGTTGATGGGGAGGGGTGTTAGATGCTCAGTCAGTATCGTGCTTGCTAAGCAACTCCCGGAACACGAGCTCTGTCTCCAGCATCTACGGTAACAAACCAGGCTGGGTGTGGTGGTGGCCTGCATACGTAACTCCAGTCCTAGGGAAGCAGTGATAGGAGGGCCCTGGGCTCTGCTCACCAGCCGGACTAGCAAGTTCCTTGTTCAGTGAGAGACCCTGTCTCAAAAACAAAGGGAGGAAGACATCCAATATTGACCTCTGACCTCTACTCACGCTTGTACACATACGTACACTCATACAGAAAGGGAGAGACAGAGACAGAGAGACACAGAGAGACAGAATATTGAGGTATCTTTATTCAACAAGTATTTACTGAGACCTACGGTTCCAACTATGCTGGCCCTGTGCCCCCATCTTCTGTCCCTTTTGGGTGTGGATTACCATGTCACTGCCTTCTCATTAGGGCAACCCCGTATTGTGAGATTAGAGGGCAGCCATGTTTGTTTCTCGTATTTTGAATTCTTCCTATATGTCATCATTTAACATTTATACAAACGATGCATGGATACATTACCTTAAATAATTAAAATAATTCAAAGTAGCTTCTCCCTTTATCCACACAGCCTTTTATAATTGCTGTAATTAGTCTGGTGTAAACTCTCTGGATTTTTTTTCATACATACACACACATATGTGCATATATATATTATATTTATTAGATATATATAATCTGTGACTTTCAAAATATATGTATGCACAGAGTATTTGGAACACACTTAACGTGTCCTATAGATCTAGCCACATCTGTGTGCAGAGATCTGACAGCGTCTTAGCTGTTGTCAAAGCATTCCATGCACGAGTGGACCACAGTTTAGTTAATTGTTTTCTTTCTGACGAACGCTTGCATTAATTCCAAACGCTCGCTATTTTAAGTGGCACCCTATTGAACACCCTCCCATGCGATTCCGAGTTCACGCTGGCCGACACCTCTTTGGCTGAGCCCATGGAGTCCCATGCTTTGAATTTCTGGGTGTGCGAGGTGTTGAGTGTATGAGTGTGTAGCTTCAGTGTGCCCTGCTGTGTGTCTTCTGCCCAGACCACATCTTTCTGATACCAGCAGCCATTTTGCTCTGACGAGTGACCATTTGCTCTGTATCTCAGGCTCTAGAGAAAGGGCTCCTGGGGCAGGGGACAGCCTCTCTGGGTTGTTGGCATCCTGGGGCACCTGGAAAAAGATCCACGAGCCAAAGTCGTCCTAGATGCCAGGCTCTTTGCAGCCCTGACTCCGATCAAGGGCACTTGGATTGATTCTTTGGAAGCTCCGTGTGCCATGAGCTTGTGAGCTGCAGTGTTTCCAGATGTAGCATCCATCGAATGAACTAAGAAGATGAGTCGTAGAAAAACCGAGTTTCGAAGATTATTATTGATTATTATCGTGTGCGCGCAGGATGCACGTAGGCATGGGTGCTGTGGAATGTGTGGTCAGAGGACATGGCTTTATGGAGTCACTTCTTTTCTTCCTTGTCTATGTGTGTTCCAGAGGTTGATTTCCAGTCACCAGGCCCGTGGGGCACGCAGCTTCACCCATGGGGCTGTCTTACGTACGTCCTAGTTTACATATGTTTGTTATGCTTTAGTTCATGATAGATGCTGCACTCCAGTCTGTTAGCTAGGGAAGGGGAAAAAAATCACATAATAATTTCCACTTTCCCTTGTTCCTTGTATATTAACAACTTTACTTTCATACATAGTAAACATGTTCTGTTTTATGGAACTTATATAGGGTTTATACCCCTTTTACTCCCAAAGGCTTTGAAGGGTATTAGAAAATGGAATCCTAAGGGGCTAGGGAGATGGCTCCATGGCTAAAGGGCAACAGGGGCTCTTCCAGGGTCCCCAAGTTGGATTCCCAGCACCCACATGGTAGCCCACAGTTGCCTGTAACTCCACTTCCAGGACACTCAACACCATTTTCTGGCTTCCTCGGTAAAGAGGCACAGATGTGATACCTGGTACATGGTATGCCAACGGAACACTCAAGTACAAAACAGTATGTGAATTTTCACAAGTCGGAAAAAATTAGCATTTAGACGGATGTGCATGTGTGTGCTCGCATCCTCACGGTGTGTGTGTGCCACGGTGCTTGTGTGTGGATGTAAGGGGACGATTCTGCAGCATTAACCACCCGACAGACCCAGAAAGTAGGTATGGCAGAGAACTGAGACACAGAAGAGCTGCCAGGTCCTTCAGGTGCATGGGGCAGTAGCACCTGTGCCCTTCGCTGGCCATTAGAGTTCTGGTGCTGACGGGAAAGAGAGCTCACCCGGACCTGCATAGCTTTTATTTCTCCACAAAGAGAGACAACCCCATGCCTCCACAGAGCACTTTGTAGGATGCGGTCCACGGACGAGTCCACAGCCTGGGTCCTTGTACAGTATAAGGCACAACACTGGCCCTGTGAGTCACATCTCTGCTTTTACAAGGGTCACGAGTGCTGAGCAAACATATGGTCTCGCACTCATGCCTTGTCTAAAGGGCGGGCACCGCATTTCACTGTCGTAGGAATTGAAAGCGTTCCTACATTTTAAAGTAACCATTTGGCTATGTAAAGTAGGATGAAAACTGGGACTGTTAAAATGAATAGTTTAACACAGCTATCACTTTAGGCGTTCATGGTTTTGAGAATTTATCATGTGTGAAACCTAGTCCATTCTGTGCACTTGCATTGTGTGAACCCACTTCAAGCCAGAAAACAAGGGATAGTATGGAACCATGCAAAAGACTCCACCCATCAACTGCAAAAAAACAAAAAAATTTTTTTCCCCAAGAGATGTTGTTGGATTATTTTAATCTTAGGAAGTGGCCGATACTGTTAAGAGCTGACATTCTTGTGTGTTCTTCAGTAAATAGAGGACAGTGGGGCATAATGAAGCACTGTTTGTGTTGAAAGGACTGCTTTCAAACTGTACAAAAACATGTCAAGTGGGTAAACGACAGAATGCTGCCTTTCCATACCAGGAGCAAGCCCTTGGTCCCGCTTCGGTGATAACGCACGAGTGAACCACTCTGTGCTTACACAAATTCTGACTCGTCGAAATATGAATCAATTGTGAATCCACCCATGGCTCACTTCGGAGTTTTTAACCAGGTGGTAATGAAATGAAGACGTTTAAAATTACAAATCAGAAAGAAAAGAACTGGCAAGGGTTGGGGAAGAGACATGCTTTTTACGTCTTTTGGTCTAGGAGGCTAACAGGGTGATAAGAGACTTCTGGGGCACAGGAAGTGTTGGAGTGGTCCATTTGCCTACTGAGTTTGGCTGATGGCGCCTTACAGTCAGCAGGGGCTGAACAGACAGGATGCCCTGGTGTTGATTTGCTTAAGAACGAACTACAGATGCCACCAGGACCTCAGAGACTTCCCCATGGATCAGTCGGTCCTGTTTCGGACTTAGCAGTGTAACTTGACTGTTGTCACCCAGTAAATGGGAATCTGGCAGGTGTTAGGTTGTGTAGTCTGTTCTCCCTGCTTATTCTGAATGTCACAGAGGGTCAGGGTTTGAGAATACCAGGGACAGCAGTGACAAGAGATTGTCTCGTTAAGCAAGCTGGGGACGGAGTCCACTTTTAATAACCTTGAGTTTTCCCTTTATGTCTGCCGAACTGTCATTTTGCTCACTTCTTCTCCTCCTGTCTGGCATCATAAAATACTGGTACCGTCAACATGCATACCACCCTGCCAGAGTCATTTGTCTACAGCCTGCCCCAAGAGTGGTAGAAGTGGTCAGGGACTGACCAGAGGCTGTTCCGTTCCTGGGGAGAATTGGCAGAATGCGTTCCTAGATGTGATGGGTCTTCACTGGCTGGTTTTCGGTAGCTCTTTCTGTTTTCCAGACCATAATCTGAGGGGCAGTAACCGTGGCCTTTTTCACCAGCTCGGGCTAGCATTGGCTGAGCTAGATGGACATCTTCTCTACATATAGTCTTCTCTAACTCTCTGTTATCTTTACCATAAATCTGCCAGCGAGATACTATTAGCGTCTTCCTTTTCCGGGTGAGGAAACAGGGTGCCTTGGCTGATCGTGGGAGGCCCCCGTGGCCGTGGGCAGGGCTGAACGTCACACCTGGCCTTCTGTCTTCTGTCCAGGCCCCGTGAGGTCTGCCTGCTGATGGCACCTACCCCCCCCACCCCCAAGCAGAGATGAGCCACCAGGGAGCTAGTGAGGAATGGCTTCAGAGCCTCCTGTGGGTCTCCCTGGGCGAGCTGCATACTCCTGATAAACTTCGCACCGGGTCTCACTCCCATCTAGAGGACATTCCCAAGCAGGGGCAGGGACAGTGCTTGAGATCCAGGGAATCAGAGCAAAGGTTTGCTTAGCCCTGTAGCACTCAAGTGGCTCCCCCAACCATCAAGTTAAAGTGAGAATAGTCAGCATGGTTGACATTTGGGCATCAAGCGGATTTTATTTCGTTCTTAGCCCTTTGGAAAGGACTTGCGGAGTTTCAGTTGAGATTTGCCGTGTATTGGGAGGTCGGCCGGAGCGGGCCTCAGAGGCGTGGTGGGCGCCAGAGTCGCGCCTGGGCTCAGTCTCCAACTTCGTCTTTCCATGTGACTCCATAGAAGGTTATCTATCCCAGACCTGGTTCTAGGAAGAACAACCCTCGCAAGGCAGGTCTGCAAATAAACTGAAGCTCGGGAAGACTGGCTGGCTTCTTTCCGGGACGCCGGCGGAGGGGAGGCCGGGTCCTTGGAGTCATACTGGAAACATTTTCCCGGACCCTTGGCCGTAGTGGGTCCTGCAGATGCCCCTTTCACTAGACCGACCCAGTCCACCTGTCTCAATGGCTTGCCAAAGCCGGTGTGTCAGGGAGGACACTGGTTCCACACGCTGAGGAGTTGAGTTGGGCATTCAGCCTGTGGGTCCTCAGGGGCAGAGCCTGGACCACAGCGCCTGGTTTTACCTTTATGGGGTCTTGTGCTTACTGCTCACATTCTATCAATGAGGCAGAGACGTTCCCTGCTCTTCCTACATTCTGTTTTCCTGGCATCATTGACTTTGCCCCCTGCATGCCATTCAGGCCAGGCTTCTCCCTGGAGGAAGTTCTTTGCAAAGGCAGGGCTTCCGGGAGCTCAGGGGTCCAGCTTCTTCATGATCCCTGGCCTCACCTGTGAGGTGGGAGCACTGAGACCAACTTTCCTAGCACTGTTGAGCAGAGTGAAGGTGTTTGCATGTGGAAATGGGAAATACGGCCCCATTTATTTTCTTGTGCATCAAACTTCCTTTTCCCAGCCCGAGCCTGCCCTGAGCTAATCCCTCCCTTACTAGGACAGTAGGGACTTCGGGGGGCTGGGGAACAGGTCTGGGTTTGGGTCTTACTTTTGATGGTGGTTTTCTCTGTGACTGGGCAAATGACCTTCGTTGTCTTGGTTTTGCTTTTTCCCATCTTTGGAAGTGGGGAGCGGTGGGGTGGTCCTTTGTTTCGCTTGTCATGAAGTCTGTAAGAGTCGGTAAAATTACACCTAAGTGAGCCCTAGTATCCTGAGACATGAGTTAACAGGCCAAGGTTTTCCCCTCCTCAGTGAGGTTCAAAGGGCTTGACAGCGGTCAAGTCCTTCAGAGCAGGCAACTCTTTCTGCTTCATGTTTGGAGCGTTCTACAGTCTTAACCAATCAGCCACAGGCCTCAGTAGTTAAATCCCTGTGGTCTTCTGTGAGGGCATAGCTTGGTCTTTCCCCTGTTGTAGCCACATCTACAAGGCACGAAGAGAAGAGAGGGCTCCACCCCTTTCTTCCAGCAAGGGGTGTGTTCCTGCTTCTAGCTTAGGGCTTACCAGCCCCATGAGTGTGCTGGTCACCAGCTGCTCTTCCGAGGTCCCCATCTCAGAGCAAGGCAGCAGTGACCGAGGGCAGAGGAAACAAGCATGCGGTTGATAATTCGTGTTCGGCTGGTGTTTCCCTCTGTCCCTGTGCACTGTAGCTTGGCGATGTTTGTAGGGGCCAGGCCTGGCATCCCACATACACTGTCTTGTCTTCAGCAGAGTAGTATCCCGCATCCGTCTTCCAGATGACGTGGATAGGGTTCCGAGAAGTTACTTAACTGCTGAGAGAAGCTAGCCACCGAGGGAGGGGCCGGGGGTCTGCTGGGTGCAGAAGTATGAGGAGCGGCCTGGGAAGGGTGATGGTGGCCTGGCTTTGCGTTTTCTCAGTGGTTATGTGAGTGCAAACTCCAGTCAAGTATATGAGAAAGTATTTCCTGACCTCAGTGGCAGGGCTACATGAAAGGCGGTATCCTCATCTCTCTAGGCCTCATCTTCCCTCTAGTTTTTGTGTAAGTTACACAGGACCCTGAGCTCCACAGTGCCATTGCTAACCTGGGTCCCTCACTGTCTGGTGTGGTCATGGCAAAGGTCCTGGGGGAGGCGGGAAGGTGCAGACATAGATGGGGTTTAGGGAGGGACCAACAAACTGCTTAGACCTGAAGCTGGAGGCCCCTCTCCTGCCCATCCAAGAGTTGCTGCTTCGGGAGTTCAAAGCCAGCTGGCTGTTCTTTGAAATATGGATTCTCCCTCGGGCCCCTTGAGATTTGTGGGACTCGCTGTGCTTGCGAAATTCAAACTACAAACGATTCTGCCCAGTAACGGGGAAGCTTACTAGCCAGGCCTCCAGGCAAGCCGATGACATTTCTAGGCTTTGAGTGTGAACAGACCACAGTTAAATATCACCTCTTCAGCCCGTTCCTTGACCTGTCTTTATTTTGTCTGTGATGAAAAACTGAACTGATGCATTTGGCCACTGCTTGAAGCCGGAGAGCAATCTAAGGCTGCAGATACCCCCAAGCAGGTCTCCATTCCTTCTGTTGATAGTGGTTGTGCATCTGGGGTGCCGAGCTGGGTGTTTTTTAGAGCCCTGAGTGGACTAGCTCCCCAAGGGGAGACAAGCTACAGGTCTGTTTGCATTTGATGTGGGGTTGTTTCCCTAAATCTAAGACTGAACCTGTAGGTAGAGACATTGTCTTCCCTGGGTCGGAACAGTTCTGTGGCCCTGGCATGGGTGGGGCACTTAGTCAATGACGATCAATGAAGCTTCGCCTTGTCAGCAGGAGGTAACTCAACGGTTGCTTTAATTGCTTTGGCTATTTTGTTTGCTTTCTTTTCACCACCCCCACCCCCCATTTTTATTTTATTTTTGCTGTGTAGTTCACACTGGCCTTAAACTCTGGATCCTCCTGCTTCAGCCTTTCTAGTAGGTATGTGCTACCACTTCTCCCCTCTCTCCCTCTGAAGTCTCCTGTGGCTCAGACCGATATCCAAACATGCTAGGTGAGATGACCCTGAGCTTCTGGTTGTCTTGTTTGTACTTCCTCAGTGCTGGGATTCCAGCTGTGAGCCACCGCCCCAGGCTTAGGCAGTGCTGATCAGGGATGCAAGGCAAGCACTCTGCCAAGTGGGACCATCTCCAGCCCCTGACTGTTATGTGTAAGATTGTCCCTCCCTTCTCTATTGCTCTGTGTGTGTGTGTGTGTGTGTGTGTGTGTGTGTGTGTCTGTCTGTCTATCTATCTATCTATCTATCTATCTATCTATCTATCTATCTATCTATCTATCTATCTATCGAGAGATCAGAGGACAATTTGCAGGAGTCAGTTCTCTCCTTCCACCATATGACTCCTGGGTATCAAACTCCAGTCAGTGGTTTGAGGGCAAGTGTGGCCTTAGCTACTAAGCCATCACACTAGCCCCTGGCTACTTTCAACTGGGAACAGTGAGGGATCTTCTCTACACCCAGGCCCTTGGAGAGAGACTGGCATTGCCTACGGAAAGCACCCAAGCAGGTACTCAGAGAGGTCACTGTAGTGCTTGCACCAGTGACACCGGACACGTGTCTTTAGAGTTCCAGCCAGAGCCTGTTTCTAAGTTTGCCTTTCGGGGTTAGACATGGGTGCTCCAGGGTTAACACCGACTTTACTCTCCAGCCAGCTCGTGGAGAAACACTTGGATATTTGTAAGAAAGTAAAATCTGTCTTCAAAGAACAGAGTCTTTCTGCGTTTGATGCTCTTACACGGAATGTGTCAGGGGCCATGAAGGTCTTTGCCGGCATCTTGAGCATGTTCAGACGAGCGGCCATGAAGGTCTTTGCTGGCATCTCGAGCATGTTCAGACGACCAGCCATGTCAGCAGAGTTGCGTGCTTGGCTTCCTAGGCTCGCTCCTTGGAAGGGAGCACTTATTTACACAATTCTGTGTGTTTATAAAACAAAACAGCCCTACTGTTTTGCTTCTACACTTCTCTAAATCTGCAGGGTAGTCTGCTCCAACTTTCTCCTCTGCAGAGATGTTTTGAACCAAGACTTTTGTCTTTCGTCTCTGGTCCCATGAGATATATTACTCCCTGGCAAGGCACTCCTTCATGTCATACACCTCAACCCCGGACCCCTACACACACACACACACACACACACACACACACACACACACACACACACACACACACACACATGAGTCAAGGGACTTAGTCTTGGAGTTCTACAGACTGGAGGTATTCATGCTGACCCTTGCCAGGGCTGGGCTCCACGGAAGCCTTGTAGTTAGGCCATTTGCAGCTGTTGCCGTTTACGGACGTGCAGTTACTCAGGCTCTGTGCACTTGACTCAGGACACTACATTTTTGTGTTGTTGTTTTTCTTTTTCCTATCTTTAAAGAAAAAGTACATTTTTGATACCAGAAAAGTTAAGACGATTTAATATTAGCTAGAGCAGAGAGCATTCTCTTCCTGCTGAGCGAGACAAACTGCTTTACAGAGAAGCTCCTTTCCCTTGGAAGAGAGCGTCTGACCTAAGTCGCCGTTCTGCAGGCTTAGAGGAGCAGCTCTGGTCACTTGCTGGGACCAGAGCTGGGTCACTCAAGTCCTCAGGCCGGGACCTGGGGAGAAAGAGAGCAGGGTCAATAGTGCAGGAGGAGGTTACAACTCATACTTGTCCTCTCTTCCCTCCTCTCCTCTCCCCTTCCTTCCTGTCTTCCTCCTTAAAAAAAGAAAAGCGCCTCAGTGACTTATTCATATACCGCACAGTTCACAAGCGTAAATTCAGCTTCTTTACTATATTCTCAGAGTTGAGTACCCGCCATCAGGATCAACCTTAGAACATTTCTACCGCCCCAAGTGAGACCCCAGGAGCCATCATGCTTCCTGTCTACCCAGCATCCCCCGCCCCGCCCCACCCCCACATACTATCTGCTCTCCTTTCGGACCCTATAGATTTGTCAGTTCTTAATACGTCATGTAAATGTGCTCCTCCGCCACAGGCCTCTTCCTCT